>NC_056731.1:564333765-564598765 GCF_019279795.1 Protopterus annectens
CTAAGGTAGGACTGAAACCAGCGTATTGCTAGGCTGTCTATGGCAAGAGGTTTTAGTGTTTGAATGAGTAGCTGGTGGTTTACCATATCAAATGCCTTAGATAGGTCAAGAAAGACAGCAGAGGAGGGCATATTATTATTATTATGGATTTGATTTATTGTCTGAGAGAAGGATAGAAAGGCTGTGGTGGTACTATGGTGGGGTCTAAATCCATGCTGGGAGGGAGCTAGGATATTGTGCAAATTGAAGTAATGAAGGAGTTGCTTGTGGATACATTTTTCCATAATTTTAGCCAGAGGGGACAGAATGGCAATGGGACGGTAATTTGATAGATCAGTGGAGTTACCCCCTTTTTGAAGAGGAATTGCATAGGAAATTTTCCAAATAGAGGGGAAAATATGCTTCAGAGATGGTTCTGTTAATTAATATTGAAATGGGATACGTTATTGCATTTGCAGCCTTTTGAAGATATTCAGCCGAGACTAGGTCTGTTGAAAGGGTGGTGGGTTTCAGTTTCTTGATTAAGGATTGGATAAATGCTATTGGTACAGGTTGAAAGTTAAAGGATGGGTGGGTATTGGATATGGGGTTAATAGGGTCTAGGTTGTTGGGGCCTAGTTGGTTGGCAAGGGATTGTATAGTTTCCGTAAAAAAGGTGTTGAAGGTGCTGGCAATATTTTCTGGAGGTTTTTGGAGGATAGACACAGGGGTAGGGGTAGTAGTATTACCTGGATGAAGAAGATTGTTTAAGCTGGACCAAAATTTTTATGGTCGATTTTGATGTTTACATTGCAGGTTACAGTAATAGTCTTTTTTGTCTAACATTATAGACTTCTTAGTATAATTTCTTAGCTGTTTATATACTAGTTGATCCTTAGGGTTTTTATTGGTTTTCCAAGATGACCAGTCTTTATTTCTATTTATGATTTTTTTTTGTCTAGTTTCTTTGGACAGCCACAGTGCTACTTTTTTCTTTGTTCTGATGGTCCAGGTGCGTGCATGATTGTTAAGGATTGTAAGAAATGTGGAGTTAAAGTGTGATAGTGTGAAAGTGTGAGATCATAGGTTTACCCCGGGTATCACTTCTGTGTCACTGTTAGACAGAGGCACAGTATACTAACCTCGAAAAAGGGCATAGCAAAATTAATTTAAAATGGGTGGCGAAAGCCAAGCACACTCTGGCTAGGCTTATAAATGCCCTAGGGCAGATAGCCTAGTATGAACCTATGAACCTATGATACTGCCTCGTCTACTGGGAGTAGTTTTAGTCTATTCCAGTTACATGTTTGAAGTTCTAATTGGAATTTGGTTTGATTGAAGCTCTTATTGTTCCTGATAGTTCTGAAGCTAGGTATTTGAGGGATATCATTTTTTTGTCTGAGTATATATGTTAGGAGGTGATCACTTATTTCCTCAGGTTGGGTGCCTGCCTTATACATTTGGGGAGGGTTATTAATGAGAATCCAGTCTAGTATGCTTTCTTTGTTATTGGGCTTACTAGTTCTGGTGGTGGAGGTTATGACTTGGGAGAAACCATATAGAGTTATGTGGGTAGTAGGGAAGTCTGAGGAGCAGGTGTTCCAGTCTATATTAAAGTCACCTAAAACAATAGTTACTTGTAGGGATTTTATGGACAGCCACTGTAGAATGTCTTTAAGGATATTGGTGTTGTTGCCAGGTGGGATATAAATGCAGCCGATGTTTATAGATTTATGCTGGTTAATTTGTAGTTTTGTAAAGAGTATTTCAGCTTTATCAGCTTGAGGAACTTGTGGAGAGTTGGAAATAGTTAATTGAAGATTTATATAAGACAGCTACCCCGCCTCCCTTCTTTGTGCGGTCCAGTCGTATTATATTGTAACCTGGAGGAGTAACTTGATTTTCAGTGGTGGATGGCTTAAGCCAGGTTTAAGGGCATGCAGGTAGTGGATTTTATTATTTAGGCTTCTGATGTTTAGGTTGCAGATGAGGAGAGAGGTAGAGGAGATGTTTAAGTTTTGCAGGCTAGAGGGGATATTATATATTGGGTTGGATGCTTCTGATGGGGTTGGTCCTGGATTGGGGTAGATGTCCCCATCCATTGTGAGGTTAATTTGAGAATAGATTATTAGTTTTTGAAGTTTGAATAATAGTTTGTAGTAGTGTTTAGTTCTAGGGTTAACATAACTGACTTGAATGAGCTGTTGAGGTATTGTAATATGGGAGTTGGAAGGGAGGAGGAGTAGTGGGTGATTAAAGTTATGTGAAAGAGCATGAGTATTGGTCTGTGATCTGGGGTAGTGGGAGCCTGGAAGGGAGAGACGTTCATAAGCTGTGATAAAATACGTAATTATTGGCATGGGTAAAAGGTAGTAGGAGGGCTTTGACTTGAAAGGTGGGGTTGAGGCTTGTAGAGGCATTGAAGAGGTTTTGCAACTTACAGTTGTTTAAGAATGGTGGTGGGGGTAGTAGATGAGGGTAGAGTAGAGAAATAGGGAGGGTGTTGTAGTTAGGGTGGGTCTAACAATTGCTGATTGGTTCTATAATTAAGGTAGTGGCAGTTGTTGCTATAAATTTAGCACATCTAGGGGCAGGAGAAATTTGGGGGCAGGGTGGGGCACGGAGCGAGCCTGAGCAGAGAGAGGGTGAGTGTAGCGGGGCTAATGCAAAGAAATCAGCTAGCAGTGGGAAACTATCAACACATTAAGTACAATGAGGCTTTTTTTATTTGTTTGTTTTAAATACTTTCTTACTCTTGTTTTTGCCTTCAGTATACATTTTTTTTACGTAGTATACTGTTAGTAATCACTTTCTGCAGCCTTTTCTCACATTAAGCTTTCTTCTGCCAATTGTCTGCTATTTTTGTACAGAGCTCAAGAGTTTAAACCCCTGCTTCAGGTTTATGCTATGTAATTTCAAGTTTTATATGTTTTATGCAGGGAACTCAACTGTTTTTTCCTTAGTTAGTATGATTAAGCTCAGTTTCTGAGTGCTAAAATCTAAGGCAGACAGCTTGGCTATAGAGCCTACAGTAAAAAGGAGCTTCGTTCTGTGTGTCTGAATTAATTTATGCTAGTAATACACCTAGAAACTTAGATATGTTCACTAGGTAATCCTTACATATAGGAGTAACCCAGTTTACTATTTTAGGGTTGATTGTGGGGCTTTGAGGGATTACTGTAATGCTGTAGACCCGGTATGGCAAATCAATATAGTACATACAGACAGGATATGATAATATTAACCTTGGCAGATCTTTTCAGAGTTGAGGGACAGTGCAGGAAAGTTTCCATTTAGGTTTCAGCAGGGGAGGTGTCCTTCTGGCGTTCTAGCCTTTCAGGGATCTAGCAGATAGAGGGGGATAGAACCTTGGCAGATCTTTTCAGAGTCAAGGGACAATGCAGGAAAGTTTCCAGTTAGGTTTCAGCATGGGAGGTGTCCTTCCGGTGTTCAAGCCTTTCAGGGATCTAGCAGAGAGAGAGGGATAGAACCTTGGCAGATCTTTTCAGAGTCGAGGGACAGTGCCGGAAAGTTTCCGGTTAGGTTTCAGCAGGGGTGGTGTCCTTCTGGAGTTCAAACCTTTTAGGGATCTAGCAGATAGAGGGGGATAGAACCTTGGCAGATCTTTTCAGAGTCGAGGGACAGTGCAGGAAAGTTTCCAGTTAGGTTTCAGCAGGGGAGGTGTCCTTCTGGCGTTCAAGCCTTTCAGGGATCTAGCAGACAGAGGGGGATAGAACCTTGGCAGATCTTTTCAGAGTCGAGGGACAATGCAGGAAAGTTTCCAGTTAGGTTTCAGCAGGGGAGGTGTCCTTCTGGCATTCAAGCCTTTCAGGGATCTAGCAGATAGAGGGGGATAGAACCAGTGAGCAGAATTCAACTGCTGTTGAGTACTTGTGTCTTTATATCACATGGGATCACCCATTACCAACAGTTCAAAAATGAGATGCGAGAAAGCCATATATAGTAGTCCATGAAAAGAAGAGAAAAGTAACATTGATCATGGAAAATCTACATCCAGTGACTACAGGGTCTTATGTACAGAGTGACACAAAGTCATAAAATACCAAGAAATGAGGGCAATGTAGAAGAAGGATACCCAAACAATTCTGATAGTAGTAGGAGAAATGGGTCTTATAAAAAAAAAAGAAATTACTTTTACTGATACATGTAACTCTGTAGGAACTGCAGAAGGCGTCAGTACTGGTCACATTGCTTATGCTGTGAAGAGCACTTCTGGCTAACATCAAAGACAGAAACAGTACTAATTTCATGAAATGTAATCATACCTGGACTTAGGAATGGTATCCATTCCCATCATGGTATTAGAAACCCAAAATATTTGGAGAAATTAAAAAAAGAGAGAGCAGCAGGAGCAGAGTTTTCAGTTAACATTCAATTTTATGTGCATAATCCTATCCTAACCCATGGTCATAATCTGTCCAAAGTGAATGAAACAATGACACCGCAGATACAAATGGAGAAAATAAGGTTCTTCAACAGTGTCAATGAGATTACTTTTTTGACAAGGTAAAGAGCTCACTATAGTGGAAGGGTCTACTTCACGTTGTCGTAAGCTGACAATATTGAGTCTGATATTGTCGGCATGACAATATTGAAAGTGAAGAACATGGTGCAAGTAAATGAAAATCTCGATAAGGGGAGATTTCTCTTTACCTCAATGTAGTGCGGTCTCGGAGTTGGTATATTTAAGTAGGGGGTGGGGGGGTGCAGGGGGGCTTGCCCCCCTGCCTATACCATTTAGTTTTTTTTTTATTTGTTTTTTTTTTTTTATCTTATTCAATATTTTACTTAATCAATCAATAAAGTTCGACCTTTATTGATTCGATTAAGTAAACTTTCAATAACATGATATAAACGCTAGTGGAAGACTAATTAAAAGGAGATAAATGAGGGGGTTCAGATACCTTAAAAGGATACCCATTTGGCTGATAATATTAATAGCTGTTCTAGGATTACAAACTGGAAAGAATTCCAAGGAGTGGCCTATGATATTTTGAAGGAACTATATATATATATATATATATATATATATATATATATATATATATATATATATATATATATATATCTTTCCTGCCCCAAAAATATGTGGAATATCCAAGAAAAAACTGAACTTTCTGGCTAGGGAAATGGAAGATAATCTCCCTGCTTATTCTTTAACCAATGTGACCGTCACCAGGAGAAACATTTATGCAGATACCTTGAGCCTTTCATTGTAGAAACTATGGTTATCTCTCCAATAAATACTGGTTATCATTAATCAGCTACACACTATAACATTTTAATGAAGGTTGTGCTTCTTTAACAGGGGGAAGCAAAAGATGTGAGAAATTGTACACTAACATGCAAATTGCTGCACTTGTCCTCCTTGGATAGCCACCTCACCTCACCTAAAAAATTGTGCATCATATTGGCATTTGATTACAATGTGCCATTTGTGACAAATCTCTCTCACACACACACACACACACACACACACACACACACACACACACACACACACACACACACACACACACACACACACACACACACAATACACAAGTCTGTTTAGTTGTACATATCCACACACACTAATGCATATGTGTATATTTCACAAATATGTAACCTGAAAGTGCAACTTAATTTCTTTATGATCCTGGAGAAAAACAATCAGCATTATAAGGCAAAAACATATCATATATTTTATTTAAATAAAGTAGTTAGCATTTTAGTAGATATCACACATGATTTCGGTACATGTATTTTGGATGTTTTAATATCTGCTCAATGGTCACAGCTGGACCTAGTCCTTGGCTGTATTCAAAAAGAAAATGTTTAAAAGCTGCAGTTGGAAAGATGATGGTTTCATTCTGCAGACTGCTACCCAGTTCAAATTATTCCTCAACTGTTATCCAGTAGAAATCATTCATGTACATTTAGATAAAACTGGACACGGAACAGTTACCCAGTACAAATCATTCATGTACATAATATTGTTCTTTCCTTTGAGAATAGTCAGTGCATTCATGGTCTTTCCATAAATACTTTAATATATTGTAATACACATAAAACCCAAATAAAGTTTTAGTTATATTTATATACCAACTTCGAGATCACACATTAATGGAGTATGGTGCGGAAAGGGAAGATTTCCCTTTCCTACACTGTAGTGCAATCTCGGAGTTGGTATATTTAAGTAGCGGGGGGTGTGGGGGGCATAGGGGGGCTTGGCCCCCTGATGTTTGATCATTTAATGGTTCGATGCATACCGTTTGATGTTTATGCATTCGAACTATTAACCTTTTGCGATTATAATATAGATCCATATATATATATATATATATATATATATCCATATATATATATATATATATATATATATATATATATATATATATATAAAGAGTGAGAATGTGTGTGTGTGAAACTCAGTAGATATAATAATCTTATTTGTTTACCAGATAGGCCCACTGGGTATAGAGTTCCTTTTCTGGGTATGAACTGGGAGCAATGTCTGGTTAACTGACTTGCTTAGGGTCGCACAGCAAGGAAATGAGGGCTGAGGGAATGAAACCGTCTACCACAGTAACTACATTCATAAACCTTAGTCTGTCAAGTGCCAGACAATTTCATTATGTCCAAAAATTTTCAAATGAGCAAGATCTGATCTCCAACAGGAATTTTTAAGACACCTTGTCACAATCGGTACTGCTGTGCTAATTGCTGGGTAGTGGTAATTCAGTCATTTTTATTTTATTTTATTTATTTTACATTTGTTGACTGGGCTAGTCTAACTGGAATTAGATCCATTTTCAGTAGAGGCCCGGGGAGAAAAGCTCCAGCACAGTTAATATTATACAGTAAAAAATAATAAGTTCAAAGTAGTAAAATAGCTCTAAGCAGTTACAGCCATATACAGATAAAAAAAAAGAATAAGTTCAGACTAGTAAAAAATAGCTCTAAGCAGTTACAGCCATATACAGGCACACTATATGACTGTAATAATTGTCACAAATTCAAAGAATTATAATGATAATTAAAAAAAGGGTCTAAACAGATTACAGAGATACAGATAAGGTACAGTTGTCATTACAAGCATACCTAGCACATGCTTAGGTGATATGGAATGCAATAGAATAAGAATAAATTAGTATTTTTCAAGTGGAAACAGGATAACCAAGAGTATATACTGTTGATAAATTATATAAATGTATCATATGATACAGTGAGATGTAGATATAAAGGAAGCAGCAAGAGTATGTAAGTAGGTGGAGTATACACTTGTTATGAGCAGAGAAGACATTTAGTCAGGGTTAGTACAAGGACAAAGCCAGTGAGAATTGAGAAATTGTTTGATTTTTAGTTTAAAGAGCCTAGTGGTGGTCAGAGATAGGAGTTCAGAGGGAAGTCTGTTCCAGTGTTTGCCTATGGAGTTAGAAAACAAAGAATCTCCAGCTGTGTTGTTGGATTTGTTGATAGTAATAAGTGGTTTATTAGAGGAGCGAAGGTTCTTAAGATTGTTGTAGGGGGTAATGAGGGTAGTCAGTATAGGTGTATAGGTGGGGTAGTACAAGCTCTTATGGATAATAGTGAGTTGTTGAGATAGTATCTGGTTATGAAACTCTAGCCATCCTAGTTGTTTTAGGTTGTTGCAGTGATGTGTTTTGAAAGGAGATCCTGTGGCAAATCTAGCAATGGAGTGATAGGCAGTAGCAAGTTTGTTTAGGTTGTTTTTTGAGAGATTGGTGTATGTGGGTGAGGCATAGAGTAAGGTAGTGATTAAATGAGTTCTAGCTATAGCGATTTTGGTTGAAGGAGTAAGGAAGGGTTTGATTCTGTAAAGGGATCCCAGTTTATTATTTACTGTTTTTATAGTGATGTTAGTATGAGTGTCAAAGTTTAGATTATTATCTATGGTTATTCCAAGAAGTTTGGTGGTTGTGTCAGGAGATATGAGAGTCCCATTGTTGGATGTAAGAGTAAAGTGAAGAGGGGCAGACCTACAAGTAGGAGTAAAGAGTAGGAGTTTGTTTTTTTTAGGGTTAAGTAGAAGGCAACGGTTTAAAAACCATTGTTCCACTGTATTAAATGCATTTTGTGTAAGGGAATGTAGTTTGGTAGCGGTATTAGCTGAGCAAATAATAATGGAGTCATCTGCATATTGGATGCAGTAGCATGTGGGATTGCTAGGTGGAGGTCATTAATAAAAATGGAAAATAACAATGGGCCTAAAATGGAGCCCTGGGGGACACCAAGGGAAATAGGGAGGTGAGAAGATAGGTTACCCTCCCATAGTACTGCTTGTTGTCTATTTTCTAAGTAGGATTTGAACCATTGTAAAGTTAGAGTATCAAGAGAAAGAGATTTAAGTATTTCAATAAGGAGCTGGTGATTAACCATATCAAAAGCCTTAGATAAATCAATGAAGACAGAAGAGGAAAGGGTTTTGTTATTACGGTTAGAATTTATACAGTCTGTGAAGGAGAGAAGGGCTGTGGTAGTGCTGTGGTTAGGTCTAAATCCATGTTGACAGTTGGCAAGTAAGTTATTATCAATTAGATGGGTGAGTACTTGCTTATGGACACATTTTTCAATTATTTTTGCCAGTGGAGAGAGTAAGGCTATTGGTCTATAGTTTGAGATGTCAATGGAGTTACCACCTTTATGTAGGGGGATGATGTGCGAGATTTTCCAGATAGATGGGATATTTCCTTCGGTTATAGTTCTGTTTATGAGTATAGAAATTGGGAGGGCTATGGCTTTGGCTCCTTTTTGCAGGTATTCAGCAGATAGATGGTCAGCAGAGGGGGTAGTAGGTTTCAGTTTTTCTAGAAGAGAGCAAATGAAGGATGTAGGAACAGTTTTTAGTTGAAATAAAGGAATAGTATAAGATGATGAGGTGGTTAGATTAGGGGAAGTTGGAGATAATTGCTTGGCTAGTGTTTGAATGGTATCTGTAAAGAAAGAATTAAAGGCATTGGCAGTATGTGTTGGGTTATCTTGGTTAGAGCCTTGTGGCGTAGGTGTAATAGTTTGGCCTGGGTGTAGGAGTTTGTTGATGCTGGACCAAAATTGGATGGTTTTAGCCATGTTTCTGATAGACATAGGAAATCAAATTGGTAGAATTCTAATAGGGCATGAAGATGGGTAGTCTTGTTTTTAATGCTTCGAATGTTAAGATGTGCTATTGAAAGAGAGTTTGGAGGCTTATTAGGTTTATGTGCAAAAGTAATATTAGATGTGATTTGTACGGTGTCAGGAATATTGTTTGGGCCAGGATTAGGATGAATATCACCATCTAGAAGGGATAAGTGGAGTATGTTATATGTGGGGTTGCTAACATTAAGGAAATAAAAACAGAGTGTTTTTCTTGCATGGAGAGTACTATATTTTATATGGGTTAGTCTGTGATATTTGGCTTGCAGGTAGCAGGGACAAATTGTGGTGTTAATGTTGTAAAGAGAGGTAGGTTGTAGTGGTGTGGAGGTGAGCCTGGAAGGCAATAGAAGGTTTGGGTGGAGTGGTTGTTCATAAGAGGTTAATGTATAGATGGTTAGTAGAGGAGGTAGGAGCAAAACAAATGCTATAAATTTTAGTCGAGATAGGTAGGAAATATTGGCCATGATGTAGGTATAAGATGGGAAGATAGATAAGGGTATATAGTAATTGCAGTTGGGTATTTGAAACTATAAGGGTGGGGTGGATATGTGATACAGTTAGGAGAGGTAATTGAGTAAGTTTGGAGGGGAGTGGTAGTAAGAAGAGCTATTTGATTGGTATAGGTAAAATAGGGGTGTGGTTAAGTGAGAAATATATTGAGGACCCCTGGGGGTGCGTGGGAATTGGGGGTAGGGAGGGGAGCGGAGTGAGCCAGAGGCAACGGAGGGTTGGACAGTTGAGTGAGACAGTCGTGGTGAACAATCAGTGGAGTTCTGATTGTAGAGGAGTGACTGCTGGGGTAAGTAGGTTTGAGATCTGTGTGGAAGAGTAGGATGTTGTATAAGTGAAGTTTAAAGGCAGATAGTGGGAAAGTATAACAGAACAGGTAATAGGTAGGGTCAGTTGTAAGAATGCTTAAAAAGGAGTTTAAACAGAAGACAACCTTATGAGGATGAGGGGCAACAAGAGAGGAGCAGAATAGGTGCCACCTAGTGGGCAGTCAGGTTAATAACCACAGAGGTGAGGAAAGATTCAGGCAAGGCTATACTGAGGCTAGAGAGGCAATATATATGAAAGGGTTAATAAAACTAGGAGTATGAGAGGGATTATACGTAGTCTACTGGATTTAGGGGGGGGTGGCTGCTGGGTGTTCAGGCTGTGAGGCTTACAATAAATAACAGCAAGGATAAAAGCAGTGGCATGAATTAGCTATAAGCCAACTTACAAATTGCACAAATTCTCTTGTCACTCTTTCGTGTGAGAACAGCAGATTACACTTATAAAGTGATGTTATAGTTGGTTGCTTGGGGTAGGTCCTTTGGTCCCTGGTGGAAAATAATCTCCTAGTGGAGGGTAGGCAGGCTGAAGAGGTGAGAGCAGATTTGTATCAAAAGCAGGAATAAGAGAGAAGGGGAGAAAGACAAGAAAGAGACAAAAAGCATTAGATATCACACAGCAAAGTAGTTAGACAAAATACTTAGTTACTCACTTAGAAGCAATCAAAACCATATCTATAAAGTTAGGAAGGACAAGAACATGATTTACTACAAACAGTTACATCTAACAATTATACTATAGCCTTGGTATGGGTCAAAACACTGTTATAGGCAAGACGTTTGTGGTATATCTTTGTGCAAAGAACACAGCAAGAATCAGATAGTTATATACAATAAACCAAGCGATATACCCTGCTATCTTTGAAGCTGATTAAAGTAAGCTAAATTATATTCTAAACCTTTCGTCTTACTTCTTAACTGTTCTGGATAAAAGGGATACACCTAGTATTCAATTTAGAGTAAGATAGGTACGTAAGCTATGCCGGTGTTTATACAGGGTTTGGCGTCCTTCTGGGTAAGCACAAAGTAACAAAAACATTAAAATATTCATAAATCCAGTCAATAGGATGAAACGCCAATATTTTTAAGTGGCGTAGGCAAACTAATTACAGGTTAGAGGAGTTTACTGTCTGGAGATAAAAAATATACCCGCCACGCACCACGTGTTAATGGTACTGCATAAAAGCAATCTAATCGTAAATGTGAAAGTAAGGATAAAACGCCACTATCATTGGAGTGGCTTTGGCCAAGATAACTGCAGATGTGATAAGGTAGTATCGGGAGAGATAAAACTTCCACCACACACTGCGTGTTTGCAGAACTGGGTAAATGTAATTTATTTCGTAATCCAAGTAAAAAGGATATAATTCTACAAACTGTTCGCAGCGTTGGCCAAGATATCAGGGGAGAACAACTCTCACCAGTATTCGCCAGTCCGAGTGAGGGAGATCAGATGGATAAATGACCTTACTGTGGTCTAACTGGAGATCCACGCACTCAGAAGCGTAGCAGCTATTAGTAAAGCTTATACAATCCAGTATGCCCTTCTGCGGACAAGAATTCTAGGCTAGGTAATGATTGTACCCTTTAGCGGACAGGAGTTCTAGGCTACATATATTATTAATGACAAAACAGTAAGTGGAGATACACGCACATAGAAGAAGTTGCGACACTTTAGAGAGCCAATACAAAAAAAAACATATCCTTTAGCGGACAAGACTCCTAGGCTAGATTCACCATTCTCAATATGAAAAAAACCAGTACAGCAGGTTCTCGATATGCAAAGTGTCCAAAGGGAAAAAACATTCTAGTGTAAACGCTACTACCGCTGAGATAGAAGCTTGAATATAACTACAGCTTAGTAGCAACTGTACAATCTTTCAGCACATTCAGATTAGTACGCAGATAGTATAAAACCAAAAACAGTGAAAGTTTACAAACTATTAAAAACAGAAACAAACACTTACATTTGATCAGCACACAGGGGCATGAAGCACACAGCAGCCAAGGGCTATCCTAGCAAGTAAAGATGGCGCCGGGGGAGACAGGTGTTATATATAAGATATTGGGAGGAAGTGAGGTAGGGAGGGGAGGGGAAGGTAGATACAGGTAGGAGAAGGCGGGATTAGAGTAGGGAGCAAGGATGTAAGTTCCTAAAGTAATAAGAGTGGGGGTGGAGATAGGGGGGGAAAGAACTATGACAGACAGGGAAGTAGAGGTGATGTAAGGAATATTCCCTCGGTGAGGCAAAAAAGATGTGTGCTGGGAATACGCTAGTTAAGGCAGGACAGTTGAGTGAGACAGTCGTAGTGAACAATCAGTGGAGTTCTGATTGTAGAGGAGTGATTGCTGGGGTAAGTAGGTTTGAGATCTGTGTGGAAGAGTAGGATGTTGTATAAGTGAAGTTTAAAGGCAGATAGTGGGAAAGTATAACAGAACAGGTAATAGGTAGGGTCAGTTGTAAGAATGCTTAAAAAGGAGTTTAAACAGAAGACAACCTTATGAGGATGAGGGGCAACAAGAGAGGAGCAGAATAGGTGCCACCTAGTGGGCAGTCAGGTTAATAACCACAGAGGTGAGGAAAGATTCAGGCAAGACTATACTGAGGCTAGAGAGGCAATATATATGAAAGGGTTAATAAAACTAGGAGTATGAGAGGGATTATACGTAGTCTACTGGATTTAGGGGGGGGGGTGGCTGCTGGGTATTCAGGCTGTGAGGCTTACAATAAATAACAGCAAGGATAAAAGCAGTGGCATGAATTAGCTATAAGCCAACTTACAAATTGCACAAATTCTCTTGTCACTCTTTCGTGTGAGAACAGCAGATTACACTTATAAAGTGATGTTATAGTTGATTGCTTGGGGTAGGTCCTTTGGTCCCTGGTGGAAAATAATCTCCTAGTGGAGGGTAGGCAGGAAATTGCACAAATTCTCTTGTCACTCTTTCGTGTGAGAACAGCAGATTACACTTATAAAGTGATGTTATAGTTAGTTGCTTGGGGTAGGTCCTTTGCTGAAAATGACAGTCCGTAAGTTAATTTTCATTCTTTTTTCCAGTGTCTTAGAACAGATTTAAATGTTGTGAGAATGTCTTTACACTAAGGGAGCTTAATAACCTCATGTCGTCTATGATCAAGGCATGCTTCCTGCAATGTACAGACTTTCTTTACCTCTTTCTTCTTCTTTTTTTGAAGTTGATTTCCTATAAGAATTAGTTACTTGTAAATGAAATCATGGAAGCATCTGGCAGACAGCAGTTAAATTACATTAAGTCATAGAAATAGTTGCAGAGTAACTGTCATATGCCCAGACATTAATATCTTCAGAATGACATTGTGAACGAACCAGCCAGTAAACCATTAGGTCTGTGAGACATGGTCTGGGTCCTTGATAGCTGAAGAACACTGCTTTGCTGATGTGACAGAACAAAGATGTAACTGGCACTACTCTGTAGCTTTCCACAGGGTGAGTCACTCTATAAATGCAAATGCAAGTTTATCTTGACTCTGGTAGTTAGATTTTGTTCCCACAACTGACTTACATGCTCCCATAATTATAACTAGGACCAGAAAGTGGTACCCAGAAATCATGACACCCCTTGCCTTTTTGCACTTCAGTACTGCTCTTCACTATTGCCAGTGGAATTTCACTTGCTTCTGAACCCAAATGCCTGCTCATATTACCACAACCATTGTCATCTCTTTTTATCGTGACAGGCTCCTTTATAAATGCCAGTATTCATTATTACATTTCTCTCCCTATCCCTCAACTTCGTCTCATGCAACATAACTAGCCCTGCTACAGTCCTTTCCACCCTTTACAAAATCCTTTGACTTTTAAGCAGGTTATTTCAATGACACACATTCTGATTTATAACCCACATCACTCTCCTATCCATCACTTCATTCACTTCTCTGTTCTATCTCTGTTGACTGGTTCTATTGCCTTTCCTCTGGAGACCTTTGTTCTGCTGTCCACACTTCAGCAGAGGTCCACCTTACCTTCAGGTGTCCATTGCATGGTTGTTGGTGTTCTCCTTCCCAGCCAGAGGACCACTCTGATCAAAACAGATTAAATGTTGACATGTGCAGCCCCCTATGTTATCTCTACTACTTCTCCACTTTGAATTATTACCTTCAGCCCCTAACCTACATCCTCATCCTTCCTGCAACTATTCTGCACTTGTTGCCCCTCTCATCTCCCATCTCTACCACTCCACCTGAAAGCTTAAATATACCTTAGCTGCTGTACATACCTGGCACACCTGAAACCCCTTGCTCACTGCCTCATAAACCCAACAGCATCCCTTATCTTTGTATTATCTTGCCATTTATCCTCCATGTATGATTTCCATTCACCACATCATTGCCATTTGGTTCATTCTGACTAACTAACAGTACAAAACCTTGCTACATTCCTAAGATAACATAAGATTATGAAACCAGAATTAAAACAAACACCAAGGACACTGATTTACTGTTAATTATTCAACTGAATTCCGTCTTTATAAAATGAAATTCCAGTATTATACCTGTGAGTTTAAAGCATAATTTCCAGTCATTTTGTTTCCATTTTATCTTTAGCATGTTTCTATATATTCGCATACCCTCATCTTGATTGCACCTGAGTTCATCTTCTACAAAACAAATCATCTCATCCCCATGAATTTGTATCAAGTTTCTATACCAAATGTCAGGATACAGATGGTGAGAAGTCTAACAGGTTTGTTGACGTTCTCACACAAGGCTGATTTCACCAGCCAGGTCATCTTTGGCAAGATACATTTTGTTATCTTGCCTGTAGCAATACTGTCAATCACTTCACCTCTAAGTGAACACTTATTCAGTGTGATAGACTGATAACAAATACAATGCCACACAGCTCTCCAATTAATGTAGGTATAACTTTTAAAGTGTTCTCAGCACTGGGGCTTCTTAATTATATGACTGTATGTCTTAGAGACTATAGAAACCATCCTAATGCATAAATATTTTCAGTTATAACATCTGCTTCATTTTATGCATGACTATGTGGATAAAATGAGTACCCATATAGTCTTACATAGTCAAAACTAGAACTGAAATTCATATAAAAGGATAGAAATTAGAAATCTTAGTACAATACTTAAGGCAACAGCATAATCTTCTCAATAAAGTGCAAAAAACATTTCTGACTTTAGCACTGTGGTTTATGAACAGTAACAAAACAAGAGACATCTTAATTCTGCATTAGAGACATCAAAGCGAGGGAGACATTAGTGATCAAATCAGTATGTATTCTGCTGCATCCTGATGTCAAATATGGCTGCTGTTAATCCTGTATGGGAAATATAAGCAAGAAACCACAGTGGCTATGTAACATAGGTTGCTTCTAAAGGACATATCTTCTTTAAAAACTGATTTGTGCCACACTCTGTCATAGAAGTGAAAAGACAAATTGCTGAAAGGGAAAGATGTGCCTTCTTACCTGAGCATGAACTCTGGCGACAAGTTAGTAGAAGCAGCAGCATATTTAAAATGTACTTGCAGTACAAAGAACAAAAGTTTTGCTTCAATGTGAGACATTAAAGATGTTTCCATTCAGTGTACCATCTGCTACACAGTGTTTAATAACCCAAAGCACTAATTTTTTGTCACTAATGTTTCTTACTGACATGGCATTTTGCATATAATATTTATCATTTTAGCTTGCAGAGGCATTTGTCTTTTTTCCAGTGAGTAAGCTCTTAAGTTTCAGAACTGTTACTGCACTGCTTTTGTTTTTTGATTCCTTGTTAATTGCCAGTTGTAGTATCAGTGCCTATGTGTGCTAGTTCTACATGCAAGAGATCATACACACCAGACGCATTATTTTATGTTCAAGTCTGAGCATAAAAACTCGATGACCTTTAGTGACATTTTTGTTTTTTGCATGACAGATATAATCTGCATGCCAAATTTAAGAAAAGTGATATATATATATATATATATATATATATATATATATATATATATATATATATATATATATATATATATATATATATATATATATATATATATATATGTATATATATATATATATATATATATATATATATATATATATATATATAGGTACAGATAAACAGATATGATTACAGCTCTAAAGAACATTTGACTTAACTGAAAAGTTTTTGATGCAGTGAAAATAAAGTATATTAACCAGATGAGTGCTTTCACCCTTAGCCAAGCTTCATCGATTCTAACTCCAGTTGACATGACATGCCATATTTATATGCCTCAACATATAGTTCATTGCCAGTTCACTCAAGCTGGAGTCGTAAATGTGAATCCTAGGCTGTTTGACCACACTACCATGGACCAGATCTCATCTGTTACACTTCTTCTTCATATCTACTCCTACTGGTAGCTAATAGGTCATAGCTAATGGCTGTATTCTTATCCCATGTGGCAGGTGCATAATTAGTACAAACACTTAATATGACTCTTGTCTCTGACTATGTGCATCCAATAGTACTTCCTCTTCTCTCCGATGTGATACATTGGTATTATTTGTCACAATTACAGTGGACAACAAGCACTAATAAATATGTAATGAAAAGTTAAATTATAATGTATAAGTAAAATAGTGTAGTAATTATAATTGCAGCTGTTTTGGACCATGCTGGGAGCATCCTCATTGTATCTCCTATGGCAAGCAACATACCTCCCATTCCTTGAAAAAATGCTTACAATTGTCTAGTAGTCTATCTATTCTTTATGTGTTTCTTGAGACTTGAAAGGGATCTGCATATGCTTGCTCTAAGATAAACTACAGTGTTTTATGACAGTGAATCAAATTATAATTCCTAATTCAACATACCCCCTCTAACAACAACAGATATCAAAGGAAGTATGTTAAAATAAGATAAGCAGCAGGCGTATCATAAGTCCTATTTAATGTTTTGAAGACGAATGACTCCAGTGTCATGGTAGTAATGCTGAAGTTGCCACAGTTTTAATTTCTGTCATGTAACTATATGTAGTGCCCATCATGAGAATCAGTGAGCCTACAGTCAGCATATTTTTCAGTAGTGCTTGCCACATAGTACCTTTGTGGGACCTATTTAGGGCAAGTGGAAAAATATGAATATGTATGGACTGTAATTCTTGATGCTATACTGTGGCTATTTGATCAAGTATAAAATAATACATTTTTCTCTGCCTATAGTTGGGAAACATTAGGATTAATTCATAGATTGTCACTGGAGTACTAACAAAAACTAGATATATTATAAAGATATATCCAGTACAAATGGTCATACATCCTAAAACACTACAGGAGTTGCAAGTTGTAATACTAACACAAGCTCAGCCTGTGCTGGGAGGGCAATCACAGATGTGTGGATCATTGCTGAAGAAAGACTCAGTGTGTGAAGCAAAGGCTAAATTATAGGAAGTGATGAATCAAGTTAGCCTAGGAAGGCACTATTGCCTCAGAATACATAACCGGAGCCTGGGGTAATTCTTTGAAAGAACTTTGCAGATAAGAGTTTGGGTGGGAGTCTAATTAAAGGAAATATATATTTTGACCTTGACAGAAATCTCCACTTTACTAAAATTGATAATATTAAACAGTCAGTACATGTAAACCAATATTAAATTCTTATAAAAGTAAATGAAGGAATGCGTTAAAACCTATGCTTTGTAGTAACACTTTTATTGGCATATGCATTGAATGTCAGACTGAAAAAATACAACTTCATGGATCATAGGAGGTTACTAGGGTAATGACCCCAAGGCCCTTTCAAGCCTAGCCACGTTTTACCCTTATTTCCATGATCAGCACCTATCACCGCTATCCAAGAGGGACACAGGTGGAACCCCTGGGGTGAATTTACGGTTAACCATCCAATCATCCAGACTGCATTTCAAGAGGGCCAATGAGGTGCTCTGCTTGACATGAAGCAGGAGTCTGTTCAAAGATGTGGTAACCTCTGGGATACAAATCTGTCCCTCCAGCAGGTTCTATTAATGCCATATATCAGATTAAGATCTTTATGGTAAGTAACCCATGAACCACTGGACTTATGGATATGCAACATTTCCAATTAAACAGAGTCAGAACAAGGCAGAGATTGCCTTTGAGCAGTTTGTATAAAACAGTAAAGCGACAGTGATTTCAGCCAATCAACATAGGACAGATGCTGAAGACCTTGAATTTTCCTTGTGAGGAATGTTTGTGATCTCTCCAATTGCTGCAGGTGCTTGGAAAGGTACATAACAAAAGGGGCATTGTAGTTAGTTATTGGCCTGATGAGGGAAGAGTACAGAGAGGTTATAACTTCTTTTTTTCTGGAGGCAATGCCCTTACTTATGAGATGAGCAATATAGAATGCCCTTCTTACCATTGTGGAGACATGGTGATCAAAGGTAAGGTTTCTGTCAAGCTGTATGCCCAGGTCACTCACCACTGAATACCTATTTAGGGTATTATTATTGATGTGGTAGTTAGCAGGAACATTGTTCTTACCAAAAGGGATGATAACACATTTTTTTGCATCGACTTTAAGGCCATGACTTTGGCACCAGTCATTTGTTTATGTAAGACCCTCTTATATGATGTTGACATCGTTTGGAGATTCTGTGACTGGTTCCAGAAGGCAACGTTACGAATAAAACTACAGGTGCTTCTAAACCTGTAATGTTAACTTTCCCTGGTCCTGTTAGCAGTCATGCTAATTGAATATAATACAAGTTAAAAATATGTTTTGTCTGTTGTGGAGAAATTTGAAGAACAATGCATGTAACTGTTAGTAAACTCTTTTATAGTCCAATTAAGTTCAAGTAGAGATCTGATGTGGGCGTTTGTTTTCAGTCCTGGCGGACAGTAACCTTTCAGATGAATCTGACACTCTAGTTCCTTTTTCTTAAGTATAACTCCTGTGTTGTCTTCATATTGGTCAGTTGTTTTGTCTGCACCACATGGGACACACATTTCTCACAGTTCCTGCAGGTTACAGCATGTCTGGCTAATGGTTTATAAAGACCTTTTAGTCGGATGTCTGTGTTTAGTGACCCTTATCATCAGAGCATTAATAGTCTTAATTATATAAAATGTTCACATGTTACTTAGCTGGCCCAGTTAACTACAAACTTTCTTTTGCAGTCATATCTTTTTGTTTTGTAACAATAAAGGCTGTTTTGCTTGCTGATAAAGTTGCATCATGGAGGCATGCAGGGAAAGGTGCCAATATTTGTGTCTATGTTGGGCAAAGCATATCCATAAGCATGTCCACTGAGCTGTTCAATGAGATGAAAATATTGTTGTCAAGGTGATAATAGCCATTTATTGATTCCAAATACTTAGAGTTGTATGTGGTATATAATTCCACTTAGCAAAGGCAATGTGTGTGTGTGTATGTGTGTGTGTGGTGTGTGTATAATGGAAGTTCACATGGGTGAATTGGTACACAAACATGTAGAATACTAAGTTCACTTGAATTTGTACCATGATCTCAAAGTTCTTATGACAATGAGAAGAAACTACATATAGTCATTACAGGTAGTCAAAGTACTTTCAGATATGCAAATCCACCAATCAACAACCCCTTTTTATCATTTTTGCACATGGGCTCTGGGTGTTACTTTAAGAGTGGCAATCATATATTTGAATAGCTTGTGAAAAAATGGCACTGATGTTATTGTTTATGTACTTACTTATTATTATTTTATTTATTTATTTATTTTTGGTAAGTTCCTAAACCATCATGTTCATGCCTCCAGGTCACCTTCAATTAACTCATTCATCACTCAGGGAGGCAGTTCTACAGGCTAAAATCTCCAAGGCAGAAGCTAAGCTAACCAGTTGCTAGAGCCATCATAGGTACATAGGAGTTGGGAGTTTTGTTTCAAATCAAATGACAGTGTGCCCTTGTGTCCTTGGTGTCAGGATGCAATGCACTTTTTATGCATCTGTATCCATCTGCATGTGACATGATTACTGGGCCTGCCTCCATAGGCAAGCAGGTCCATGTGATTGGAGGCAGATGATCTAAGCTTGTCTCTATCTACATCAGGTCCAGCATGTGCTGAAATGCTAGTTGAACTCAGGTTGACTGTGTAATAATCAGGGCTTTATCCATTTATGATAACAGAGGTTTAACAGACATTTGCTGATATTCATAGTCTGTTGCCTTGCATTTTTGTAGCGATAATCTGTGAAGAGCAGCAATATGTGGTTACGCAAGTTATGTAATGTAAATGGCTTTGTAAATGTGGAGCCTTTTTATAAACATGCCCCCTACTGCAAAAGTATAATATGCTTCAGGCATAAGAGATAGGGGACAGCAAATATGCAGATAAAGGCATTACACATTTTCATATCAGTAGGATTCATAGAAGTGAATCCAAAATGAGCTGATTTGTATATTAAACATGTAAATGGTCCTGAATCTATGCCAGTAAACAGCAATTTCACAGGGGAATATGGATTTGCAAGGGGAAGGGAACATATTTCATTTGGTATCAGGGAAGTACTTATGCATACATGGGCAAACTACTGAAGGGATCATTGGGGAAATGTTTTATTTCAAGCTTGTGCATACTTGGACGTACTGCTGAAGGGCTCATTGGGGGAAATGCTTCCTTTCAGTGTTAGTGAAGTGCTTCCCATATATGGTTAGACTGCTGAAGCGATCTCTGGGCAAAATAATTTATTTTGTGTCATTTTACTGCTTGTGCATTCTTAGTTAAACTAATGAAGGGGTTTCCGGGGGAAATTATTGATTTGTGTGTCTGGAAAGTGCTTGTGCACACTTATGAAAAGATGCACTTGTGCTTCCTGAAGAAAAGACGCAGTCAGGTTTGTGGTCGGTAACTCAGATGCTAAAGGTGAAGCATCATTTTCAACAATGGATGCGCGCACTGCTCGGATGCGGAGGAACTACTTGCAAGAACACCTCATTAGCATATACCACTTCATAAAATGTCGTATTTGCATCTCATTCTACTTAAGGCATTTTACATTAGCGTAAATGGCTTCTATGAATCTTGCCTTTCTTACACTCATTAGTAACCATCAGGGAAACCCCTATCACATTTGTGCAAATGACTATGAATACTGACCATTGTATCTGCCCACGCTGAGGGAACTTTCAGTGAACTTCACAATTTTATGGTCTTTGTTATTCAAAGATGACCTATGTTTTTGATATGAAACATACTAACAAGACATGGGTGCAGCAACTGAAGTGAATTTCTATGTTTTGGAGGCAGATTATGGAATAATTTTGAATACTAATTCTTTGAAACTGAACATGCAAACATGTAAATCATGTAACAGGATCTAGTATTTTTTATTGGAGACAAAGGCTTCTCTGAATAATTACATCTGCCAGGAAGGATAATTACTCTTTCTGATTTGTATAGTTAGCCTTGAAGTAATAATTGTTGAAGTATTGGTCTTCAAAGTAACAGCTGCTATCAGTCCAGTTGTCATAATACAGTTAAACTGCACTGTACTTGAATGTCAGAATCATCCAAAAGCTTACATTTTAAGAGAAAAATTTCATTTTCAACCATATGTAACTAGATCTCCAAGCTTTATTCCATTAATATTTTAAAATATTTTAATAAAATGATCAAAATAGACAGGTCTCAGCAGTTTACCAGGCTTCCAAAATAAATATTTCAAAAGATTTTAAGCATACAATAATCAACAAGAAAAAAAGATTAGCTACAGTATTGCAAAGTCCGAGTACATAAAGAATTATAAAACAGCAGCTGTTGAAACATTGTCTTTCTATCATTCCCATAGCTATCTCCTTCTCTCTCTAAACATATCAATAGAAATTTCATGAATTAGCACAAATAATCTAATATTATTTTTAGGAACATAGCCAAAGTCAAAGCACCATCAGAACAGAATAGCAGTCCATTGCTTCTTCCTGTAACCTTTACAATCAAAAGGCAATGTTAGTTCTGACAGATCAGCATTGCATGGAAACATGAGTTCCATTTCTATGAGGTTTATAAGGTCAGTGTGACAAATAAATCACCATTATTTGTTTCACATAGCACTTGCCCCTAAGAAACCTTCTAAACCTATTAAGAGGATTAGGGTTCACTAGCCATTCATGGCGTGTACTTGGATTTGTTTATTAAATGTTTATTGACATATCTTTTAAGTAAGACAAGGGCAGTTTCCAGTCTCTCATGTGCATTAGTTAACCACAACTAATATTGTAATACTTGATAATATACCACGATATTACAATATTATTCAACTGAAATGAATTTCCTGGTTGTTGAGAAGGGGAAATGCTTTTCTTTTTTGCAAACTCTGTTTTAATGATTCAAAGAAACAAGCTGTAATGATATCTAAACACATCACAAGTCATCTTCCTCTTGCTTACAACAGTTTAACAGAAAAAAAATACCTTAGCCTTCAGAAGTATATGTTAAATCCTTTTCATCAAAGTCAATGAAAAATGAAAATGTAATATTAAAACTGAAAAACTTAAAATGAATGAATAAAAAGGAATAATGAAAACATAAACTTAAAGTAAAAGTTTTATCTCCCAAGCCCCTGCTTACACTCACCAGAAATGTGGATGCATTGCTAGGCTTACAAAGGTCCTTGTTGTCATTAGCCTAATATACACCTATGAACCCAGTAGTAATTCCACGTCTCTCTAGTCTAATGCTGACAGCAATGACGTGAGCGCTTATAAATCAACATTCATACTTAAGACTGGAACTTTATCTGAACAACAGCATACAAGCTTCAAATAGCAGCAGTGATGGTAACATAGATTTGGAAGACCTAGCTCTTCTTATGCATGTGTTTCTTCTATCATAGGATTATACATGTTTTATATGGCGTCAAGAACTACCTGTAACACCAAGAGCTGTTAACTGATCACATGTATGCAAGCATGTACTTATTTATTTGTTGTCAGAGAAACGAGGATTCTATACAAAGGGAAGATAGATGAGAAACTTCTCTAATCTTCATCTTTAAGGATCAGCATAAAGAATATCAGAAACCTTTTGACTAGCTCTGTCTGGTTAAGATAGTGCAAAACTGTAGTAAAATTGCACACTCCCAGTATCATAGACAGGGTATTAGATAATGTTATAACAATAGTAAAAACTCCTATTGAAATGGTCCCACAGCAAAAGCCTCAATTCTATTAAACAAATGATTGAACGATGTTATGCTCCAAAGCCTGCTTTATGCAAACCCAGATATGCATCATACATATTTATGAGCTATAAGCTGTGTTCAGCTAGTTATCCACTGCATATCATTTGATCAGCCTAAAGGTAAAACTGAATTGTCAAAACAAATAAATAAAGCAAAGTTACTCTTACGCAGAAGTCAAGATTTTCTTATTAAACCTGTATTTTGGTGTTTTGTCTAGAATAACAAACACACTCTAGTTTCTGTTGGGGTTCTGACAGGATTTACACAACCTGGTTTGGTGAGGCTGGGATGGGTAACTCTCTTTCTCTACCTTATTACTGAAAACTTAAAATAGCACACACGCTAATACTTTCATCTAAAACTAATTTTGGTGGTTAGGGTCTGCAAGAAAAATGCACTTACATTTCATGTTAGTAACACAACAAATAAGTACTAATTTTCTTTGCTGCACAACAATGATGCAGATGAAAAAACATACATATAAATGTCCTACAAAATAACTATGAGCCATTATGTAATAAGAACACCATGCTTGTATGTCAGTTACATTAGTTTTACTCAAGCCGAGTTTGAGGATTTGATCACTCAGGTAATATATCTTGATCACAGAACACTGAGTTGCTTAAATCTTGTCATAACCCAAACTGCAAATACCATCGATTGTTATGATACTCAAAACTCCATCATTATAGGTTTAATATGCAGATGTTTAGTTTTACTTAGCAGTGTCTTTGCTCTAGCTTGTATGCCTTGACTCCACCATTTTTGTTTAGACTGATCAAATGATACACAGTAAGCTACACACCTGGGTTTGTTTCCTAAAGAACAGGTTGCATGTAACTACATTTCTACTGCATAACATAAGCGAAGAATAGCACAGGTATTGTGAACTAAAAAAAGAATGACATCTAATGATGTTTAGAAATTATGGACTGCATACTATGAATCCAAAGTTTTTCATGAGTCATATCCTCTTGCTGTATTTATAAAGCCATTCTAGATTTTGTCAAATGTCATAGACATGCCGTTCAGCCAGAACCAATTGACAATACCCGATGTAAAAATGAAAATGTAGTTAGAGACTTGTGAACCAGAATTGATCATTGTCTTTCCTTTGATCACTATGTAGGAATGGCTCTCAGGAAATCCTTCAACTTGGTGCAATTGATCACCAACAGAATATAATATACATCTAAGAATGCTATTGTCCCCTTGCATTCATTCAGTAGCGATCAGAGCAGTGATAGAATATAACACCTCCTTTTGGGATGCACCTAACCACACATATCAAACAGGTGGAAAGACACCAGGACTTTCAAACAAAGTGGATCACAGGTGTAAAATCCCTAATCTAACAGAAAAGACTAAAACCACTCTATCTCTCTTTTCTGCATCTTATACAGTCATCATAGATGACATGTTCCTTGATCTCTGAGCACTAGGGGACTAGGGAGTCTGACATCTCTTGTACCTTTACAAATCTAATAATCCCACAAGTACCAGAACAAGGAATCTAAACCCACTTAATCAGGTCAGCAAAACAAAGTGGACAGACATTTTCATTACATAGCAGTTCCATTACAGCTGGAATAGACTCCCCTACAGATAAAGCATTTTCTTGTTTCAAATGGGATCTGAACAATTTGATGGGTATTCATAAATTCACCCCATGCATGACTGTCCTAGTCCTCCTTGAGAGAGAAGGTACAGTCTAGGGTGAAAACAGACAAGAGGTAATGGTCAAAAGACATGGCAGCCTTAAACTTCCTATGAATCCCATGATTCCTATAACTGTAGGGCAGAGACTGCAGAGATGTGATAGTAGAAACTAAACTCAAGCTTTTTAGGTTTTAGTGCAGTACTTATTAAATAATGCATCTTACAGTTTAATAATTTAAAGACAAACACATGGAAAACAAAGAAAAGTATTAAATAACAATACAAGAATTAAAAAGCCTCACTGACACAAACTGGAACAATCATTAAATAAAATAGCTAAATTATTTGTTAGTCTCTATGCCTTGCATTATGTGCATAACAGAAGAATAGTTGGTTCGAATTACAAAACTTCATCAAATATTCTTAGCTGAAAATAATTCATGACATATTAGTCAAATCAAGTCAACCCAGCACTAACCAAAAAAAAAAAAACTTGGTTGAAATATAGACCTAAATATTCTAAAATAGTCATTAAGATCAATCAACCAAAACAAGCAAAAAATTGGGAAGTACAATAAGCACTATCTTAATGCTATACTATGTTGCAATAACAAAACTTTGGAACTCTACTCAGAAGATATTACAATTACAGCTAACACTAACTTATTAGTAACACAAGTAAAGAACCATCTAACTTCTGCATGTATCTGCCAGTGGGTCAAAATTATGTTCCATCATTAAACAGTCAACATAGATTTTTTAAAAATTAGCATACTTCCTTTTTTGATGTACCTCCTATAATAGAAGCACTATCACTGTTAAACTGTTTTATAGGAAAATTCAAATATGTCTATATAAAATGCCTGATTCCAAAAGACTTGCTCTGAGTGTAAGTGACTTCCTTCTGTGTATTACACCAGAGCAAGTCACTTATACTGACAGTAGGTCTTTTGGAATCTGGCCCCTGGTGTAAGCCTATTTAAAGGTAGGTCTTACATCATAGTAAGTCACTTACACTGAGAGCAATGTCTGAATGGAGAAATGAAAAGTCAGCAAGCAAAGGAGAGTAGTCGTGCAGAAACTGAATTCATCCTCAAGTGATGGTGAGTACCTTCTCATGGTGGACTCTGTTTTCACAAAATCTGACCAAGGTGACACTGATATATAGGCTGTAATTATATAGCGTATATCATAGACAGAAGTAGGTCAAAAACTAAAAAAGATAGCTGGGTGCACAAGACCCAGAATTAAAAAAGTGCCCAATCCTGGTAGGTGCACTGGTGCAAAGACTGGAAACGATAACAGTGTAGAATCCTCAAAATACGGAAACATTCCTACAATGGGGCCAGGCCAGGCCCAGGGGGAGGATGCCCCCCCCCCCATTGGAGAAGGAAGTAGCAGTCCACAAAAAGCACAAAAACTGATAGGCCAAAGAAGAGCCATAAAGACGATAAAGTGGACTATTGAGGAAAAGAAAGAAATTATGTATTGTTACTATTATGCAAAAAGCGCAGTATTTCCAGAGACAGCATATACAAAATGATTAAGACAGAAATTAGAGGAAAGAAAAATACTTCCACAAGAAAAACTGTCAGAAGCTTCAAATGGATATTTGTGTTCACTAATACAACAGATTTGTGAGAAACAGTATATAGATCAAGACACATTGATCTGTTTGGAAAAAGAAGCATCTGACGAAGCGCAAAAATATAAACAACAAAACCAAGAGATATTTTAAAGGTATAAAAAAGAAATATGGACATGGGAAAGAAAGACAGAGTAATTTGATATGGTGCAATATTTATGTAAAGGAGAAAGCCAAATGAATCAATATAAAGAAGGCAGCCCCAAATATATTTGAAGAGAAATACAGGCAAAGGCATCAGATATGGAAAATTTCACAATAAAAAATAATATCACAAAGAGGGAATGTAGAAAAGAAGATTAGTAAAGTAGAAGTTAAATAAATAGAAGTTTGAAGTTATGGAGTGACTGTGAAGTGAAGGATTTGATGTAGAAGGTCTAACACAGGTTAAATTACAGCATGATGGAGTGAGTCCCCAAAGCAGGGAGAGACAGGAAGATCAGAAAACATCTGAAGAAGGCATATGGACATGGGAAAGAAAAAGAGATTTAATATGGTGTAATATTTATGCAAAGGAGAAAGCAAAGCTAACCATTACAAAAAGAACAGCAACAAAGTTATTTGAAAAGAAATTCAGACAAAGGAATCCAGACATGGAAAACTTTACAATACAAAAAATAAAAGACAAAGAGGAAAAGTAGAAAAGGAGATTAGTAATGGAGAAGTTAAATAAATAGAAACTGAGGTTATGGTGTACTTGCAAAGTAAAGGATTTAGTGCAGAAAATCTAATTCAGAAAGTACCACAACAGGATAGAGTAATGGATATCTAAATTAAAGGGAAACCAGTGGAACATGAAGCAATTGGTCAGGTGCCATGTGAAGATAATTTGGAAACCAGTATAAACATTCACTTGAAGCTAGACAGCAAGGTAAGGAACAGAAAACTGTGGAAACTGTGATGCAGTCACTGTTGAGGAGTTATAGGCCAGTTGGCCAGTGAGTTCCCATATGATATAGGAACAGACAGCACAGGATGAAATTGAAGAGAAGGTACCACAGGAAAATGCTATACAACCTTCTATAGAATGCCTGCAGGAACTGGAAAACAAGGGATGTGCCCTCAGTCCGGAAGAAAATGAGCGAAGAGAAGAATTGTTTGATTTAATAGACATGGACAGATATAGCGAGATCAATGAAAGAAATAGATTTCAGAAGGTTAATAAAACCCCAAAAGTCACAAGTCTGATAAAACGAATGAACGCAGTATTTAGGACTGTTCATAGAGACTAATGTGATATAATAGAAGTAAACAGGATATATTGCCGTGCAGCTAAATTAATAACTGATAAAGTTCTACCACAAAAACACTGGGTAGTGAGGGACAGAAGGGGAGAAATTGAATACCATCATGGAAGCATCAACTAGAGAAATTATAAAGCAATTAAGACAAGAAGTGTCACAGTTAGAAGACTATAGAAGAGGGAACAGATCAACAAAACTGATAAAAAATATAGATGTGATAAAAGCAATTCACAATATTTGAACAGACCAGGATCTATCATGCACTATCGCAAATAACAAACTAAAAATTTCAGCACAGGTGGAAAAACTTAGAAGATACACAGATAAATATAAAGGAAAAGTACAAAGTAAGCAATTTATTGATGACCCAAAAAGGTTTTATAGAGAACTGAGAAATAAGGTAAAAGGAATTGAAAGACCTCCAAAAAATGGCTAGAAGAAGTAAAAGAAAGAATAAAAAGTTTAAAGTACAGGATATGAAATGGGAGGAAGTAACAGCTAGAGAGATTGAAACAAAGTTAAGAAAAGCCTCTAACTGGAAAGCCCCAGGCCCAGATGCAGTACCTAACTTCTGGTTAAAAGTACTAACATCTTTGCATGAAGATTTAGCCATGAATAAGAACTATTTATATGCACACCAAGAACAGACTCCAACCTGGGTAACAACAGGAAAAACAATGCTCTTACTAAAGAGTGAACCTGCAAGCTAGCCTAAAAATTATAGCCCAATAACTCGCCTTCTAACGATGCATAAACTATACACGGGAATTGATGCCAACAAAGTTTATAGTCATTTAGAAGAAAACTCAATTATGGCAGTAGAACAAAAGGGCAATAAAAGAAAGTAATATAAAACAAAGGATCATTTGTTGTTAAATAAAATCATAGTGGAGAACTATAAAAAGGGGAAGAATCTAAGTATGACATGGATTAACTACAAAAAGGCATTTGATACCTTCCCTCATTTATGGATAAAAGAGTGCTTAAAATATATAAGATACACCCTACACTGATCAACTACATTACAATGGCAGACCACTATGCAATTAAGCCATGATAAAGGACAAATTGTTATCCCTGGGATAAAATTTCAAAGGGGGATATTCCAGGGCGACAGTCTGTCACCGTTGCTATTCTGCCTTGCCCTTAACCTATTAAGCTGTCTACTCAACAGCTTAGGCCATGGCTATAATCTGGCTACTAGAAAACAACTAAGTGTAAAGACTTCTCACCTTCTCTTTGTCGATGATTTAAAACTGTATAGCTCATCAGATGAGGAACTGAAAGCACAACTGCAAGTTGTCAAAACTTTTTCAGATGCTATAAGAATGTCATTTGGTCTTGATAAATGTGCAAAAGCAACCTTTAAAGCAGCTAAACTGCAATGCCAGGAAAACATCAGTTTGGGACATGAATGTGATATAAAAGAACTTGAGCAAGAAGGAGCGTATAGTTATTTGGGAATCGATGAAGGATCAACAATAAAAGATGAGCAAATACAAATAAAACTTAGTAAGGAATACTTCAGAAGACTTAAATTAATCCTGAAAACCGTACTGACACCTAGGAACAAAATCCAAGCTATACACCAATTTGCACTTCCTGTCCTAACTCACAGTTTTGGCATGATTGACTGACCACAAAACTTGTTGGATAAATTAGATAGGAAAACAAGAAGGATGCTTCATACTCACCAAATGATTTATAAGAATCAGTGCATACCAAGATTATATATTCCCCATTCCGAAGGAGGGATGGGCCTCCTTGAAATTAATTATATGTACAGATCTGCAATCGTGGGACTTCACACATATCTGCTGACCTCACAAGGCCCAAACATAGTGAACATTTTGAAAAATGAGGAGAATAAATCTAAGATGATTTCTCTGCTTAATCTAGCAGAAGCTTATCAGCAATAAGCAGGAATGGAAATCAAACCAGAAGTGGATAAAAATCAGGCAGCAACTGAATGTGCCAAAAAAAAAAAAACAAAAGAAAGACTGTAAGGTGAAGGATCAGATGAAAAGGTAAGAAATGTGGAAAAAGTATAAATATAGTTGCAACTATAGAAAACTTCTGGAAGAACCTCATGTTGATCAGGAGCAAACACAGGAATGGTTAATGAGAGGTGAATTCAAACCAAAAGATGAAAGGTTACTATTGGTGGCCCAAGATACTGGGCTGCATACACATTGGTTTATAAAGTCCATTGAATATGTGGGAGAAACAGACAAATGCAGGTTTTGTAAAACCAAACTGGAAACAGTTGCCCACCTCATTGCTGGTTGTGACATACTAATGGCAGAAGGACTGTATACTGAAAGACAAAATAATGTGGCGAGACTGTTGTACAGATATTATGGTATTGAAGAGGCTGAAAAACACTGGAAATATTAGCCACAAAGCATCAGAGAAAATGAAGAAGTCTACATCACATGGGATCATCCATTACCAGCAGTTCAACAAATAGATGCTAGAAAACCAGATATAGTGGTCCAAGCGAAGAATACAAGAGCAGCATTGATCATTGAAATTGCCACACCTAGTGACTACAGTGTCTTGCGTACAGAGAGACACAAAGTCATAAAATATCAGAATCTGCAGGCAGAAATGAGAGCAATGTGGAAGAAAGATACCCAGACAGTTCCAATAGTAGTAGGAGCAATGGGTCTAATAAAAAAGAATTTACAATCATATTTAGATATGTTACCAATATATGTAACTCCATATGAACTGCAGAAGGAGTAATTACTGGGCACATTGCGGGTGCTGCGAAGAGCACTACTGCCTGACATCAAAGAGTGAAACAATACTAATTTCATGAACTTTAATCATAGTTTGACTTAGGAATGAGGTCCATTCCCATCATGGTATTAGAAATCCAAAAGAACTGGAGAAATTAAAAGAGACAAATAATTTGGAATCTGGCCAAAAACGTGTTTCATTATTGTTCAATTATTTTGTATCATTTGTTAGGTAATGCTAGTAATATGATTTTAAGTTTCAAGCTTTTCTTCCCAGGACTCCACTGAAAAGGAGATATTTGAGTTCAGGCAGACTATATCAGATTACAAATGGAAAAAAATACATTAACATTGCAAAATACACATTTCATGATTAAAATAAATTATACAATGACGAGCCATTGTTATTCAAAAACATGCATGTTGATTGGACAAAACAATCAGCATGCCCATTGTAAATCAAGCATATACCAGTATAAAAAAGTCCAACTGCTAAAGTACAACTGAGTGGCCAGACTCGTCTACTGATATATTCTACAGAGGGCAGACCAATACAAGAAAATTAGTTATATTACATAAAACTAAAAAAACAGAAACATATCTGTATTTCTGTACTGTCTTGACAGACTGTCATAACTCTGAACAGTATGGATTTTCAGAGAATGTCCACATATTGCCTCATACTAAAAAAAAAAAAAAAAAACACCAACAGAGATTCCTTTTTCTCTACTGAAGTACAGTGCAAGCATGAGAATGTAAGTCCCATATGCATGTGCAGTACATCAGAAACTGAGGAAGAATGGGAAAAAAACATGGAGGAACACTAAGAGGCAGTTACACAAAGACATTATATAAGAAAGGCATGCACTTTCTTAGTTTAATACCATCATTGTATAACAACAATAACCTACTTGTGGGTGTGAATATATGAGGATTTACCCACAGTTGGCTTTATTTAATCACGCAGACTTCGTCCTCCTGATCAAATCACGCCATCTGTGGGTAAATCCTAATATCCCCACACTCAACTCGTGGGTTATTGCTTAAACAAGGCATGAAAGAAAAAAGAGCCTTCAACTGTCTGTGTAATTGGATTCACGTGGGAACATACTGGATTTTAAATGAAAACTCAGAATGTAAATACCAACTATAGCAGTGAAACAGTTAAGTAGTTTAAAAATTAAATCTAGACTATATAATAGTGAATTTAGCAGTAGTAAAAGTAACAAGCAATCAAACCATATAAAAGATTTCTTTAAGTAGAAGTTTATGTGCTCTACAAACTGGAGTAGACTGCAATACCATGATAATATCCATAATCCAAAAAGTAAAAAAAAAAACAGAAGCTGAAGTTACAGATTACCTGTGAAGTAAAGGATTTAGTCTGTTATGCAAGAAGCCCAGAATTTCCAGACAGAAGATATACAAAAAGATTAAGATAGAAATTAGAGGAAAGAAAAATACTTCCACAAGAAAAACTGTCAGAAGCTTCAAATGAAAATTTGTGTTCATTTACACAACAGATTTATGAAAAACATTACACAGACCAAGAAACTTTGGGCCATTTGAAAAAGAAGTGACTTCGGAAGTGTGAAAATATAGCAAACAAAATCTAGAGATTTTTGAAAGGTATAAAAAAGAAATATGAACATGGGAAAAAAAGAGAGATTGGATATGATATAATAGGTTTATAGGATGGTACTAGGCTATCAGTCCTAGGGCCTATACAAGCCTAGCCATAACAATTCCCTGGCTATTTCTTCCCACAAGATTTACTTTCCTGGACCCCTGTCTAGCAGGGTGACTGACGTGATCCCCAGGACAAATTTTCTATCTCCCATTCAATCATCAAGGTTCCTTTTGAAGAGGGCCAAAGAGGTGCTCTGCTTGACATGTATGGGCAGTCTATTCCAGAGTCTGGGGAGTGTTTGGGTAAGGAACCTATCCCTCCAGCATGTTTTCTTCATTGTGATGACAAGGTTTAGATCCCTAGAGCATATGGCTCTTAGAGATTGCGATTTCTTAAAGTGTAGCATGTCCAACAGCTTGGGGTTTGACATGGCCTTGTATGTTAAGCAGAGATCGCCTCTGAGTAGATGATATGTGATAGAGTACAGCTGGAGTTTTTTTAAATGGTCAGCATAAAGCATCTGCTTTAGGCCTGTGATTCTTTTAGTGAGGTATTTCTGTGGCTTTTCCAGTTTCTGCAGATGTCTTGAGAGGTACATACCAAATGGGGCATTGTATTCTACAATGGGTCTAATAAGGGATGAGTACAGTGGGACAATGACCTTTTTTCTGGATGAAAAGCTCTTAGTGGTGAGGTGTGCCACATAGCAGGATTTCCTGACTGTTGTGGCGATGTGGTTATCGAAGGTGAGACCACTGTCCACCTGTGTCCCTAAGTCTCTTATCACACTTTCGGTGTTTAGTGTACTGCCAACTATGTGGTAATTCATGGGTACATGTTTTTTCCCAAAGGGGATAACTATACATTTTTTGGCATTGAGCTTGAGCCCATGGCTCTGGCACCAAGAATCTGTTTCTGTAATGCAATTTTGTAGAATATCCACATCATTTGGGGATTCAGTAATGATTCCCAGTTTGCTGTCATCTGCAAACTTTGTTAGCCAGAGTCCCTTAGTGTTGGCCTGTACATCAGAGAAGTAGATGGCAAACAACAGCGGTCCCAGGACTGAGCCCTGAGGTACTCTACTTGTCACTTGTCTGTAGCTGGATTTGGAGTTGGCTACTTTTACAGTGTGGGTTCTGTCAGTAAGCCAGTTAACAACCCATCAAGTGTCATAGGGATTAATGCCCAGCTTAGTAAGTTCATCTATGATTCCAGAGTGGAGAGTGGTATCAAAGGCCTTGGCAAAGTCCAGATAGGCTGTGTGGACTGCCTTACCCACATCCACAGCTCTGGAGACTGATTTGAAAAGTCAATCAGGTTCAGGAGACAAGATCGACCCTTTACGAACCCAAACTGGGTGGGTTCCAGTGTTTGAAGATTGCCAATGTCTTTGTTTATAAGCTCCATGATAATGCGTTCCATGGCATTGCAGATCAGGCTCATCAGACTGATGGGCGGTTGTTGCCAGGATCCAAGGTGGATCCCCTTGTGGAGTGAGATAACTGTTGCTGTGCACCACTCAGTGGGCACAAAGTCTGAGATGAGGCTATGATTAAACATGACACTTAGGTGAGGTGCCAGTTAATTTTGTAGTCCATGTAGTACACAGCCCAGGATGTCATCTGGTCCCATGGATGCTGTATTCTTAGCTTTGGAGAGTGTGGTTTTACCTGTGTGGCCATTATTACTGACATTTGGCAGTCTTCCGGTATTCAGATGGGCCCTTTAGGGGGTGAGAGGGGGGTGAAGTTGGCACTGAAGCGATCTGCCAGGATATTGGCAATATCCTTGGGATCAGTATATTTAATGCTATTCTGTTGTAGCTCAGAGCAGATCTGAGCATTGCCATTTAGATTCTTGATATAGCTATAGAATGCCTTGTGGTTGTCTTTGGAATCTTTGGCAATTTTATTTTCATAACTAGCTTTGGAGGATTTTATGAGGGATCTCAGCTTCTTACTGAGTCTGGTAAGGGAGTTTTTTGCATCATGGGATTTTCCTCTTTTTTCCAACAGTTTCTTCCTTTTATTGTAATGTTTGTTTATGGCAGGGGACCGCCAGATTGGCTTCCTTTTTTTGGAGGACAGCATCTTGGTTCTATTTGGGATGGCACAATTCATGCATGAGTGGATGTGCTCGTACAGTGCCTTAGTGTGTGATTCAGCAGTTGAATTTTCAGCTCCCATTTGCATGGGTGTCATGAAGTTTGTCACTTCTGACTTGAGTAGCATGAAGTTGGGTTTGGAGAAGTTTTTTTACAGAGGTTTCCTTACTGGGGGGTGGGGGAGGGATGTGGATGTCTAGGGTGATTAGGTTATGGTCAGACCTGAACAACGAGGAGGTGACCATAGGTGTGGAGCATCAATTTCCCATGTTGGTAATGACCAGGTCTAGGATATTGGAGCCCCTGGTGGGACTATGGATTAGTTGATCCAGGGCATTGGAATTTATGAATTCCAAGAACCATTGGGCAAAGGTGTTGGTACATGAATAGTTTTCCCAGTTAATGGCAGGGTAGTTGAAATCACCCAGTATTAGGGTGGTTAGTTGTATCTTAATATTTTCCAGTAGGTTTAGAAAGGTGTAGTGAGAATCTTGGGTCATGGTGGGGGATCTATAGCAAGCTACAATTTGGATTGCAGTCTTACCTAGTGTTAGTTGCACCTGGAGAATTTCAGATGCATTGTGTTGGGCAACTTGCCTGGTGGTGTGATTATCCTTGGTGAATATGGACACTCCTCCACCTTTAGTGTTTTGGTCCTGGTTTGGTGGCCGAAAAGTGTGCTAAGAGTTGTAGCCTGGTATTGCAGGGGTGCTCTCTGGAGCCTTGAACCAGGTCTCAGTTACTGCACAGATATCGATGTTCTCCATTTTTAGGAGTGCCTCAAGAGAGTACATTTTGAGGTTCAGACTTCTAGCATTGAGTAGCTTTACCTTCAGATTTATGCAAATGATAATGGCAAATTAATCAATACAAAAAAAAGCAGCCCCAAAGCTATTCAAAAAGAACTACAGGCAAAGGCATCCAGATATGGAAACATTCACAATAAAAAAATAAGATCACAAAGAGGGAATGTAGAACAGAAAATTAGTAAAGCAAAAGTTAAAAAAATAAAACGTGAAGTGATTGAAATTGAAAATGTGGAGCACCTCCTAAGTGAAGGATTTAGTGTAGAAAGTCCAACAGAGATTATATCACAGCAAGATGGAGCAACAAGTCCACCAATTAAGGAAAAATAGGATGGAGCAGGAGACATCTGAAGAAGAAATACGGACTTGGGAAAGAAAAGGAGATTTAATACGATGCAATATTCATGAAAAGGAGAAAGGAAAACTAAGCAATACAAAAACAGCAGCACTGAAGATACTTGAAGAGAACAGGCAAAGTCACCCAGATATGGAAAATTTTACAATAAAAAAAATAAGAAAATAATGTGGAAAAGTAGAAAAGAGGATTAGTAACGGATAAGTTAAAGACATAGAAGCTGAGCTTATGGATTACCTGGGAAGTGAAGATTTAGTGTAGAAAATCTAACTCTGATAACATCACAGAAGGACAGAGCAATGGTTCCCCATATTAAGTATAGAAACCAGTGGAGCAGGAACCATCTTATCAGTTGCCAGATAAAAATACTTTGAAACTTTCCATAGAAAACCAGTACAAAGAGCCAGTTGGAGTTGCACAGCATGGGAAGGAACAGGAAATTGTGGCAAACCTGGCATAGTCAGTGTTGTATAGTGATGACCCAGTGAGTTCCCATATGAAAGAGCAATGGATGACACAGGATGAAACTGAAGAGAATGTGGTACAGGAAGATTCTCTGGAACTTTCTATAGAATGCCCTCAGGAAATGAAGAATGCGCCTTCAGTTAAGAAGAAAATGATCTAAGAGAAGAGTTACTTGACTTTAATAGAGATGGACAGACATATTAAGATCAATGAAAGAAATAGACTACAGTAAGTCAATAAAACCCAAAAAGTTAGAAGTTTGATAAAAAAATTAACATAGTAATTAGGTCATATAATTTAATGTGCTATAATGGAAGTGAATAGGATATATTACTGTGCAGCTTAATTATTAACAGATAAAGTCTTAACACAAAAACAGAGGACAGTAAGGGAAAGGAAGGGGAGAAATCAAATGCCATCATGGAAGCATCGAATGTAGAAAACTATAAAGCAATTAAGACAAGAAGTGTGACTGTTAGAAGAGTATAGAACAGGGAACAGATCAGCAAAAATGCTCAAAAAGATACACTTGATCAAAGCAATGAGCAGTATCAGAACATATCAATATTTATTGTGCACTACCACAAATAATAAACTAAAAATGTCAGCAAAAGGCAGAAAAACTTAGATGTCATGCAAATAAATCTAAAGAAAAAGTAAGAAAAATAAACAATTTTTGATGTCCCAAAAAAGTTTTATTGAGAATTGGGAAACAAGGCAAAAGGAATAGAAACACCACCAAAAAAAGAAGAAATAGACACATTTTGGAGAAATATCTATAAAGATCCTATGGAACATAAAACAGATGCTGAATGGATGAAGAAATAAAAGAAAGAATAAGAAGTTCAAATATACAGGATATGAAATGAAATGAACTAATGGCCAGAGACATTGAAAAAAATTTAAGAAAAGCTCCTAAATGGAAAACCCCAGGTCTATATACAATACCTAACTCTATATACAGTACCTAACTTCTGGCTAAAAGTATTATCTTTACATGAAGATTTAGCCATGCGTAAGAACTATTTATATGAATACTCCAAATAGATGCCACCGTGGTTAACAAGAGGGAAAACAATACTTCTCCTTAAGAATGAACCTGTGAACTATCCTAAAAACTATAGACCAATAACTTGCCTTCCGATGATGTATAAACTATACATTGGAATTAATGCCAACAGAGTTTATAGTCATTTAGGAGAAAACTCAATCATGACAACAGAATAATCGGGTGACAAAAGATAGTCATATGGAACAAAGGATAGGTCTACATCATATCATCAAAAGGCCACATTGTCGAACATCATCTCATTGGCAATGCTGGCCGTCGAACTATTCTGACTGAGATCGCATTAAAGTAGGGATCAAGAAGTTTGCCTTTTTCCCCCTGTAGTTTGATGGCAGAGTTGGTATATATAATTAGTAGGGGCTATAGGGGTTTGATGGCAAGCACTGTCGATGAGAAGACATTGGACAATGTAGCTACCCTATGATATGACAAAGACCGACAAAGGATCATTTGTTGTTAAAGTCATAATGGAGAACTGTAAAAGGGGGAATAATCCAAGTATGACATGGATAGACTACAAAAAAACATTTGACAGCATGCCACATTCATGGATAAAAGAATGTTTACAAAAGTATAAAATACAACCTGCACTGATCAATTACATTATAGCTACCATGAAACAGTGGCAAACCACTTTGCAGCTAAGCCATGATAAAGAACAAATTATTATGAAAAGGATAAAATTCAAAGGAGGATATTCTTGGGTGACTGTGTTATCGCTACTGTTTTCTCTTGCCTTTAAACCATTAAACTGTCTACTTAAAAGATTAAGTCATCGCTACAATTTGGCTCACAGAAAACAGCAAAATGTAAAGATTTCTCATCTTCTTTTTGTGGATGGCTTAAAACTGCACATTTTTGTCAGATGTGGAACTGAATGCACAGCTACAAGTGGTCAAAACTTTCTCAGATGATACAAGAATCTCATTTGGTTTTGATAAATATGAAAAAGCAACCTTTAAAGCAGGTTAAGCTGCAGCACCAGGTAAATACCAGTCTAGGACAGGAATGTATTTTAAAAGTACTTGAACAAGAGGGATTTTTTAAATATTTAAGAATTGATGAAGGATCAACAATAAATCACGGACAAATGTGAATAAAACTTAGTAAAGAATACTTTAGAAGACTAAAATTAATACTGAAAACAGCTCTGACATCTAGAAACAACATCCAGACTATAAACCAGTTTTCTCTTCCTGTCCTACATTACAGTTTTGGAGTGATTGTCTGGCCCCAAAAGGTATTGTATCAGTTGGACAGCAAAAGAAAAATGCTTCATGCTTATCAAACGATTTACAAAAATCAGTGTTTACCAAGATTATATAGTCCACGTTCTGAAGGAGGTATGGGCCTTCTCTAAATAGATTACATGTATACATCTCCAGTCATAGGACTGCATGCATATCTGCTGACCTCACAAGATCCAAATGTAGTGAAAGTTTTAAAACACGAGGAGAATAAATCTAAGATGATTTCCCTGCTTAGTTTAGCAGAAGCATATCGGTGTCAAACGGGAATAGAAATCAAACCAGAGTAGATAAAAATCAGGCAGCAACTGAATGTAAAAAAACAAAAAATAAAACAAAAAAAAAAAAGAATATAAATGTGGAAAATGTATAAATATAGTTACAAGTGCAGAAAACATTTGGAACAACCTCATGTTGATCAAGACCGAATGCAGGAATGGTTAAGGAGAGTTGAATTTAAACTAAACAATGAAAGGTTAATGTTGGTGGCCCAGGACAGTGGACTATGTACATGATGGTTTACAAAGTCCATTGAACATGTGGGAGAAACAAACAAATGTATGTTTTGTAGAACAGAGTTGGAAACAGTCATACTTCTTGTTGTGGGGTGTGATATACTAATGGCAGAAGGACTCTATACTGAAAGGCATAATAATGTGGCAAGACTTTTGAATTGGTTTTATAAAAGCATTATTATACTGAATTAGCTGAGAAACATTGGAGACATGAGTCACAAAGCATTATAGAAAATTATGAAGTTTATATCACATGGACTCACCCATTACCAACAGTTCAAAAAACAGATGTGAAAAAATTAGAAATAGTAGTCCATGAAAAGAAGACAAAAGTAGCATTTGTTATAACTGCTACACCCAGTGAGTGCAGTATCTTATGTATAGAGAAACAAAAAGTCAGAAAATACCAGAATTTGCAGCCAGAATTGAGGGCAATGTGGAGGAAGGATATCCAGACAGTTCCAATAGTAGTAGGAGCAATGGGTCATAAAAAATATATAAATAATATGTTACCAATACATGTAACTCCATATGAATAGCAGAAGGAGTCATTATTGGACACATTACAGGTGGTGTGAAGAGCACTTCTGGCCAACATCAAAGACTGAAACAATACTAACTTCATGATCTTTAATCGCACTTTGACTTAGAAATGGGGTCTATTCCCGTCATGGTATTAGAAACCCAAAAGATTTCGAATAATTAAACTGAACAAAAAATAAAGTCTCAAACTGAAGACCAGTTAATCGAACAGTGTCTTAAAATAGACAACCTCTAGTAGCAATAGGGAGGCAGCAATCATGTTTGACACAGCACTGACTTAGGAATGAGGTTCATTCCAGTCATGATATTGGAAACCCACAAGACTTGGAAAAATTAAACTGAACAAAAAATAAAGTCTTAAATTGAAGACCAGTTAGTCAGTTTCTTAAAATAGACAGCCTCTAATAGCAATAGGCAGGCAAATACCATGGCTGACAGGACACAAAACACTTAGTCATAGCAGATCTTATCTAAATACATGCTGGAACAAAGGAAGAGATATGAAAAGAAAGCAAACTTTCATGATTAAAAACTGACATTTTTAAAAACTCTGCTATCCCTGTTATTGGTCATATATTTATCTTCAGCTGTTTTCATTTACTTTGTAAATCAGCAATGTGCAAATTGGTCATATAATAAATTTTAGCTGCATTTTCCTAAGTTTGCAATTGCATAATTTGAACAATAATGTGTTTTATATTATATAAGTTGCTGATAAAGACTGACAGGAGAAGTCAGAGCTCTTGGGCCAGATTTCAAAAGACTTGGTGTAAACCTGCTGTGATTCTGAAAGACTTGCTCTCAGTGTAAGTCACTTACTTAGGTGTAAGGCCTGTCTATAAACAGGCTTGCACAGGGGGCCAGACTCAGAATGATCTCACTTTAAATGTTTTTACTTCAGTGTAATAATACATCAGAGTAATTAATTTACACCAGTAGCAAGTCTTTCAGAATCAGGCTCCTTGCTTCTATGTTTTTTGTTTCAATAAATTTCACAATTTAATTGTAAAATGTTGCTATATTATTACTGTCTCCTTTCTTTGGTTCCAGCAGATGTTAGGGTACTTTAATTGTTAGTTTTTATTTTTTCTGGATCCTACACAGAGCAGCATTCTGGTTTCCAATTTTTGATTGGATGATTTGTAGGGTGGAAATGACTATTCACTCATTCTCATTCACTATTCTATTTCTGTGGCAGTAGCGACCCATATGCTAATAGAGGGCATCATCATTATTATCACCCCCTTTTTTCCCATTTTCTATATGGGGTCTGGGCATACCTCTCAACCCGGAAACACCAACAATCTGGACAAAAGCCCACGAAAAATAAGTACAAATCTGTATGCTGATTAAAATAAAATTTGCATACATAATTATGTAACTCCACCCACTCGGATGGAATTGTGGGATATCAACTTTCAAACGCAAACTGCAGAACAGACAACCAAAATATGGCCCAAGACCCTATAGTAAATGGTAACCATTTTCTTTTTAAATATATAGCAATGGTGTTCACTGGGAAGGGAGAAGATGAACCTTAGGATTTTGTTTTTGGTGACTTGCAGTATGTGGGTTTTCTGGTAGAAGTAGGGCATTTCATGGTAGGCAATATTCTAATCTTAGTGAAAGAATATTATAGTTTGCTAGGACCTCCAAAATTAATTCCTCATGGCCTACTGATCAGTGGCATAACTAGAGTTTGTGCTGCCCTGGGCTGTCTTTGAGTTTGCCACCATTCCCCCCCACACAAAATCATGGTCGAATGGGGCCCCTCCATGCACAGCCCTCCCCCCTGCAGCCATTACAATGTCCCATTACTTGGCCGTTTCACCTTACTTACCATAAACCCTGTAATGTGCATACTGCTTTACTTCTACAACGATTATTTGGATTTCATTTAAGTTTTATTTTACATTTTACAGCACAAAGACTAATAGACATTTGCTAAACAAAGCAATACAGTCTCACACTGAAAATAGACTTCACATTAAAATTTCTCTGCCTTTAAACTCACATTCATTGAAACCCACATTCAAAGAAAATGCATCTGGCCAGGGGCAGATAAAGATTACCTTTGGGCTGTTTTCAAATCATAGGCCTTTGCACATGAAGCATACATGTGTTCTTTGATACACTTTCCTGACTGTATTAAATTATATTCCTTGTATAATACAGCACACTGGTTACAGCAAATTTTAAATTGATTGTTTTGAACATTTTTTCAGTAAGCAATGAAACAAAATGCATGAACCAATAATGACAGAAGTGCCTAATTCAGAACATTTCCATCATAAAAGTCTATTCAAACTTCTACAAATCACCAGTATCAGTAAATATGCACAATCTCTGCAGAAGTAAAAGTCTTATAAATAATTCTACATTAAAGAGATATGTAACTAATGAACAGGTTGCTGCTAGCAAACATCTTTATATTTCATTGTTTCATCTACAAAGAAAGTGTCTGTTGCACTGGATGAATAAATTGCCTATGTTACATTAAACAATGATAAGCTAGTAATATTGTAATAGGGAATGGATGGCAAAATGATAACAGGTTAATAGTTATTAGTTATCTCCACCAAATAGGACATTCTCAGGACTGCAGCATCCCACCCCCTTTAAAATTACAACACAGTACAGTATCAACAACCCATCTACATACTGTGAGAGTAGAACCCACAGCCTTCTGCATGAAAAGCAAGCATTCTACCTGTAGTGCTACTAATAACACAAACAGACTTGGTATAAGCAGCACTAAACTTATTTCCCCCTAAGGAACTATACAGCACAAGAAGTCTGGAAAAAGTCAAAATTTATTGGGGGGGGAGACAAAGGCCCAAAACCAGGGACACATTTTAAACACTGCTTGTATAATATTAGAAACGTTGCTAGAATAAAATGTTTTGGGTTCCCATGTGTTTCCTGAAAGACAGAAAGACTGAAACTTTCATGGTTCTCATTATTTAGTAAATTCATTTCTTACTGATTTGCCAGAAAACAACAAATCTTAAAAGGAACAGACCAAACATATGAGACAAACACTCCAGACATTCTGTAAAACTTTGGACAGTTGAGAACTATGGACTTAACTCCTTAAATCACAAGTGGTAGTATGGGTAGAGAATTTAGGCTCTTGCTCCTTATACCTAAACACACCCGCACCCACCCATAAACACACCCACCCACACCCACCCATCCACACACACACCCACCCACACACCCAGCCACACACACCCACACACACCCACACACGCACACACGCACACACACACACACACACACACACACACACACACACACACACACACACACACACACACACACACACACACACAAAAACACACACACACACACACACACACAAACACACACATCCAATACATAAGCAAGTGGATGCTGAGCCCATATTAAGTACAACATAAGCAAGCAAGCTTAACACTGCTATTTCTAACACTGCCATTTCCTGAATTATCCATACTGGAAGATGTTTCTCACACAAGCACAGAGCAGCCATGATGTTTCAGTGTTATTGCCATTGCCGTTTCTCTCGCACACATTAGGCTGTTTCTCTCTCCACATAAGAAAAATAATAGAAATATAGCAATAAAGCCAGTAAATAGAATTAAGTCTTTTTTTTTTTTGCTTTACCTGGGGCTGGAGAAGAAAGATGTACAGTCATGGCCTGGTCCTACTCTGCTGCAGCAAATTCAGTTGAATAGTGCCTCATTGAGCTAACTTCATTGTGCACACCCTATATGTGATGATGTCAGGAACAACTTAAAAAAAACATCAAAATAAAACCCAGGAAATTCAGAAATGAAAGGGGCCACTCTGGATTCGTGGCACCCCGATATTTTGCCCTCAAAATTGGTATTTAATGAGGAATTCGGTATGGTTGAAAGGTTTGGGTGTGGGGACTGTGTCACCTGCCACCATCTCTCCTAATTCCACTTTTCTACCTTCTTCAGCAGTCATGCCTGACTGTTGAAGGTCTTCTCACACAATCCAGCCAGCTTTGATGGATGTCTTAATTTCTCTGCAACTGGAGCTACATTGTCTTCTGCTTTTATGTCCTCATTCCTATGTCTGTTCCATAGAGTGTATCCTACTACCCATCTCAGGCACTTCCTCTCCATCACCTCTAGATTTCTCATATGCCCTGCCCAGGAGTACAGGAGTACTGGTCGTGCCATTATTTTGTACAGCTTACTTTTCAGCTTCTTTGGCATTCTTCTGTCATACACTACGCCTGACACTCTGTGACAGTTGGCTAAAGCCCATCAAATTCTAGCTTTGATCTCCTCATTCAGACTTCGCTACCCAGATACTTGAATCTGTTAACCTGTTTCCCTTCTATCTTGCTTCTCAACTTCTTGATTTCCCCCATTTATTGCCAATTACAACTGTCTATTCCATATTCAGTCTCATCCCATGTGCCTTCAGTTTTGCATTCCATTTGCCAAACCTTTGCTGAAGTTCATGATCAGAGTCTACCTGTAATGCCGCATCACCTGTGAATATATTGTGTTTAGCAGAAGATGAATCACAGACTGCGTTGCACATCATGGCTATCCACTGAATGGTGTGAAATGGCTCTAGGTGATTCAGACAGGTTTCCTGTTTTCTGGCAGATCTCTCACTTCTTAGAGTTGGAGTTATCATGGATTTGGTATATTTAAATTTGGGAGACGTGGTGGAGTTTTCCCTCTGCAAAAAACACTTTCCCATTTTATTTGCATTTTCTATGTGTTTCATTCTTTCTGTTTTGCTTATGGTTATGTTTGACATTTGAAGAAAGACTCATATTTATCTATCTATATGTGTGTGTGCATATGTATATATATATATATATATATATATATATATATATATATGTATGTATATATATATATATATATATATATATATATATATATATACATATACACACACACACACACACACACACACACAAACACAGGCACACACACACACACACACACACACACACACACATACATATATATATATATATATATATATATATATATATATATATATATATATACATAGATACAGTGGCGGCTGGAGGCTGCAGGAGACAGCTAAGTGGGTGGGGTCAATGGGAAGTGGTGCAGACAACTAGAAAGGGGAGGAGCTATGCTCAAAACCACAAAAACTGTAACTTTAATTAAATACGCTGCCCTGGGTGCCAAACCGTCATTATGAGAGTCCAATAAAGACAAAATGAAGTGTAGAAGAAAAAACATATTTCAGTCCATTGGCTGCATGACAGCTTACTTAATATCTAGATGGAAACAAAAGGTTATGAGGCATGAAAAAATAAATTACTTTTTAAATACATTACTGGAATGCCAGTCAAAATCAAATATAAAAAAACAAGCAGCACTCACCTCAAACCACTTCTCCTTGTAATTTATATTCAGCTTTATTAAAGTACCAAGTAACAAAATGAAAGTAGCAATCTCTGTGATACCCCCACTTGTAAAAAGGTTTCTTATCCAAAAAAGACCTGCTGCCTGACAACTATCTACTTGTTTCATGGGGAAAACATGATCAAAGTAACAAATGAAAAGCAAACACGAAACAAGCTCAAGATACATTGCTTAAAGGATTACTGCACAAGTTATGGACCACACATCATAGATTGGCATTCTGTTTAGTTTACAGCTAAAGCCTGCAAAGATAGCCACAAGTCTCCAACAAGTGTAATGAGCTTCTTAAAATAATGTAATCCTGTCCTTTATTACAAATACTGTCATATGTATTTCAATACCCAAGGCTTATACATTATCTAGTTATGTAAGTATTCTCTGCATTGCAACAACAAAAAGGCTTTCAGTGTGGGCAATTCTTTAACAGTATGTTTATTAAAGCTTACTTGCATCTTACAATCTCAGATAAGCTTACCAGATGGTCATTAAAGCATTGCTACTTAAACATAGAGCAACAGGCACTTTCTGAATAATAATAAGTGTAAATCAACAGTATAAAGAAAGCATATTTCAAACAATAACTAAAATACAACAGGATGGAGCTTAAAGACATCAGAAACCAGAACATTCTGCAAAATCAAGGACAGATGAAAAGCCACTGTAGTACTTGTGTCTACCTTGGACTGGGGGAATACTCTGCACATTTACACTGCATAACTGCTCCTTGCCTTGCTTGGACACATACAGTCACTAAATGGGGGAGTGGGGTGCAACAAGTATGTCACAATTTGAAATGTCTCTGGTTGACTGTGATAGCCCTGACACATTGTAATACCTCTCAACCTCAGAGCTAGAAATCTGGACAAAGCCATACATAGAAGTGGGACAAAGGCCCAAAAATAAGGCCAATTTTTAAATATTGCGCTTATAAACTTAAAAAGATAATAGAATAGTAGGTCTTGCATTAGTATGAATTTTCTGAAGGATAAGAAATTTGAAACTCAAATGTCTGTCATTATTTTCTAACTTCAGTCTTTAATGATTTGCCACTAATTTGCCAAAAAAACCCACAATTTTATGAAAAATGGACCAAAAATGTGATGCAAAAATATAAAATAGCCACACAATACAGCTGGGAACCTGTCAAAGAAAGAACACCTTTTTAATATTAGTACTGCTTACTTGAGCAGCTGACAAAATAAAAGAGTCTACATGCATTTCTGAAATAAAAGTAATTTATAACTCTGATCATTACAGTTATTTATTAATTGTAAACCCTCCACGTTTTCTTCCAAAATTGCCATTTTGCGGAGGGATTAGTACGGGAACAGCAACATTTTGAGACAAAATCGGGGACAGTTGAGAGGTTGGGATATGCCTAATTCTATAAAGCAATTTATTTGCACGTACCTCTCAACCTGTTTATGCAGGAAATCTGGACAAGGCTAAATATATTGGAAGAACATATAAACATTACTAAAAATTTCTCTTATATAAACTAAGCCAGTTGATAGAATAACAGGTCTTGCTTTAGCATGAATTCTTCTGAAGGTTATGAAGTCTGAAACTCAGTGTCTGTCATTATTTAGTTACTTAATTCCTAAATGATTTGCCAGAAAATCACAAATTTTATGAGGAACAAACCAAAACTAAGAATCAAAAATCTATTCATTCTGTGAAAATCTAGACTGAATTATTTTTAGTACCTGTCTGTTTTTATATTTTCCTAGCTTTATTAGATTCATATTGACTGCCCATACTTGGATCATACAGACCCTCTTCTATTCCTGCTCTGCTCTTTGGCTTCAAACCAAACAAGCATGTCTTTAAGCTCCATCCTGTTGTATTTTAGTTATTGTTTGAGATATGCTTTCTTGAGTCTTTATGGTAGAAGAATATTTTTAGTTTTTTAGATTTTGAGGTGGAATTTGCTAGGGCCTTAGTAGAAGGAGATAATGCAATATCTTTGAAAATATTTTTTCTTTCTAAGCTGTCCATTAGTTTATTATAAACAACACTCCCAGTATTGCCAGACTGATCCTGAACAGTCATAATATATCTAAATGTGGGACATTATTGCAAGAAGATGTATGTTTCTTGTGTGAGTGAGCAGATGTGTTCATACTACAATGGGTTAGCTCATGTGTCTTTTGCGAGTAAGCAGATGTGTTCATACTACAGTAGGTTAGCTCACGTGCCTTGTGTGAGTAAACAGATATGTTCATACTACAGTAGGTTAGCTCACATGCCTTGTGCGAGTGAGCAGATACGTTCATACTACAGTGGGTTAGCTCACTTGCCTTGTGCAAGTAAACAGATGTGTTCATACTGCAGTAGGTTAGCTCACATGCCTTGTGTGAGAAAGCAGATGTGTTCATACTACAGTGGGTTAGCTCACGTGTCTTGTGCGAGTAAGCAGATGTGTTCATACTACAATGGGTTAGCTCACATGTCTTGTGCGAGTGAGCAGATGTGTTCATACCATAGTAGGTTAGCTCACATGCCTTGTGGGAGTAAGCAGATGTGTTCATACTACAGTAGGTTAGCTCACAGGCCTTGTGTGAGTGAGCAGATATGTTCATACTGCAGTGGGTTAGCTCACATGCCTTGTGTGAGTGAGCACATGTGTTCATACTACAGTAGGTTAGCTCACGTGCCTTATGTGAGTAAGCAGATGTGTTCATACTACAGTGGGTTAGCTCACGTGCCTTATGTGCGAAAGCAGATGTGTTCATATTGCAGTAGGTTAGCTCATGTGCCTTGTGTAAGTAGTAGATGTGTTCATATTACAGTAGGTTAGCTCACATGCCTTGTGCGAGTGAGCAGATATGTTCATACTACAGTGAGTTAGCTCACTTGCCTTCTGCAAGTAAACAGATGTGTTCATACTGTAATAGGTTAGCTCACATGCCTTATGTGAGTAAGCAGATGTGTTCATACTATAATAGGTTATCTCACGTGCCTTGTGTGAGTAAGCAGATGTGTTCATACTACAGTAGGTTAGCTCACATGCCTTGTGCGAGTGAGCAGATGTGTTCATACTACAGTGGGTTAGCTCACGTGCCTTGTGCGAGTAAACACATGTGTTCATACTACAGTGGGTTAGCTCATGTGTCTTGTGCGAGTGAGAAGATGTGTTCATACTACAGTGAAGTAGCTCACATGCCTTGTGTGAGTGAGCAGATGTGTTCATACTACTATAGGTTAGCTCACATGCCTTGTGTGAGTAAACCGATGTGTTCATACTGTCATAGGTTAGCTCATGTGTCTTATAGGTTTCTTTGTCTTACTCCTTGTGAATGCCTGAATTTGTCTAAGCAACTAGTCTGATAATAAAATAAATACCTACCACAATCAAAATATAATAGCTTTAAAAAATAGCAGTTTAAAATTTGATCCATAGTCCTTCAGAAAAAGACAATTGCATTCCCTTAAGGTATGTTGTAACATTGTTTCCAAAGTTAAATTATTCATGAAGCTTGCTGAAATAGGATGCATATTCGCCAATATCAGCAGAGTTCTTTGGAAATCTAGTAAGTTGCCCCTAGTCATATTTCTTCTCATTTTATTGAGGGTTGCATTTGAACATGTATATTACTATTACAGTTGGCCGTAGGTCTGAAAAAGTGGACCAAGTAGTAAATTTATATAAAATGGCATCAAAATAACAAGACTCGTGCAGAAAGTTCATGCAGATTTTTAACACCACATTCATTCATTCATTCATTCATGTTCTCATTCATTTTTTGCTATTGGATTTCTACTATTTAGAGCTGTGGAGAATCAGAACCTATTCTAGTACTCAGTAGGTATAAGGCAGAGAAATTATTCTGGATGAGATATTACGTTATTCAATCCCACACTTCACACACATACTTTGCACACGCACCCTTGGTTCATTTAGAAATTCTGTTCCCTGCAGTGATATGAAGCATATTCAGCCAACACTAGTATTTGCCACGAATACAGAAATCAGATACCAAAACAGAATGCTGTGAGATTGCATGATGTTTCATTTCACATCGTGACTGTGCGGGGCGAATGGTTATGGACTGTACACCCTACATCCCGTTAGACAGACCCTACATTTGTAGTGCTTATTCTTTTTTGAAGTGTGCCTGCATAAACAAAACAGAGCAGCCAAGATATCGTGGCAGACCCCCTTTACAATTATGTACATTTGGCTGGTATGTAGCTCATTATATGTACACCTGATGCTCAGAGTAGGCCAAATCAGGGAGCAGCTATTTCCCTCAGAGATAGACACAAATTCATTCCATACCATTACAGTAATTCTTACCTCTAACAGGCACACAGAATGTGTTATTCTACGTCACTACATCTCCAGTGTGACACTCATTCACCCTTTCCACATATAATGCAGCTCTAAAGAAAGAACAGCAGGAACTGAGTGTTGCACTTTACTACCCCTACTAATAAGTAGCCCCATGTTTTAATACTCTTTAATGCTTGCTACTTGAAATAGGTATAGTTTATATACAACAAATCATAATACAAGTTACACTGAAGAAAATATTACTTATGTGTAGTCATTAGAACATGTGAAGTTTGCTTAAAATTTTACTGTTTTCTCATTTGTATATTAGTGGACTAATCCATGTGGACCATTTTCTTCCATAGCCTGGAAATGTGGAAAGAAGAACTATGATAGCATAGGTATAATGTAATAATCCCAAAAATGTTTGCATATTTATATTCTGAAGTCATAGTGAAGATTAATACATTATATGAAGAGAGTATAATACAGTGAAGAGTACAATACAGTTTCAACATTAATAGAAGGGTAGAAGTAGCCAATACAAACAGAAAAATAAAAGTAGTTCCACAAAGTAATTATGAAAATGTTTGGAATAATGTCTGAATCTCATAAAATATATAAAATAAGGAAAACAACTGCTTTTTTTTGCTATGAGCTACTTTCACATTAATTAAAATTATTCAAGATATCTGAAGTGTATAAAGTGCTTGCATGTTTGTGTATTATTACAGTGCAGTTATTTCACAAAATACAGCCATTTCAAAGCATACTTCACAAAAGTACAGTATTTTGAAGAGTTTATTGTGCATTTGAATTTTATTACAAGTACTGGCTGTGTGTGTGCATGTTAGTATATAATTACAAGCGCCATATTTTCAGTGTGTTTGGGCATACTGTGTTGCTATGGCTGAAGGATTTTGAAATCCAAGCACTCTTGTCTTTGATAATAATATTGCAGAGAATCGGACAGTGTTTGAGCAAGAGTATGACATTTTCATACAGGCTACATTTTCTGATAAAGATGACCATACAAAGGCATTTATTCTGCTTAATTTAGCTGGTTCAGAAGCCATAGAAAGAGAACATTCATTTTTGTATGCACCTGCTGTATTTGCAGGAGTGGGGGGAACCCCAATATAGTGGTACCTGCTGAGTCAGGGGAAGACCCTGTGTGCTTAAAAAGTAAATTTAGAGAAACATGTAACCCCCAAACGAATATTACAATGGGAAGGCACTTATTTTATACAAGGGATCAACAGCCTGGTGAAACTTTTGCAGCATATACAACTGACTTGAGAAACAAGGCTAAAACATGCAGATTTGGTGATTAAAGGGATGAATTGATAAAAGACAGACTTGTGATTGGTATTAAAGATGATGCTGTGAGAAAGACTTTGCTTCATGACAGTGATTTGACTTTGAATAAGGCCATTAAGATTTGTCAAACATATGAGCTCACAGAAAAGCACACAAATATGTTACAAATGAGAAATGCATGCTTCCAGTACCTTCTAGTGCTCATGCTGATAGTATGCAACATGCGGTTAAAAGAAACAGGTCCAAGCAGATGGCAGCAACTGTAAATGAACCCTGCAACACTCACTGTGAAACCCTGTAGATTTCAAGCAAATTCCAGAGTGAGTACAGTCTCAGTGAAGCACAAGGGTGAGTCAGCAAATTTAAAGAATGTGTCTCTACCCATTTTCATTGCTAAATGCATAATTGTGGTGATAATCATGAACTCAAAAGAGATAACTGCTTAGCTTTTGGTCAGCAATGCCACAAATGCAAAAAGTGGAATAATTTCCAAAGATTTTGTAAATCAAAACATGCTCATTCTTTCATTAAAAGGGAACATTCAAAGAGACAAGTTGATCAATTAAAAAAGCCACGACCCTACTATTATGTTGATGGTGTGTCTGTGCTTAATGAAACAGTCAATGCGGTAGATTTATGGGCAAAGAATTAAGTATTTTGTACTGTTCAGATAAATGGGAGACTCACAGAGCTCAAAATTGACACAGGTTCAAAGTGCAATGTTAAGTCAGCAGAGCTTGTGCTGGTGAGAAGCTTGATTTGGTAAAGTGTATAAAGCTTGTTGCTTATAGGTTCATAGATTCATAGGTTGGTACTAGGCTATTGGCCCTAGGGCCTATACAAGCCTAGCCATAACAATTCCCTGGCTATTTCTTCCCACACTATTTACTTCCTAGACCCCTGTCTAGCAGGGCGACTGACGTGATCCCCTGGGTGAATTTCCTATCTCCCATCCAATCATCAAGGTTCCTTTTGAAGAGGGCCAAAGAGGTGCTCTGCTTGACATGTATGAGCAGTCTATTCCAGAATCTGTGGAGTCTCTGGGTCAGGAACCTATCCCTCCAGCATGTTTTGTTTATTGTGATGACAAGGTTTAGATCCCTGGAGCGTGTGGCTCTGAGGGATTTGGATTTCTTTAAGTGCAGCATGTCCAACAGCTCTGGGTTTGACATGACCTTGTATGTTAAGCAGAGATCGCCTCTGAGTAGACGATATGCGACAGAGTATAGCTGGAGTTTTTTAAGGTGGTCAGCATAGGGCATCTGCTTTAGGCCTGTGATTCTTTTAGTAAGGTATTTCTGCAGCCTTTCCAGTTGTTGCAGTCTTGAGAGGTACATATCAAATGGGGCATTGTATTCTATAATGGGTCTAATGAGAGATGAGTACAGTGGGACAATGACCTCTTTTTTTCTGGATGAAAAGCCCTTAGTGATGAGGTGTGGCACATAGAAGGATTTCCTGACTGTTGTGGTGATGTAGTTATCGAAGGTGAGACCGCTGTCCACCTGTGTCCCTAAGTCTCTTATCACACTTTCGGTGTTTAGTGTACTGCCACCTATGTGGTAATTCACGGGTACAAGTTTTTTCCCAAAGGGGATAACTATACATTTCTTGGTATTGAGCTTGAGCCCATGGCTCTGGCACCAAGCATCTGTTTCTGTAAGGCCCTTTTGTAGCATATCCACATCATCTGGGGATTCAGTAATGGCTCCCAGTTTGTAGTCATCTGTGAACTTTGTTAGCCAGAGTCCCTTAGTGTTGGCCTGTACTGCAGAGAAGTAGATGCCAAACAAGAGCGGTCCCAGGACTGAACGTTGAGATACTCCATTTGTCACTTGTCTGGAGCTGGATTTGGAGTCGGCTACTTTTACAGTGTGGTTTCCATCAGTAAGCCAGTTGGCAACCCATCGAGTGACGCAGGGATTAATGCCCAGCTTAGTAAGTCTATCTATGATTCCAGAGTGGGGGATGGTGTCAAAGGCCTTGGCGAGGTCCAGATAGGCTGTGTGGACCACATTACCCTCAACCATGGCACTGGAGAGTGATTCAAAGAAGTCAATCAGGATCAGGAGAGAAGATCGGCCCTTCACGAACCCAAACTGGGTGGGGTCCAGTGTTTGAAGGTTGCCTATGTCTTTGTTTATAAGTTCCATGATAATACATTCCATGGCCTTGCAGATCAGGCTCATCTGACTGATGGGGCGGTAGCTCCTGGGATCCAAGATGGATCCCCCCTTGTGGAGTGGGATAACTGTAGCTGTGCACCACTCAGTGGGCACAAAGCCTGAGATGAGGCTATGATTAAACATGACACTTAGGTGAGGTGCCAGTTCATTTTGTAGTTCATGTAGTACATAGCCCAGGATGTCATCTGGTCCCATGGATGCTGTATTCTTAGCTTTGGAGAGTGTGATTTTTACCTGTGTGGCCATTATTACTGGAATTTGGCAATCTTCTGGTATTAAGATGGGCCGTTTTGGAAGTGAGAGGGGGGTGAAGTTGGCACTGAATTGATCTGCCAGGATATTGGCAACATCCTTGGGATTAGTACATTTAATGCCATTCTGTTGTAGCTCAGAGCAGATCTGAGCATTGCCATTTAGATTCTTGACATAGTTATAGAATGCCTTGTGGTTATCTTTGGAATCTCTGGCAGACTAGCTTTGGAGTATTTTATGAGGGATCTCAGCTTCTTACTGTGGCTGGTAAGGGAGTTTTTTGCATCCTGGGATTTTCTTCTTTTCTGCAACAGTGGTAAAGAAATTCAAAATGAAGGGTCAGTAGTGCTGTCATGTTACTCTGCTGGGAACAGCTATGACTTGCAATTTTTTGTGGTCAAAGGGCAGGTACAGTCATTATTAGGCCTCAGAGACAGTTTGAAAATGGGACTGTTTTCATTTAATAAGGAAGTCCATCATGTTAGCTTAAAAGACCACTGTTCTAATTTCACCCCGCCTATTTTGTCTACCTACTCTGATCTTTTTGAAGACAAACTTGGCAAACTACCAGATGTGTACTCCATGAAGTTAGACCCAGAAGTCAGTCCAGTTAGCAGACCAGCCAAGAAAGTTCCAGTAGCTATGCAGAACAGTCAAAACCGGGTTAGATAAAATGGAGCAGCAAGGTGTCATTTGTCCAGTTGATGACCAGATGGGATGGTCATCTTCCATGGGGGTAGATCATAAGAAAAGCTCAGATGATATCAAATTATGTATTAATCCAAGAGATTTGAACAAAGCACTAAAAAGACCTCATCATCCAATGTGCATATTCGAAGAAGTCACTGCTCTTATGCCAAATGCCACTGTTTCTTCTGTCTTGGATGGCAAAGAGTTCATTTTGTCAAATTTTGCTGGACAAAAAAAAATCATCATTGCTAAACACTTTCAGTACTCCTTTTGGCAGGCACAGATTCTTGAAAATGTCATTTGGGATAAATTCTGCTAGTGAAGTGTTCCAGTGTGCAATGGAGCAAATTTTTTCTGGTTATCCATGTGCTATTATAGTAGATGATATTCTAGTAGGAGGTAATGGTGAAGCTGAGCATGACAAAAACCTCAAGAAAGTTCTGAAAAGAGCATGTGAAGTGTATTTTAAGCTGAATCCTCAGAAGTGCAAATTCAGGCTATGAGAAGTTACTTATGTTGGTCATTCATTTACCATTTCAGGCTTACTACAGATTCTTCCAAGCAAACAGCAATTCTTGAGATGCCAGCTCCAGAATATGTTCAAGCCCTACAACATTTTCTTGGTTAACTATCCAGGCACGTTCATTCCAGACTTGAGCCAGCTTTCAGCACCACTCAGAGAGTTGACCCACAAATGTGTATCCTGGTCATGGTAGGAGCAACACCAGAGAGCATTTGATGTCCTGAAATAGAAAATTGCTAGTCCACCAACTCTCAGATACTATGAGGTTTGTTCACAAACAAGTTACTCTTTCTTGTGATGCTTCAAAATTTGGTCTTGGTGCAGTCATTCTTCCAGAGGGTATACCAGTAGCCTATGCATCCAGAACTTTTACCCAAAATGAAATGCAGATAGAGAAAGAGTTTTTGCCAATTGTGTTTGTATGTTTGAAGTTCCATGATTATATTTATGGTAGACCTATCCAGATTGAAACAGATCATCAACCTCTTGTCACTATTTTGAGAAACCCTATGCATACAGCTCCTGCCAGACTGCAATTCATGATGTTGAAATTGCAAAAGTATCATTTCAATCTTGTCTACACAAAAGGCAAACTTCTTTATCTTAATGATACATTATCCAGATCACCAGAAATACCACTGAACAGCATGATAATGAGAAACTTGACTTTTGAAATCATGGAAGTGAGAATTTTTTCTTCCACATGTCTTGATGAGCTTAGAAGTCATACATCCACAGATCCAGTTCTTCAGAAGCTCAACCACTTTATCAGTAGAGGATGGCCATCAAAGCAATCTTTCTTAACAGTAGAACTACAACCACATTTTCCTTACAGAGATGAGATTTTGTCTGACAATGGTATCATCATGAAAGGTCCAAAAATAATTGTTCCAAAGTCCTTGCAACAACAAGTGTATATTTCTATTTTGCATCATGGCCACCCAGGAAGTGTTTCTACCAAAAGAAGGGTAAGGGGATTAGTATTTTGGCCTTTTATGTCATAGGACATTGAGAAAGTTTTTTCATCTTGTTCTATATGTAAAAGTACTAAAACCACATCAGTTGAAAGTACCACTTCAGCCAAACCAGATTTCTGTACTACCTTGATCGGCAGTAGCTATAGACATTTTCAAATGGAATGGTCAACATTACTTGGTGTTAGTAGACTCTTGTTGAAACTGGTTCGAGATTGACCTACTTCCTAATCTAGCATCCAGTACTGTCATTACTAAGATGAAGCATCATTTTGCAGTCCATGTTAGTCCACACAAAGTTATTTCTGACAATACTACAGAATTTACAAACCAGCAGTTCAAAAGATTTACTGAAGAGTGGGACTTTACTCATGTTACAAGTAGCCCTGAGTATTCTCAGTCAAATAGTTTGGCAGAACGTGTAGTTCAAATAGTGATGTTTTCTTGAATCTCTGAAATATTCCTCATGATAAACATCTTGATTCACGTGCACAGAGACTTTTGTCAAGAAAAACCAGAATCACACTACCAATTAGCAGTCATCTATTGGTTCCATGTGTCAAGAACAACAGATCAATGAAAGCCCATCTGTTGAAGAAGCACTTATCCTAGAACTCCTATTATGATAAGACCAGCAAACTGCTCAATCCATTACGTGAAGGGGAGATAGTGAGGATACAGACATCCAAAGGTTTTGATCGGATTGGAGTTGTGAAAAATGTATGTCCAGAGCTGAGATTGTATATTGTGAAATCACAAGGAGTCAAGTTTAGCCAGAACTGGAAACATTTAGTCCCAGTGTCTGAGCCTGTATTTCAGTATCATACCTGTGAAAAAGACTCTAAATCTCAGAGTGAGTTATCCAGTGTTCTAGTAAATATTCCTGATCCGGAGAAGAATCCCGAAACTCCAGAATCTGATTGTTCACCATTGACTGCCCCTGTTGCTAAGCCCAGTTCTAATTGCTATATCACTATATCAGGTTGCATTTCCAGACCATGTTCCAGATACATGCCAACCTGGATATGAACATGTTTATTTCTCAGTGTCTGTATAATTGCATGTCTTTTTTCAGATGTCATTTTATTGTGGGCAGTTCATCAAAGAGGGAGGATGTAGATCAATGTGTATGTATACCTTTAAGAAGCTTTCCATGGGCTTGCACATGTGTATAAATACTGAGTACATGCGAACCTGACTGTTAGTTAATCAATTTGTTTATATTATAAACTGTTACTATGCATCCTGATGTGTTTTTATGTAATAAAGCATATAAACGAAATACCCCACCTGTTCATCTTCAATTGTAAACTAAGACAAGCAACAATAGGCTTTAACAACTTTAGACCCAGTGTAGGATACTTCTGAGTGCCCACATGCCACAGTCATACCTTAGAAATTCTTTGCTCAAAAATTCTGGACAAAGCAAAACATAATGGGGGACAAAGGCCAAAAATCAGGGACATTTGTATATATCGCTCTAATGTAATTAAATATTAAATAGAAAAAACAAATCTTGTATCAACATACATTTTCTAGAACAGTAACAAGTATGAAAGTAAGTCTTGCACTAGTGGACTGTGACAAAATCAGAGGTAGTTAACAAAATTTGGGCAGTTAGTTGGTATAGCCAGAGCCACATTATGGTAAAAAGTGGTCTTAGACAGGCTAGTGGGCAGGGGCCTCATAGCTATACCAATATCGCATTATTTGGCCGGCTCTCCACAGCTGCCATGACACATAGTTCATACCTGTCACTGTACACACTATTTTCTTCCAATGATCACAGAAATTTGTATTTAATTAGAATCTATTTGTACCTTACAACATAAACACTGACAGCCATTCATTATACAAAACAAACTATGAATTGAAAACAGACTTAGCATGAGCAACAGCAAACACCTCTTCACTTGAACTCCAAATGTACTGAACATGAGTCTGGTAATCCATTAAACTACAACAGCTGTACAGGGATTCATAATCAAATAGCATGATGTGAAGCATTTATTACTGACAATGCGAACTGTGCAAACAATTCACAAGGTAAATGTAATACATATTTGCTAACACCCTGGGACAGCCCACTGGGTACAAGTATCCCTTTTCAGGGGAAGCACAGGAACACTGGTTGGTGAAGACATATGGTCAGAGTCGCACAGTAGAGAAATGAAGGATGAGCGAATCACACCATGCACTACTAGAAGCAGCTCATCACAGCTCATAGCCTTACTCATCTCGACTAAGTACCAGATCATCTGCTGTGGCCAAACATAGTGCAGTCCATACCCATGGGCTTTGATATGATAGTATTTCTTGAGCTGCTTCTCGCATAGATATCACTAAAGACAAGCATTTGTTGATGTATGTATTAAAGCATATGTATTTACTAGGTGGACAACATGTGCATTTATTAGGCAGAATATATGTATTAAGTTGTTGAGTGTGTACTGCTTATACTTTTATATATATTTTATATATATTTTTATGTTTATACCCACGCACATAAGTAGCTACAAAATGGGGAACATGAGTATATGTATTTATTCATTCATTGACTTTTTATGTATTTTATTTATATTTATCCACGTGTTCTTGTCTTTAGATTTTGTGCATGTGGTTTTTAAACAGTTTTTCTGACTTCAGCAATTAACTAATGGCAAAACATAACCATAGTAATTAATTGATTGCTGAGTGCTGGGTTAACTTTGAGTGGTAGGATTGGTTGTTTTAGTATGGAATTAAAGTATTTAAGTGCTGTTGCTGTTTGAATGAACTGTCTGATGAAGCAATGGTTACCATTACGAAAGTGCTCACCATTTTGTATTAAAAAAGAAGATTTTACTTTGTCGTGGTTCAGCGTCTTTATTCCAACTACCTTCCTGCTGGGCATCTGTGTTTCAACATTTTCAACTTCTGGGCTGGTTTGGATTTATTTGTTTGCTGCTTGTATATCTTCTCACACATTAACTGGCTTGCAACTAACTACTCAATAAAGGTTTGAGTTTTGTGCCAGTGCAGAAGGCTAATTTAGTAGATATACTTTATGATCTGAGGATGTTTGGGAGAACTCTTACTCTGAGGACTATGTTTAAAGGGAATATACAGGAACAGTGCATATTTAAAAGACCGAGTATGTTTATTCCCCCCACGAATTCAGTTATTGATTTGTTTGTCGATGTTTGTGATTAACAACTAAGAGACATCGTTAAAGACAAAGTCAAACCAGAACTTTTTAACATGACTATGGCTGATTATGAAGCTTTACATGAACTCAAGAATTTGTCTTTTGTAGAAATACGATCTGCCGATAAGGGCGGCAGTATCGTCCTTTTAGACAAAGAGTTATATTTTAGTAATATGATGTGTCTTCTATGTGATGTGAATAAATATGATGTTATACCTGCTAGTGCTGTTAAAGGTATTATTGATAGGGTTTTTTTTTGGTCTTTGACTTATTGATTAGACGAATGATCTCAGAGTCTATATTTGAGTATTTTAAAGTAGAATATCCAGCTATACTTGCTGCGGTAGTGTTGTTGCCTCACAGTAAGACGTTGTCCTGTTCGATTCTCAGCTAAAGCATCTTCTGTGTGGAGACATGCGTGAATGGGTGTACCTTTGTTGAAGGTTGTGCGTCAGGGCTGGCAACTCAGCACGTAAAAATCTACTGCCAATCATTAGCGTACCGGAGTTCTGCTGTGGCGACCCCTAACCAGGAAAAGCCGAAAGACACAACAACATCCAGCTATACCCATAGTGTATGGTTTGCCTAAGATCCACAAGAATTTGACTAATCCCCCTATGCATCCAATAGTGTCTAGCAGGGGTTGGACAACTGAGTCATTGTCGATATTTGTAGAGAAAAACTTACACCCAGTCCTAGATCAGTGCGAAACAGTACTGAAAGACACTAAAATTTTTTTCAGAGAGTTGAGTGACCATCTAGAATCCATTGAGACTGTGTTTTTTTGTGACTCTTGATATAGAGTCACTGTTTACAGTTATCCCTAATGCTTGGGGTATAGGCAATGTTAGTGAGTTGTTATTAAGTAAGACTATGACTCCAGAGAAAGTCAGATTTCTGTGTGCTCTATTGGAAATCATACTTAGAAAATAATGTGTTCATTTTTGGAGATATTATCTGCAGAAAGTTGGCGTGGCTATGGGCACGGCCTGTGCCAATATCTAGACCAACCTCTCGCTGGTACAATGGGAAATGACTACTATTCTTTCCAACTATGTTTTCAGTGCTTCTATAGCATGGTACAAGTGTTTTGTAGATATTTTTTTGTTGTGGTGTGACACCGAAGATTGTTTGAAAGAATTTTTAAGTTACATCAATCGGGCCAATGCTTATCTTAGGTTCACTTCCAAATATTCTTTGAATGAGATTGAATTTTTGGATGTTAAAGTCAACAGAGATCATATGCATTCTGTCTCTACTTTGTTATATAGGAAGCCAGTAAGTAAGAAAGAACAATTTCTTACACAATAAGATCATGCACCCTAGACACACCAAGTGTAATGTGCTAAAGGGGCAGATATACCGCATCATGCATTTGCATAATGATGATGACCAGTTGAGACTAGCTTTAACGACACTTAAATGTGAGTTTCTTGAAAGAGGGTATAGTGATAGTGACACTGAAAATGAAATAAAGAATGCATGGAGTGAGAGGCAAAGTAGATGTGCACTGCGTTATGTTGAGAGAGACAAGTGCTATGAGACGAGGGACGATGCAGGAGCATTGCCTCTTTATAACAGTAATACAATGGCCAATGAAGTGAGAATGCCCCTTACGTTTGCTAGCAATATCAATGTAGTCTGGGATGCTTTACTCCGTAGCATATCGCCTACTCCGAGGTGACCTCTGCCTAACATATAAAGCTATGTCAAACCCAGAGCTATTGGACATGTTACATCTAAAGAAATCCCAATCCCTCCAAGCTACATGTTCTAGGGACCTGAACCTTGTCACCACAATAAACAGGACACCTTGGAGGTATAGATTCCTGTCCCAGAGACTTCCTATACTCTGGAAGAAGCTACCCATCTATGTCAAGCAAAGTTCTTCATTAGCACTCTTCAAGAAAAATCTTGATGAGTGGATGAGAAATAGGAAATACACTCCAGGGATCACTTCTGTGTCTCTGCTGGACAGTGGCACAGGAAAATAAATTTCTTGGGTGGCGCAAGCTATGGTACCTTGCTGGTTAGGCTTTCATAGGCCCTTGGGCCGATATCCTAGTACCTACCTATGAACCTATGCCTATGTAATTAAGTGCAACTGGGACATTCTATCGACTGTTAGTGATTTAGAAGGAGTGATAGGTGACACATCCAGTTTTGCTTTTCCTAATAATAGATCACTGAAAAGCCATCTTTGCTATAAATCTCAAGACACTTTCAGATCTGATAGACTAGACACTTATGCCTGCAGAAGATGTATGACATGTGCATACATTCACAAAGGGGCACTGTTTGTACACCCCAGCTTAGGTTTCAGAATTGATTGTAGTTTTTATGCAGATTGTACAACTAGAAATGTGATCTACTTCTGTTATTGTACAACATGCTACTCCTTCTATATTGGTAAGACCAATCGTTCACTTAAAGAAAGGATTTTGGAACATCTAAGGGATATAAGGAATTGTAAAAAAAGCAATGCGTTGGCACTGCATGTTAAGAATGAAGTCATTGGCCATGTATTTAGGTTTTTGGTGTTAGAGATTGTTAAGACCAGTATGAGAGGAGGGGATTTATATAATAAAACTGAGGGGATTGAGCAAAGGTGGATCTTGTTTTTTCAGGCGGACAAACCACCAGGTTTGAATAGCATGGTTTCCCTTAAACCTGCTTTAAAATCTAGGAACCTTAAGCGCTAGCCGTATTCGCATCTGTTATAGATGGTTGGTTCTCTTTTGTTTTGTTTTGTTTTTAACTTGACATATGTTTTATTATTTGCTATATTTTAAATTGTTGTGTGAGTTCAAATCAATGTTTTAATTAGGGCATGTGACTGATACGCACATGATTGGTTTGATTTAATGACATCATACTATTTAAACAGCTCACTGTGTTTTTTTTAAATGTTTTTCTTGTTTTTGACTTTTTAAATTTCCAATAACTTGGGCTGGTCCTCATTTGGGTAGGTTAGTGTGATTAAAATGTCATCCACAAACATTGAATTTCTTATGTTTAAATCTCCCCAGGGATAACCCTGTAATAAATAATTCCTTATTCATTCCCTGTGGCTCTAAATACAAGGCAAAAAGGATAGCCGATATTTGACAATCCTGCCAGATGTCCCTCAGCATACTGAACTCTTTCAATAATCTGACATAAACCGTTACTTGAGCTTGAAAGCCTTCACATATCGTAAATATTACTAACATTTCTGATGGAAATCCTATTATCTACCTTACTTTCAATAAATATTCCACTCAACTCATTGAAATGCTTTTTCTGCATTCAGACAAAGCAATGCTAATGGCTTCTTTTCTATACTTGCCATTTGAAGAGTTAGCAGAGTACACATTGTATTATCTGAGACTGCCTACCCTTGGTGAAGCCCATCTGCCCCAATGACACTAATTTTGGTACCGCCTTACTGAATCTCTCAGGTAGTGTGGGCATGAATAGTTTGTCTTCATGATTTAATACTGATATGAGACAGCGGTAGAAGGTCATGTGAGTATCTTTACCCTCTTTGAGTATTGACAATATTAATGCCTTTTTGACATGAGCCTGATATTTCCTTGGTTAACAATTTTAGATTAAGCATCTCCCTCCCTATTTCAGTCATGATATCTCTCAGTAAACTCTACACCTCTAATGGAATCCCATCCATCTTTGGCAATTTTCTTGGTGCATCCATATTACTGACCTTTACAATTTCATAAATTGTGATTTCAGCAATTAGCCCATTTGTATCTTTTTTTTGTCAGTTTCTGTAGGTTTACCTGAGTTAGGGACTGCATAATAACTTGCCAATATTTTTTTCATCCTGCATTTCAGTTCTACCTGTGCTAGATTTTGTTAGCTTATAGATAGCTCTTTCATGCTAATATTGTCCTAGCTATAATGCCAGTGACCACAGCATCTTTGAGATGTTTGAGAAGTGGATGAGGGCAAAATTGTTCACACTGCCTACCTTGACCTCACCAAGGCATTTGACACAATACCCCACTCAGGCATTGTTGACAAAATCAAGAGGTTAAGTACAAACCCGTATATCACCCAGTGGATAGCCAACTGACTCACAGACACAACCCAAGAGGTTAGAACTGGGGAGTCCACCTCTACAAAGAGGTCTGTCCCAAGTGGAGTCCCTCAGGGATCTGTCGTTGGACTGATCCTTTTTGGCATTTACTTCTCAGAAGTCAAGGCCAATGCCAGTGGTCTCTGGCTGACTAAATTTGCAGATGATTGCAAATCAGGTGCTGTCATTGAAACCCACAGTGACACAAATGTTCTCTAGGAGGGGCTGATACAGGCAAACAACTGGTGTCAGAGCCATGGACTAAAACTAAATGCCAAGAAATGCATAATAGTATCCTTTGGGAAGTCATCCATCCCTTGTAACTATCATATTGACAACACACCCCTTAGAGTTGACCCAGTAGTCAGGGACTTAGGGAGACACATAGATAGTAATCTAGCCTTTGATTATCATGTGTCTAAAGTGGTGAAGAAATCATTCTATGTTGTGCAACTTTTAAACAAAGGTATGGCATCTAAGTCCAAGGAAGTCATTGTTCCACTGTATTCGGCATTCATCAGACCTATCATTGAGTACAATGCCCCCTTTGGTATGTACCTAACCAGGCATATCCAACAACTAGAACGTCCACAGAGGTACCCTCACTAAAAGAATACAGGGCATAAGAAATATGTCCTATGCAGAATGCCTCAAGGCCCTATCCCTGTATTCTGTCTCCTACAGGCTCTTGAGGGGAGATCTATACCTGGCATACAGGGCATTGTCACACCCCACCTGCATATCCACAAAACAAACAGTACCAGAGTTACCCGTTCATCTCCCAGTCCCATGCTTACACTTATCAAGGGTATCAGAACTCGTCAGAGATTTCAGATGCATGGCTAGGCTTAAAAATGCCCTTGTGGTCATTAGCCTAAACCTATGAACACCTATGAACCTAAGTGCATGCCCTGTACAGGTTCCTTTCACATAATTAGTCTATTGTCTTCAATCTTCAGTACATTTTGTTTTAGTTCACTTAACTTCACTTGCTCTTCAATAGTTACACTCTTTCCCTTTAATTACATCTCACTAGTGCCCTCTTAATATTTGAGTCATTGGGTTTTCTCCCCTTTATGATAATCTTTTCTCTGCTCCATATGTCATTTAGAAACTACTGTGTGCATTTTTCCCATGCTTCTTCTGTCACTGTTCCCAACTTTTCAATTTACCTTGTAGTCCTCCTTTTACCCACTCTTTATGTTTCCCAATCTGTAATTTGTAAGATCGGAATCTCCACTACCTTTGCACTCTGACAGTTCCCCCCATGTGCAATGCAATATTTAAAAAAGCATGGTTTGAAATTACTATAGGACCTAACTCAATCTTTAGTAGCTGGGTCACAAGCTGCTAGAGTATATAATCCTTGGCAATGTAAAACCAGGCTTTATACTTATCTAATTAATAGGCAAATCCCTTTAATTCCTACTTCTTGGCTGACCAAACATATACTAGCCACAAGTTATGTAACATTTCTTTTATAAATTTTCCTTCCCAAGTCAGTTCTCACAGTATTATGCTGGGTTGGGTCTCCTCTTGACTAAGAATTTAATTCTAGTCTCCCATTAAAATCAATAGAACTTCAGAGAATCTCAAAGCATATGCAGATATTCTCCTCATCTGTTTGTCTTTAGCCCTGGGCCAACTGTATCTACACTTATGGTAGTCATCTGTTTAGTTAAATGACCTTTTATACCAGCATACCTTCCTCTTTCATCATCTCATTTTACTGTGATTGCATAGGATATGTGCCTTCTTAAAAGCAATGCCATTACCTTTCATCATCATCGTCATCATCATCATCATCAGCCCCCTTTTCCCATTTTTTTTCTACACGGGTCGGGCTATTGTGATAACTGTCTCTAACTCTCTCGACTCAGTGCCACACTTCTGCCTTCTTCAACACTCATGCCTGACTGTCACAGATCTTCTTTCACACAATCCATCCACCTTTTTGCTGGATGTTCTCACTTCCTCTTGCCTTCTTCCTGTCTGTCCAAAATCTTCATCACCAGATTGTCTCCTGCTTTTCTACACATGTGCCCAAACTACCGTAATCTCTTCTCTTTGATCTTTTTTGCAATTGGAGCTACTTTGGCTTCTGCTCTTATGTCCTCATTTCTTCATCTGTCCCACAGTGTGCATCCTATCACCTTTCTCAGGCACTTCATTTCCATCACCTCAAGCTTCTTCATCTGTTCTGCCTTTACTGCCCAGGTTTCTGTACCATACACACGTACTGGTTGCACCTCTGTCTTGTACACCTTACTTTTCAGTTTCTTTGGCATTCTTCTGTCGTAGACTATTATCTGATACTTTATGCCAGTTGTCTGCAGCCCCTCTGATTCTAGCTTTCACCTCTTCATTCAGACTCCCCTTCTCCTCATCTGCTCCTTCCAGATACTTGAAGCTGTTTACCTGTTCCACTATCTTCCCTTCTATCTCTATTCTCAGCTTCTTCTTATTTCCCCAATTTGCTCCCTTTACCACCGTCTTATCTGTGCTTAATTTCATCCCATGTGCCTTCAGATTTGCACTCCATTCTCCTATCCTTTGTTGAAGTTCTAGCTCAGAGTCTGCCTGTACTGCCACATCGTCTGCATGCAGCAGCGTTGTTGATCCGTCCCCTCCAACCTGTTTGTGAATGTAGTCCATCACCAGTATGAACAGCAGTGGGCTCAGAGGTGAACCCTGATGTACACCCACATCCACTGGGAACCCCGCTGTGAGGCCAAACACTGTCCGTACTTGAGTCATTGGGTCCTTGTACATAGCCTGCACTAATTCTGCCAATGTTTCTGGAACTTCAAACCACCACAGTACTGTCCACAACAGCTTTCTTGGGACCTTGTTATATGCTTTCTCCAAGTCTAGGAATGCCAAATGGACTCTCTCCTCATCTCTAGCTTCTTCTCAAGTATCTGCCTCAATGGAAACATTGGGTCAGTTGTACTGCATCCTGATCTGAATCCAAACTGCTCATCTCCCATCTTACATTCTACTACTCTCCATATCCGTTTATCAATCACCCTCTCCAGAACTTTCATGCAATGTGATAGGAGTTTGATGCCTCTGTACTGCCCACAGTTGTGGATGTCCCCTTTGTTCTTGTACACTGCCATGGGTATTGTTATTCTCCAGTCATCTGGGATATGCCTTTCTCTCCACACTACTATTAGTACCCTCAGGAGCCATTTCTCCCCTATCTCACCCAGCATATTTATCATATCTGCTGTCACCTCATCTGAGTCTGCTGCTTTCCCTGACTTCATTTTCCTTAGTGCTGTTCTTAGTTCTTCTAGGGTGGGCTCCTCTTCTTCTCTCATCATAGGCTGTTTCTGGGGCAGTACAGCTTCTGCTGGGTTTTCTTCATTCAGAAGTTGCTGGAAGTACTCCTTCCATCTGCCTTTGATGTCCTCTGGGCTGGTGAGCAGGTTGTTGCTGGCATCCCTTATGAAGGGTGTCTGATTATCTTCTTTATCTGTCTGTGTTTGCCTTGCACCCTTATATAGTTTCTTTGTGCCCCTTACTGAGTCACTTTCCAGAAGTTGGTACTGTGCCTCCCATGCCATATTCTTTGCTATTGCAACTTCATTCTTAGCTCCTTTGTTTTCCCACCAGTAGTCCTTCCTAGACTGGTCAGTTTTTTCTGTCTCCCACTTATTCCTGCACTCCTTTTTTCTTTTGATGACTTCCTGGACTTCTGTATTCCACCCCCACCTTTCCTTATGTACCGTATTTCCATAGCTGGCTTGCCCACATATTTTTTCTATAGTCCTAACACATGCTGTTTTTAGGTGCTGCCATTCTTCTTCAACTCCATCTATTTCCTCTTCTTCTAGGGGTGCTAGAGCCCCGAGTAATTTACTGAACTGTTGTACTTTCTCTCCAGTCAATTTCCAGGTCTTCAGCCTGGTCTCTGTTGACCTTAGAGCCTTCTCTGACCACAGCTTGCAGCTGATTGTGGCAACTAATAGTTTATGCTGTTTCACTAGGGGATGACTTTGCAATCATGGTTTCTGCCCCAGTGCCTTTTACTTACTAGGAGGAAGTCTACCTGAGTTGCATGTTGACTGTCAATCTTTCTGAACCATGTTTTGGCTACTATCAAGCCATTTGCCAGACAGAAGTGTAGAATGGCTTCTCCTTCTTTATTCCTGTTGCCCCACCCATGTGGACCAAGGCAGTCCTTATATCCTGTTCTGTCTGTACTGATATGTGCATTCAAGTCACCCATTATCAACACCAATTCATGTTGTCCTGCTTTATCTAGTAGGTCCTGCAACTGCTGTCTGAATGCACTCTTTTCCTCACTATCACAACCCTGCTGTGGGGCATAGGCTGAGATTATGAATGCTGCCCTATCATTGACGAGGGGAAGGTGGTCCACACAGCCTACCTGGACCTCGCAAAAGCCTTCGATACAATACCCCACTTGGGCATTATAGATAAGCTCACCAGCTTAAATATAAACCCCTATGTCACTAGATGGGTTGCAAACTGGCTCAAGGAAAGAACCCACATGGTTAGAATTGCTGGAGCCATGTCAGACTCCAAACCAGTTACAAGTGGCATCCCACAAGGCTCAGTCCTGGGACCTCTCTTGTTCGGTATATATTTCTCGGCGGTACAGGCCAACATGGAAGGACTGTGGCTGACCAAGTTCGCAGATGACTGCAAACTGGGCACCATAATCAACTCTCCAGCTGACACAAGCATCCTCCAAAAGGGCCTCATAGAAACAGACAACTGGTGCCAGAGCCATGGCCTCAAGCTAAACGCCAAAAAGTGTATAGTCATCCCCTTTGGCAAAAACAAAGTGCCCACAAATTACCACATAGGTGGTAATCCATTAAGTACAGAAGAAGTCATTAGGGGCCTGGGGACCGAAGTTGATAGCAATCTCTCATTTGACAACCATGTGGCCAAAGTGGTTAGAAAAACATTTTATATAGCCCACCTAATCATGAAGGGATTCACATCAAGATCAGGGGAGGTCATCGTGCCTCTTTACTCATCCCTCATCAGGCCCATAATTGAGTACAATGCCCCTTTTGGGATGTACCTTACCAGACATCTGCAGCAACTGGAAAGACCCCAAAAGTACCTCACCAAGAGGATCAAAGGGCTCAAACAGATGCCATATGCTGCCCGGTTAAAGAAACTCCAGCTCTACTCAGTGGCATACCGCCTGCTCAGAGGCAATCTGTGCCTGATGTATAAAGCCATGTCCAACCCGGAATTAATGGACATGCTGCACCTCAGAAAATCCAAATCCCATCGAGCTACGCTCGAGAGACTTGAACCTCAGCACTGAAATAAATAGGACATGCTGGAGTGACAGATTCATAACCCAGAGGTTCCCTTCACTCTGGAATAAAATCCCAGTCCAGGTTAGGCAGAGTCCCACATTGACTCTCTTCAAGAGGAATCTTGATGAGTGGATGGGAGATCATAGGTTTACCCCGGCTATCACTTCTGTGTCACTGTTAGACAGAGGCACAGTATAGTAACCTCAAAAAAAGGCATAGCAAAATTAATTTAAAATGGGTGGTGAAAGCCAAACACTCTCTGGCTAGGCTTATAAATGCCCTAGGGCAGATAGCCTAGTATGAACCTATGAACCTATGAACCTATTACACTGGAGTCTGACTGCCACGAGTCTGCCATTAATTCTGTTGATATCCCTTACTGCCTTCTGAAGCCTTTCTCTCATCACATTTCCTACACCATTTTTAGCCTGCCCTCCACCTGAATAGTAGACTCTGGAACCCAAGCCAAGTGGCTTTGCAGCACTGCCCTTCCATCTCGTCTCTTGGATACATAGGATATCCAGCCTCCTCCATATCATTGTGTCATCCACTTCCAAGCTGCATCCTGTCAGTGAACCTACATTAAGCGTAGAAATTCTCACCTCATGTTTGGCAGGTTGGTTGGTTTTATGTCCAGCTTTCATTCAACAGAGCTATCCCAGGTAACCCAGGGTGGGCAATTAGACACCAGCCAACCAGTACCTTATTGAACCAGGGGTGCTGGGCTTTATGACTGGCACACACTGGCCAATAGGAGCAGTTATACCCCTTCCACCATTAGCATGGGTCCCTGGTGTGGGTCAGAGTAGGCCAGGTCCTCAACCCACTTATCACCAGTAACTATGCATGCCCATTTATGGTGACAATAGTCAACATGACTGAATCACCTAGAGCCATATTTTATACCATGAGTGGCCAGCCCTGCCACAACATGCAGTCTGTGATCTGTGTTCTCCTATCTTGAAGATACTGCGCACCACAGTAGATGCCCAAAGTGGTTGGTCTGTACAACTCTTCCCCCTATACGGCACCATGTAGAGTCTGTGCTGCTGCCTACACCATTAACATTAACCTTTATTCTTGCTCATTAAAGACTGAACAAGCCTGTAAGACATAACCCCTTTATCCAAACCTGTCCCATCCTTTCCCAGTATTCCATCTAAACACTACAATCTTGCTGGTAGCTGTCATCATGCATATAATGTTTTGTTTAAGTACTACTCTACACAATCATGTCTGCTATCTTCAGCTGCTTATTTTCATGACTCCAGGTTTTGTTGTTTTATTTTCATGACTCCAGTTTTTGTTGTTTTCACAGCAGATTCCCCTGCTTATAACACCTACTCTGAATACTTCCTTGTTCCACCTTCTGTCAGTCACTTTGAGTTATTTTGCAAACCTTCTTTATCAGTGCATTGATTGCTACTGTAAACTGCCCCCCCCCCATCAAGGCCATATAAATAAAATGGCCCACCGCACAACACTCTGTAGAATGAGCTTTCCTTCATCTTATTTCCTTTAGCCCATTATTCATTCAGTTTTACAAAAATTTACAAGCAATCTTATATTAATAATAGGTTAAAAACAGGCAGTTGGACAGATAGTAACTCTATAGCAAAAGTCATGATTAGCAGCCATTATTCATTTTACTGCTTTCTGCCAAATCACTATGCACTGTGTAGACGAGTAGTCATTTCCTTCTACTCTAACAGACCAGGTTCACAACTAACTTAGTGTTTTCCAGCTCTGCCAGGCAGAGCAGTTTATGAATCCAGTTGTTATTATTGTTTTCCATCTGGTTACTCCACAGGGCTCTTTGCCTGAAGCACCCCCATGTAATAGGTTTCACTTGACTCCATTACTGTGTCACTATGGCTATGTGTTTAGCCTTTGAAAACAGTTGAACGTGGAATTTTACTTGCCATTGTGCTTCACTTACTTCTCTTCCTTTTTGCCTATCCAAACCCGTAGTCCACCTTGATACTGTTAGTAGCCAGCATAAGGGATCTCTGCCAGCACCAACGCTTGCTCCTTTTATAACTATATTAGTTCTAATTACTACTTTAACACTTGGTAGCAATTAAATAATGGGACAAGATGACCCACACTGTTGCCAACCTCTAATCTCTCCCCTTTTTTTAAAATTAGGCACAGTGTGTCCGCTGTATATTCTGCCCCAAAGGGGTAAAGGAATTCACATGGCACTTCCCATGTTCCAACCAGTGCAGTCCCTCCATCACATCCTTAGTTTCTTTCATATCTTTGAGCAGGAATAACTTGCATGTCATTGCATAAAGTAGCTTGATGCACATCCCTTATACCTAGCCATCTTAATTGCTGGTATAAATGCTGTTGACTTGCTATTTCCAGTGAATAATATTGGTCAGTGTAAACACAGGAAAAATCAAACATCTGCTACAGCCACATTGTCTCAGGTTTCCACAAAAGAAGATGAAATTGTTCCTTTAGCTCATATGTCTCAAATCTTAACAATGATGTGCTTGAAAGGACAGTGGATGTTTCATATCTATTCAGTCCTACAGGGTCTCTCTATGAGGATTTTATCTGATTTTACAGTAGTCCGTTCTGATAGGAGCTGAATCGACAACTTTTAATAACGTGTTTGTGCCTTGCCTTCTGATATTCCACTCTGTCTAATACCCCCCACCCCCTGGATTTATCTTTCTGATCCCCTCACATTTCCTCCAACATCCCTAGATCAAACTCAGTGACTTCAGTTATCCATGAGAGCTGCTCCATCTCTTAAAGGGGATTCTGAATGGCATCAGCATGGGTGATAATAACCATTTCTATCATTTTTGTCCCTTTTTGTTTCATCGCCGTTAATTTATCACAGTTGTCCAATATCTTCCTTCACAGTTGCTTGTTCTTCACTAACAGTCTCTCACATTCTTCTCTGATTGTCATACTATGCATTCTGACATAAAAGGGATCAGCAAAATGACTTGTACATTTTTTTTTTGGCTGGAACCTTCCTATATCTTTTTGTTGACATACAGGGTGCAATGCAATGACCTTGACTACGCTTTCATAAATTGGATTTTACTAATTATCACTGCTTCTGACCTGCAAAGCACAAACTTTTACAAATCTTGATGGACAAACATAAGAAGGCCTGGAACTCACCATAGCACCATACCAAAAGTCAGTTTCACATGCATTTTAAAGTATTGTTTTGGAATCAATAAAAGTTGTTTAGAAATATAATCATCTGTTATTTTTACATTGGAAATCTTATGTATATTGATTTAAGTACATTGTTTCACTCAGTTTCATTAATTCACTCAGCTTCATATTCCATTAGCCTAGCTCACTGCATTACAATAAAAGGATGCTTCATTTATGTCATGAACTCTTCTACATCTGTAGTATTTTTGAATTGTGTCACATTTTCATTTCACGCATGCATTTGCTGAGGATCAGTGGCCTTTTGTCACCCTAGGTGCTCTCTGTTGTCATTTCATACTTTTCTGTGTCATTGTTGTCTTAGCATGCAACTTAATTTAGGCTGCATGCTAGATCTCGGATCCCTTCATCTGCAGAAGTGCTACTCTTATTACACTGGGACAAACTCTGCACAATGTATTCCCTGTGCTATTAAATGTTACTCAGGAATTATGTCAGCTCAGTTCTGAATGCCTGTTATTACTTTTTGCATGGTACACGCTCTTTCTCTGTGGACCTATATCCTATAGTATTATTTTTTCTTTCAATATACTATTCTTTTATAATGTATAAAAATGATATCAGGAAGATAGTGTGATAGTTTCAATGCTTTCTCCAAGGTGACTTCCTCCCTGTCTTAGGGATTCTAAACATTTCTTTTAATGTCTCTCACATTTCACTTCGTTTTAATTAATACATTTGTCATTTACAGTGATGTTTTCCTTTCTTAGCTTTGACTACTATAGCCTTCTTTATGCCATCACTCTGCACTTACTTTCCAGTATACTGTAAGTCTGCAACAGTGTAATTCCCAGTCCTTTACTATTCAAAATACTTTACACTTTATAATTATATTTACAGTTCAATAAATTAACTTTTTTTGTGTTTGTGTGTGTCTATTAATACAGATTTATATTTATATATGTGTGCTTGTGTTTGTGTATGTAAAACATACTTGCTTTTACTACTATATATGGTGCTTTAATGTTTCAATACAATTCAAAATAGCTCATGGCTTCTACCTCCTGCTTTTCCACAAATGCTGTGACTTAAAGCAAAAATGTACTTGTTCTTTATCCTTTATCAAAAGTTAATAAATAAAAAAACACATCTGTCATATTTGGCAATTATTTATCAAGCTAATATTTAAGTCTCATGTAAAGACCATGGAGCAGAAATAAGTGAAGCATATTTAGTTTACACAGTGCCTGCAGATCAATAAATACTTAAAAATATTGTGGTTGAGATTATACTTGGATTGTTAGTTACTTGTCTACAGGTGAGGCATGCACTTGGATACTGAGAGCTGACCTAGAAAAATCACACTTTCTGTGTTTATGTAATATGCTGAATATCTGTTCACACTCAGTAAGTGGCATATTCTTCAAACCAAGGGGCATTAAAGAACCACATAATTTATCACTAAAGGTAATATATTCTGCACATCACTACTATAAATGGAATAACATTCACACAAGATATTAATTTTTATATCCTATGTGCTGTGCAATGGAGGATGGTAAGACTGTAAAAGCTGTAACCTTGGTAAGTATGCTGAAAAGAAACCATATATCACGCTGGAGAATGAAGTGAATGACACCTAGCTAATGAGACTTTCATACTGTCTGTGTCAGTCACTGCCAAGCAGCAGACATCAAGAGCCTCAAAACTGCACATCTAGCAGGATTGTTTTTTTCATCTCACATGACAAAAAGGAAGAGCTGCTAAGTATGCTGTACATGGGAAACAGTCTTCCACAAGATTTATTACACATCACACACATGTGCACGTGCACATAGACACACAAACACAAACAGGCACATGCACATAGACACACAACTACACTTGTTTAAACATTCTATATGGATGAAAAAGGCATTGATGTTCTAATACACTAAAAAGTGCAACAGATGAATTAATATTATGATGAAATAAACATTTTAAAATGTTCAGATGTACAAAAGCAGATGCAACCAACAGCTAAATTGCATTTTTTATAGAAACCTGATTTATTTTTTAAGTTTACCATTCTTACATGCAATATTGTCTGTTTTCACCAGTTCTGAATGTGTTCCCCACATGCTCTTCATGTTGATGTCTATTTATGTATTTATTTATGTTTGTTTGTCTGTTTTGTTAGCTGGGCAAGTGAAGTCATCCATGTGGCCTTTTTGATCATGACCCAAGCCAGCAGTCAAAGAAAACAATTAGAATTTCCATGTAAAGTAAAATACATGTCAATACATGTCAAAGAGAATTTCTATGTAAAATATGTGTAATATAAACAAAAGACAGATACTGCATAATCATAATGCTTAAATTAAAATGGTGAATTTAAATTTTGCTTACAGTCTTTTGAGTAATTTCATAGCAAAGCCACAATTTAAATGTTAATGTAATCTGCATCCACTGAGTCACTAAAGATTATTTTAGTACATATTACTATTTGATATATTCAAAGCCAAATATCTTTATCTCATGATGAAAATAGTGGTACATTTTAGAAAATTACAAGGACAAAATGCAAATATGTACATTTTCAATTAAAATAATCAAAAAATAATTATAATATAGCCCTTTGCATGAGATGCTCTTCAATATGGTGAAGCTGATTCAGAATGGGGCTTGTAAAATATTCCATGTGACTATTCTGTTCATAAGAAAGAATCACTACTAACTTAATTACGGCATTTATTTTTTGATAGTCTTTTTCTTTCCTGGTCCATGCAGGACAGAAACCTATTCTGATATCCTTGATGATTTCTCATGTAACAGAGAATTGATTTTATTTATTTTTTTTATTTTACATTTGTTGACTGGGCTAGTCTAACTGGATATATGTCCATTTTCAGTAGAGGCCCGGGAGATAAGCTCCGAGGAAACAAACAAAATCACATATACAAAAATGAATGTATACAATGAACATTGCAGGTGCAGGACAGAGAATAATCAAAGAGGTCATTTGTTCATAACATACTGCAAAATATACAGATACAATTAGTACAATACAAAATGTAGTTCCAATACATCATAAAGAAAAAGATGGCAGCAGAATTATACAATATATTAGTATACAAGCAGTCATAAAGAAAAAGTAGGAGCTGAAATTATACAATATATTAGTAAAAGTAGTCTCCTTAATGAGATTCTGAAGATATAAGTAATAGTATAGAAGGACAACGTAAGTTGTTATTAAGAAAAGGAACTTGATTACTGAGAAGAGGAGGGTAGGTTGAACCAAGTAAGAAGTGCTAGTTGATCAGTCAGGTTTAGTACAGGGGCACAACCAGTGTGTTCTGAGTTAAAGTTTCAATTTGGTTTTAAAGAGTGATATAGAGGGAAGAGAGGAAAGTTTGTTCGGAAGAAGGTTCCAGAATTTTCCAATAGTATTACAGAAAAGAAAGTCCCCAGCCCTGTTGTTTGATTTACAAATATTTACAAGAAGTTTATGTGATCCTGAATGCAATCCTAGTCTGTGAAAAATCTCATACATGTACTCTAACGTATATGCACGCATGCACACACATGCACACACTCACACTCAAACATACACAGATGCTCACAAAAATAAAAGGCTATACCTTTTTACTATTCATTTCCTTATTTCCTAGGGTCGTATCGCCAGTTCTCATCCATTTTGATGAGCTACTATAACTGCAAAAATTGCCTGATGAAAAAAGCTTTAAATAATTTCTGTACATTTGTAGAAATGGAGTGTCTTGTGGGTAGCTTTCTAGAGTCTATATTACAGTGTCGAACGCTTAGGCTGTCAAATGCCGAAACATCAACACCTAAACGTCAAACACTCAAAACCACAACTGGCCAATTACGCAATTTTTTTCCCAGTGAAAAAATTTGCTTGTCCAACAAAAAAAAACATACTCTAAAACCCTAATCAAGTGGGGGACTTTGCCACCCCACAATGACATGGGGGACTATGACCCCCACACCCCCTAATTAACCATACACTCTCCGTGATTGCTCTACATCGGGGAAAAGGGCAAATCCCAGATGGCGGGCAAGAACATTTTTTTCCATTGGAAACAATTTGCGTAATTGGCAGGTCACAGTTTTGAGCATTTGACATTTAGATGTCGACATTTAAGCATTTGACAACCTAAACATTCGATGCAGTAATAGGAACCCATTATCAATACTAGTTTACAGGTACTTTATTAATCTTTAGTCACACTAGACTAGAAGCCTCCTTTTAGGGGAGACCAAAGTGGTATCTATACTATTAGAAAAAAAATTGACTAGGTCATTCTGGAATTTCCCCTACTGTTTGTGTCAGTTTATTTTACCAAATGCACAGAGGTTATGACTGCTAGCTTGGTTGATGAGTAGTAGATTTTTATGCTGAGTTTTAATCTTCAGTGGTAATGGTGGATGAATGTACTGAAAATTAAAATACTTGATGGTGACAGACATTCTGATTCTGTATTAACTGAAATGTTTGATAAATCAGAACTGACTGACAAAATGGTGCCTCCTTGGAGTACAGAGTACACATAAAGGTTTGGGTAAACTGGACTATCTAAGTGGTATTGTATTTCCTAATTCAGAAATGGAATTTATGGAAGTAAGGTTTGGTGGTACAGATGTTGTTTTATCATAATAGCATAGTTTCTCTCAGTCAATATAATCAAAATACCATTACTCTAATAATCAAACTAATACTCAAACTAATAATCTCATGCTTATCAAAACTAGCCCTAAGTGGAGACATCCACCCCAACCCTGGCCCTACCATCTCCAACCCCACTCTTCATAATCAGACTAGAAACCACAACTTCTCCCATATTACAGCCAATAGAAAGCCAAGTGACTTCCTTCTACTATGCCTAAATATTAGAAGTATATCCAACAAAGTCCAAGAACTCCATGCCACCATAGACTTGTACTCCCCAGATATAGTCATCCTGACAGAAACCTGGCTAAAACCTCACATTACCAGTGAGCAAATACTCCCTACAGGTTACGGCATACTAAGAGTAGACTGCCTAAACAAAAAAGGAGATGGTGTAGCTATAACATTTAAACAGCATCTAAACATCCAGATCTTAAAATCATCAGCTCCACAAATAGGCAATGAAGAAATAATATATACCAACCTCAAAATTAACCAAAACAAAACCATCAACATAATTGGATGCTACTTCCCACCTGGCCAAAACATCCCTCCCCTAGAAAACCTCCTCAGCTGGTCTACCCACCATCTCCCCCAAGAAACTATCATCTTAGGTGATTTCAATATTGACTGGCAATCCTGTTCTGGCAACAATCCAACCCATCATGTACACCTTCATGGCTTCACTCAACTAGTCCACTCACCAACCAGGATAAATAAAAACTCCACCAAGCACACTACCCTGGATTGGATACTAGTCAGTAAGAGCCCCCAGTCATATATAACAGGCTGCTTATCAGATATCCTCAGTGATCACTCCCCAACATTCCTACTCAAAAAATACCTATACCAAGCTAAACCTGTCATCTACCGTCAAATACGTAAAAAACTAAACTTTAAACCACTCACATTCATCTCATCCCTCAAAGAATGTAACTGGCATCCTCTAAAGTACCTCAGTCTAGATGATGCAGTTGAATTTTTTAATACTACCTTCCTGAACATCCTTAATTACCATGCCCCCATAAGATTCTCCAGAACCAAAGCACAACCCTCCCCATGGCTACAGAAAACCACTAAGTCAGAAATGAAAAACAGGGATAAAGCCTGGGAGCACTGGCGCAAAACCAAAACCCCCTCAGGTAGACAGAAATTCCTAGAACTGTGCAATAGAGTCAAAAAAAGCTAATAAAACAGGACAAATACCAATACTACCAGTCTGCCCTAGTCTCCTCACAACACAGCCCCAAACAATTCTGGTCCTCCATAAACTCCATCCTCCACCCAGGTAAAGTCAGTACCCCTCCTCCTAGCATCCCTCACTCCTCAGAAAATAGTGCTACCTCATTCAACACACACTTCACCCAAACCATACTATCACTAGCTAAACAACACAACCCCCCCTCCCCTCCAACCCACACCTTCAACTAGTAATCTCCCCACTGCCTTCTCTTTTTCTCCTGTACCTACCTCCAACATAAAAAACTCTTAACTAAACTTAAACCCACCAAATTAGCAGCAGACAGCCTCCCAAATGAATACCTACAAATCACAGCTGATGCTCTGGCCTACCCAGTATCCATCTTGATTAACTGATCTCTGTCAGAAAGTTACGTTCCCACACTGTGGAAAGTATCACATATAATTCCCCTCCACAAAGGCGGACCCTCCACAGAACTAACCAATTACTGCCCCATAGCTATTCTCTCTCCACTCTCCAAAATACTAGAGATGCATACACTCTCAGGTCTCAGACTACCTCCTTACTAACAACCTCCTTTCCAGTACTCAGCATGGTTTCCAACCAAACCATAGCACCACCACTGCCTTACTCTCCTTTACTAACACTATCCTTCAGCATAAAAACAATGGCTATCTCTCCTCTGCTACTTTCCTAGACCTATCTAAAGCATTTGACATGGTCCCACACAAACAACTTATCTCTGTCCTCAATAACCTATCCTTCTCACAATCAGTCACCAACTGGTTTCAGAGTTACCTGTCTGACCACCAACAATCCGTTGTATGGTAGAATGACATATCTCCAAAACTACCTGTCTCCATAGGGGTTCCCCAAGGATCCATCCTTGGACCCCTACTCTTCTCTGTTTACACCAATAATCTAGCCTCTGCCACCAAACATGGCACACTCATACAATACGCAGATGACTCGACCATCATCTGCTCAGCCCAGTTCCTACCAAAACTGCAAAAAGTCACACAGGAAGCCTTTTCCTCTGTTGAAACATGGTTATCCGATGCCTGATTAATACTCAACCCAAACAAAACTAAACTACTCATCTTCCAACCCACCAAACATACTCAAAACAACTCCCACTTTAACATCACGGCAAAAGACAACACCACTATATACCCAACTGAACACACCAAATTGCTAGGAGTGGAAATAGACAATAAACAAAAATTTGACATTCACATATCCATGACTATAAAAAAGTCCACAAAAAACTAGGAGCGTTATAGAGAAATAAGCAATTTCTCACCAAAGCAGCAAAGATTTCAATAGCAAATTCCCACCTTATCTCCACCCTACTTTATGCCTCTCCAATATATACCAACCTAAGGCAATGTGATCTAAACAAGCTAGAGACCTGCTACAACAAAATCACCAAATTCGCCACAGGGGCATCCTACCGTAGTCACCACTGTCTCTCACTTGCTGAACTGGGCTGGCTTGAACTCCCTCACCTCCTTCAGTGGTATTAACTCTCAATCGCCCACAAACTAGTAAACCATCCACTAAATGTCCCATCCCTCCAGAATCTACTCCAACCCTATCGCACCACCAGACCACTAAGATCCAGCAGCAAAAATCACTTGCAGATCACTAAAGCCAATAACTCTGCTGGTGAAGCACTATTCTCTTGCGCCATAGCCAAATTATGGAACTCCCTCCCACCCACAATTACCTCCATACCATCATGCACCCACTTCAAAACTTTACTAAAAGCGCAACTAAAAACATGCTGGCTATGCCCTTGAAACACCCACTCTAATATCATCCACCCCATCCAACCACTACCTTTCTTTCCACTCCACTAACTACCTTGATTATAGCTCAGATGCTCATAAGCCAGTACTTATTATACAGCACGAACTTCTTCTTCTTGTAACATTTGCTAATGTCTGGTATGCACTTCACAGATAAAGATTCTAGTTGTCTACTGATGTACTATGTTCTTCATCTGTAAATATGTTGTAAGTAATTGCTATGCAAATTGTTAATCACTATGTAATCCAATGTAAATACTGTCTGTTTATTTTAACTGTGGAGCTTTTCTCCCCGGGCCTTCGCTGAAAATGGACCTACGTCCAGTCGGACACTCCCGGTCAACAAATTTAAATAAATAAATAAATAAATTACTGGGTTACTTTTTCATTATCTTTCTTTTAAAAAGGTGTATTTATTAAATACTATTGTCTTGGGGACATTGTTATAACACCTAGTTCTTTTTGGGGATCGTTATTTTGTTCTAAATATGCTACTTTTTGGTCTTGAGTGCACATGTTGAGAAATCTTCTAAGACTTCAGATTTGCATTTTAGTGAATGTGCTAAAAAGGTTAGAGTATAGAAAGTGAATATCACTGCAATAGGTATAAACTTAAGGTTGTGGTATACATTTATTATGCAATCTGTTTGTATCAATGAAACTTGGGAAGACTTTGCTTTGGCTATCAGGTAATCTATTGTTGTATCAATGAAACTTGGGAAGACTTTGCTTTGGCTATCAGGTAATCTATTGTTCTGTGTCAAAAGAGGTTTGCTGTTGTGACTGAGTGGTCTGATCTTTTATGGAGATTATTATTAGGCAATTTTAAAGGGAAACATGAAGTATAAAGCTCTACCAAAGCACCTGTGTTCAGTTTGAAATATAAAAGAATCTATGAGACATGTTTTCTTAGACTGTAAAAAAATACAGAACTTTTGTTCTGTGGCATCAAAAGCATTACATCATTCACTTAGTAACTGTTGATATTTTTCCTCTTTGGTTGGGCTTGCAGATTATTTAGATAAATTGTGACTTGCTATTGTGTGGTTTATTTGAAAAGGAATAAGTGAAAATTTGTTGTAAAATGCAAAATGGGATGTTACGAATGTTCTTTCCAAAATTAAGCATTGACTGTGGTTAAAAGAGTGGGTGAGTGATTCTGTCTTCTTGATTTATTATTTTTGACAATCTTTTTCTTCTTTATTTATATATTTTTAGAAGATTGTGGTTTTTAGATCTAAGTGGGCAGTTGGGAATGTATAATGTTAAGGAGGTGGACAGAGGGGGACAGCTAGAAGGTTGGATTGTAAGTTTGTGGGCAGTAGTAAGTTTAAGAAGTTTGAGGTAGTTAGGGAGTTCAAGCCATTGCAGAGAGTGCAGAGAAAGGCAGTAGTGAGACGTGTTTCTGGAGTTGGTGGCAAATCTGGAGAGCTTATTGTAGCAGGTTTCCAACTTGGCTTGTAAGCAAAGCTGAAGATTAGTGAATAAGGGTGCTCCATACAAAAGAGATGGTAGGAGGTAGGCAGAGGTAAGGGTTTGTCTGGTAGAAGGAGTGTCTGTACAGGAGACCTAGCTTTTGGTGAGTTTTTTTGATGTTAGTTTGAATGTGTAGGTCAAATTTTAAATTTTCATCGATTACGACACCTAACAGTTTTGTATGTGACACTATTTTTATGGGGGTGGTATTCTGAGCAGTTACTGTAAAATAGTTTTTATCTATATTGGTATTTTTGGATGGGGAGAAGAGCATTAGCTTTGTTTTATTGGCATTTAAGGCGAGGTGATTATTGTGCATCCAAGATCCCATATTAGAGAAGGCTAACTGAGTTTTGCGAAGAAGGTGAGAGGGGGTGTCTGCAGAATAGATAATAGCTGAGTCATCAGCATATTGGATTAGTGTAGTATCAGACAGAGACTGGTGGAAGTTATTTATGAAAATGTTAAAGAGAAGGGGGCCAAGGACAGAACCTTGGGGAACACCATTTGGGGTATGTAGAAACAGCTTGTTGTCTATCAGAGAGATAGCTAGAGAACCAGTTAACTTTTGGATGGGAGCGGTTGAGAGAGGAGAGTTGGGATAAGAGTAAAGGGTGGGAAACAGTATCAAAGGCTTTGAAGAGATCAAGGAACAGAGTGGAGAAAATTTTGCTAGAGTCATGTGCAAGGTTAATAGAATCTAGAAATGAGAGTAGGGCAGTGATGGTACCATGGCCAGAACGGAAGCCATGTTGTGTTGGGGTTAATAGGTTATTTTGGGTCAGATAAGATAGCATTTGGGATTGGAAACATTTCTCCATGATTTTGATAGTGGAGAAAGGATGGCTATGGGCCAGAAGTTAGAAGTGTCAGTGTTTTTGCCTTTATGGAGTGGGATGATATAAGCATGTTTCCAGAGGGAAGAGGAGTATGATTCTTGGATAGATCCGTTTATTATGATGGAGATGGGGTAGGCAATGCTATCTGCAGATAGTTTGAGGAAAGATGCAAGTATGGCATCAGGGGCAGGGGAGCATGGTTTCAATTGGAGGAGAAGTTTTTTTATTTTGTTTGTAGAGACTGGAGAGAAGTTAAAATGTGGGGTAGGGGAAGCCAGATTGGAAGGGGATGTGGGGGGATTGGTTGGGGGGAGGGGAGTTGAAAAAGAGTGAGAGAAAGTGGTAGTAAGTTTAGCTATGGAGTCAATGAAGAAGTTATTGAAAAGAGAGGCGGTTTCAAGATCAGTCTAATTTAGATTTGGGCATGGGTTATCTTTATTGCCAGGATGAAGGAGGGAGGAGATGGAGCTCCAGAATTTTCTAGGGTTGGATAAACATTCAGATTGTAATTTGCTATACTATGATTTGTGGTCCCTGATTATTAATTTTTTTACTGTGTTACAGAGTTGGTTAAATTCAATTAGACCAGAGGGTGATTTTTTTGGTATATTTTCCATTTCTTATCTCTTAGGTGCATGATTTGTTTGGTTTCTTTGGTTAACCAAGGGGAGGTAAAAGCTTTATCTCTTTTAGTTTTTAGTGGAGCAAGATTGTAAAGAAGGTGAAGGAAAGTGCTATTAAAGTATTCAACGGCACTGTCAAGAGACAACGTTTTTAAGGGTGACCCATCTGTTACTTATAGACAGTCTGTGAATGTTTGTGGGTTGACATTAGAGAGAGTCCAAGACTGAATATAGTGGTGATATTTTTGAGGGGGAGAGGAGTGACGGTCAACAAATACAGGCTGGTGGTCACTGAGGGAGTCAGGAAGGATGCCAGTATCTGAAACCAGGTTTGGATGAGACACCAAGTTCCAGTCTATGATGGTGCCAGTGGTACCATCTTTGTTTAGTCTGGTGGGAGAGTTGATTAGTTGGGTGTAGTTGTAAGGTTTGATATTTAGAGAAGGGGATGGAGAGTTAATTTTTGCCCAGTTTATGTTAACATCACCTAGAATAAATGTTTCGTTTTTGATGTTAGCTGAAAACCAGGCGAGTATATCTTCAAGTATGGGGATGTTGTTACCTGGGGGAATATAGAGGGTGGCTATGCATATGGATTTGTGTTTGTTGAGTTTGAGGAGGGCAATGGCCAGTTCAGAATTCGCAAATTTAGTAATGGAATTGGTGTAGGGAGTAACAGTATAGGATGTGGAGTAGAGTATTGCTACTTCACCATGTTTTTTGTTGGGTCTGTCTGAGCATATCATTTGGTAGCCGGGTGGGAGAATTTCATTATCTTTTATACTTGGTTTAAGCCAGGTCTCTGTGATGGCAACAGTGTCAGGCTGGTTGTGGGACAGCCAGGCATGGAGGATGGGAATTTTATTTGTGACACTTTAGGCATTAATTGAAATGAAACAAAAGTTTTTGGGGGTGGGAGAATGTAGTATGTGAAGAATAGTGTTGGGTGGGGTGTTGGTAGGTCCAGGGTTGGGGTGGATGTCACCTGAGAGAGAGACAGAGAGACAGATTGTGTCATGTATGAGAGTAATACAGTATGGTATGGAAGATGGGAATGGGTGGTAAATATGTGGTGAATTTAGTAGGATAGGGAAAGAGAGGGTCATGTGGATGAGGTAGGATGGGTAAGACTGTAAATCTAAATTGGAGGATTGTTTTAGAAGAGTAGAGCTCATGGGCTCTAGAGGAGAAAGAGGGTTGAATAGTATGTATGATGGTTGCTGTGTAATGTGAGGATAAGGTGGGGGAGGGGCTGCAAGATAGGTAAAATAGGAAAGGGTTGTAAGTAGAGAAGATATTAGTATTAGGCTGAAATAGTATGTTGTAGTATTAGTTATGGTGTTTGTGGGGGTTAATTGTGATTAAGTGGGTGATGGGAGTTGTTGGAGTTCTACTGGTTAATTGGGTAAAGTAGACAGTGGGAGGAGTGATGGATAGGATAAATCTAGATGTAGTGAGGGCAGGTGAGAAATGGGGGCAGGGTAGCAGAGCATAGTGAGCCCAAGCATCAGCGAGGGTGAATGGAGTGGGGCCACACCAACAGCAGGGAAATCCGTGCATGAAATTAAAACAATCAGTGAGACTGTTTGTTTTGAATTGCAGCCATTTCTTAATGCTATTGCACGTATGCCACAGGACTCAGTTAGGTGAGTAAAGTACTAACACTTTGTATAGATGTACTACTGGTCATAGAAGAAATCAGGACTGTAGGCTTAGATATTCAACCCTAGTAACCGCTAAAGCTCTAGGTTATCTTAGATGGGTTAGCAAGGGTATGGAGGGTGGTGTTCTGCTTGATGGTGTCTAAGAGGGCTAAAAAGAAGTCTGGTTGGAACACATGAGAATGGAAGGGATCGGGAAAAGAGAGAGATCAAGATGTTTTATCTGAGGGAGAAATGGGGGAGGGAAGTAGATACACAGTGATATGCAACAGCTGAAGCTGGATCGCCAGTCAGTTGATTACAAAAATAAAACTAATAGGGCAAAGAAACATACAGAAATTAACTGTTAGCTGCTGTTAGGTTTATCTGCTGCAAGAGTATTTTCTGTAGAGTCGGGATTCCTTCCATATAGAGATAACAGCAGGTATGGTAGTTTTAGATGGCAGGGGACAGAAATTAACTGTTAGCTGCTGCTGGGTTTCTCCACCACAAGAGTATTTTCTGTAGAGTGGGGATTCCTCCCATATGGAGATAACAGCAGGTATGGTAGTTTTAGATAACAGAGGACAGAAATTAACTGTTAGCTGCTGGTTCTACTTTTGAATCTCAAAATACTGAAATATCAAAGTCAGTGTTGCAGGTTCCTTTACACTATATATGGAGTCTATCAGGCATTAGGCAATGCCTGCACATGCTGTAACCTACAAGGGAGAGGGAAAAAGACCTTACATATATCTCTCAGACTTGTTAATAACTTTTGTGCTAGCATGAATCTATTAGGAATAAGAATCTCAACTTTCTGTTATCAAGGGCTGACTCTAATCATTCCCGAATTATGTGGGCAAGGCAACAGGAGACATCAGGGATATCTGACAGCAGGGAGAGGTGTGGGGTAAGTGGTGTATGCGCATGCGTGTGTTTGTGCGTAGAAGACTGAGCTGGAATGGGTGTATCTTCTACCATGATACAGCCACTAGCATGGCTACCTGTCATAAGAAGTGCTGATCTACTCTTTGTAGTAGGCAGGATGATTCTGAAACATGCAAATTAGCCCTTAATGAGATCTTGGGTTCATAGGTTTATAAGTGTTTATTAGTCTAACAACCACTAGGGCCTTTTTGAAGCCTAGCCATGCATCCCAAATCTCTGACAAGTTCTGGTACCCTTGATAAGTGGGATGGCTTGGGAGATGAAACATTTACAAGCAGGGACTTGGGAGATGAGCCATTCATAAGTTGCCTGTGCTTTGTATGCCAGACACAGATCATACCATTTTTCCCTCATTCATAACTCTAGTGACACCCCCCATCCAAAATAGTCCACCAGGCTGAGAAGCATGAATCATGAGTCATGCCCTGTGATCCCAGAGAGAGAAAGGACCAGATGCAATGAAGTCTGACCTTAACTTTCAGTGACCACATTGTTTCAATCTCTCTGAAGCCACACCAAGAAAGTTGTGTATTTTGTGAGACCAGGTAATACATTCATCCTGAATTGTACCTGACGATTTTAGATTAATATAGTTGGTGCAAGTTTTCTAATATTTTTTGAACAGAGAATGGTATTAAGATTGTTCTGAAAATGACCATTAACAACATTATGCAGTCTTTACTTCAAACCCTTTAGCTGACACCATTATTTTTTCATATTAGAACTTTTATCTTTATGTATGATCCATAATTAAGTGTACTGGGGACCCTGGGGGTGGATACTGTAAAAGATGTTTAGGCATGTGACGGGTATGCACACTAACACGCATACCACCTTAGAAGATGGAAATCAAAGAATTTAAGTCTTGTGTTAAGTCTTGTGATTAATGCAAGTTACAATAACTGAGACAGGCTGCTTTATTGTGCCAAGGTGTTGGATAAACAAACATCTTGGTGATCACAAAGAACTCTTGTAGTTAACATACTATGATCCCAGAACTAGTTAAGAATCCAGTGTTGTCACATGAGGTGAGTGAGGTGATGAATGTTAAATCTAAATACTGTACTCTGTTGTGACTAACATAATGCCATGCAATACATTAGCTTAAATAATGTTGAAATGTAAATATTCACTGAGTGGTATAGTCACTGATTTTTTTTTTAATTAGTTTTTGGAGCCTATTGGGTAGACCATTAGATGTCACTGGGGCCACTCCTTCAATACAAATGCCGTGAGTCATTACTGCCCCCACACCAAACGTAATCCAACACCCTCTCATCCTGTGAGGGAAGATAGTGTTGATCAACTACAGCATCATATTTGTGGCTATAGTGACTTTATTTATATGTCCTACAAATTTCCTCACCCCAACACTTGATGTGCACAACCCAGTATCAAAAGTGTTGCCATTCCTGTGTGCTTAAATCTCACAAGCCACGTATGTCCTTGCACAATTGGTTCTTTTTTCTGGTGGTCATCCATTTGGAGCAGAGAGTCCAGTTATTTGTGCACAACTCCTTATCTCCCTATATCAGCAGGCATACCTCTGCTTCATACAATTCTTTCATCAGTACAGTCCACTCTTGTAAATTTTGTCAGGTTCACTTTCTAGCAATCACCATTATTGTTTTTACTGAAAGCATTAATATACTTAATAATGACTTCTGCTGTTTATCCCATTACATGCTGTCCGGAATTCTAAGAAAAAAATTATATGCAACAACTCCTTCTGCCTCAGCTACACCTAGCCCACAGTATCCTTAACTGACCCAATTCTTGTCCTGCTTTGGCTACACTTATCTCCCTCTTCATTCTTAATTGGACACTCCGCAACTCTTATCAACACCTCCTTGAGATTTATAAACCTAATTAAAACATTGGCAAACTTGTCTATAATCATTCAGTAACCAAAGCCTGGAATAAACAGCCCCTACATGTTAGACTGACTCCTGACAACCTATTGATTCAAAATATCCCTAAAAGACACCATATTAAACTCCTGGACTTGCTCTTGTACTGACACAACCTAATCTACCTCTCCTTTGCCTTCTAGCTACTACATACCTTATTTTTCTTAATTAACCTCTCCACCTATTTCCACATAACAGATCATATGACTTTCTTCTTAAATTCTGATATATTGATATAATCTGTACTGATCTTGTTGATCTTTCTTCATGCTATTTGTTTCTGTATGGAGTGCATCTATTTACTCTAATGGTATATTTGAATCAACAAAATGCTTAAGAATCCCTTCATCTTGCTATAAATGTATCAGTACTTGTATTGTGATGAGATTGGATATTAATTGTATTGTGACAGTATTGTGAGTATAGATAGTAATTGTTTTTATTTATGGAATTCATATGTCTATATAATGTGTGTTTAATTATGGAGCTTTTCTCCTCGGGTGTCTGCTGAAAAATGGGTTTCTGCCCAGTCGGACTAACCTGGTCAACAAATGTCAAAACAAACAAACAAATATGAGAAAAACTAACAGTACCAGAGAGAATCCAGACACTTCTGAATTTCTCTCTTAAACTTTTCCGATTTTCTGCACTCTCAGAAAAGATCTACCCATGTGTCTAACTTTCTTCTCTGCATCTGCAGAACTCTGCCTGGACATTACTAGTGATGTAATATTGCATACCACAATATTTTATATTGTGTTTGTGATTACTTGTGGGTTTTTATGTAACTGGTTGATGTTGAGGGTGAATAGGTTCATAGGTTCATAGGTTCATACTAGGCTATCTGCCCTGGGGCAATTATAAGCCTAGCCCGATTCTGTATGGCTTACGCCACCCCTTGATTTGAGTATACTGTGCCCTTTTTAAGGTTTAGTTTACTGTGCCTCTGTCTAATAGTGACACGGGAGTAATCCCTGGGACAAACCTACGATCCCCCATCCACCTATTGAGATTCTTCTTGAAGAGATTCAGTGAGGTGCTCTGCCTCACATGAACTGGAATTCTATTCCAGAGTGAAGGGAGCCTCTGGGTTATGAACCTGTCCCTCCAGCAAGTTCTATTTATTTCTGTGCTGAGGTTCAAGTCCCTCGAGCGTGTGGCTCTAAGGGATTTAGATTTACTGAGGTGGAGCATGTCCATTAATTCTGGATTTGACATAGCTTTGTATGTCAGGCATAGATCGCCTCGAAGTAGGCGGTATGCAACTGAGTAGAGCTGGAGCTTTTTTAACCTAGCAGCATATGGCATCTGTTTGAGACCCTTGATCCTCTTGGTGAGATACTTTTGGGGTCTTTCTAATTGCTGCAGGTGTCGGGTAAGGTACATCCCAAAGGGGCATTGTATTCTATGATGGGCCTGATGAGGGATGAATAAAGGGGCACGATTACCTCTCTTGATCTAGATGTGAAACCCTTCGTGATGAGGTGGGCTATGTAGAAGGTCTTTCTAACCACTTTGGCAATGTGGTTTTCAAAGGAGAGATTGCTATCAACTTGGGTCCCCAGGTCCCTAATAACTTTCTTTGTACTTAATGGGTTTCCGCCTATGTGGTAATCTGTGGGCACATTGTTTTTGCCAAAGGGTATGACTATACATTTTTTGGCATTTAGCTTTAAACCATGGCGCTGGCACCAGTTATCTGTCTCTGTGAGACCTTTTTGAAGGATGTTTGTGTCAGCTGGAGAGTTGATTATGGCGCCCAGTTTGCAGTCGTCTGCGAACTTGGTGAGCCATAGTCCTCCCACGTTTGCCTGTACCTCGGAAAAGTATATACCGAAAAAGAGTGGTCCCAGGACAGAACCCTGTGGAACGCCACTTGTGACCGGTTTCGATTCGGACATGGCTCCAGCAACTCTCACTCTGTGGGTTCTGTCTTTGAGCCAGTTTGCGACCCATCTTGTGACATAGGGGTTTATATTTAAGCTGGATAGCTTATCTATGATGCCCGAGTGGGGTATTGTGTCAAATGCCTTTGCAAGGTCCAGATAGGCTGTGTGGACTACCTTCCCTTCATCTATGGCTTTGGTGACTGTTTCGAAGAAGTCAACCAGGTTCAAAAGGCAGGATCTTCCCTTGACAAAGCCGAACTGGGTAGGATCTAGTGTCTGTAGGTCCCCAATGTCTTTGTTTATGAGCTCCATGATGATCCTCTCCATAGCCTTGCAGACTAAGCTAGTCAGGCTTATGGGGCAATAGTTTCCAGGGTCCGTAGAGGCTCCACCTTTGTGGAGTGGGACCACTGTTGCTGTACGCCATTCTGTGGGCACATATCCTGTAGTGAGGCTGAGATTGTATAGCTGTTTTATTTGAGAGATTAGTTCCTCTTGGAGTTCATGTAGGACGCAACCTGGGACGCCATCTGGTCCCATGGAAGCAGTGTTTTTTGCTTTGGAGAGAGCAGCCTTCACCTGAGCATCAGAGATGTTTGGGAGGCAGCCCTCTGCCGGGATAGATACTTGCTCTTTTGGGGGGGAGGGGGTGGAGAAGTTTGCACTGAACCTGTCTGCCAGGATATTGGCGATGTCTGTGGGTTCAGTGTATTCTTTGTCGTTTAGAATCAACTCAGAACAAGTTTGGGAGTTGCATCCCAGGTTTCTAACATAACTGAAAAAAGCCTTATGATTGTCTTTGGTGTCCTGTGCAATTTTTCTCTCGAAGCTGGCCTTGGAGGATTTTATGAGGGATCATAATTTTTTGCTAGTACTGATCAGAGATGTCTTCCCTATTAGGGATTTTGCTCTATCATGTAGTAGCTTCCTCCTTCTGTTGTACAGTTTATTTATGGCAGGGGTCCACCAGACTGGACGCCTGCCTTTGGATGATTGGGTCTTGGTTTTGTTTGGGATAGCATGATCCATGCATTCCTGGAGATGTCCGTAGAATGCGTTTATATAGGATTCTGCAGTTTGGGCCGTAGTTTCCACTGGCCCTAGGGCCTTGAAGGATTCCACTTCGGTTTTGAGAAGTGAGAAGTTCGCTTTTGAAAAGTTTTTCACTGTGGTTTTCTGGGCTGGGGGTGGGGTCAGGATGTGGACATCCAGTGAAATTAATTTATGGTCTGATCTTACCAATGAGGGATATACTTCTGGTGTGGAGCATAGAGTCCCCATGTTGGTAATGATCAGGTCTAGTATGTTGTCCCCTCTTGTGGGAGTGGTGACTAGTTGTTCCATAGCATTTGAGTTTATAATTTTCAGGAACCTTTGGGCTAAGGTGCTGGGGCTTGAGTAGTGCTCCCAGTCAATGTTTGGGTAGTTGAAGTCACCCAATATAATGGTGTTCGGAGAGATCTTCATGTTCTCCAATGTTTTCAGGAAAGCCGAATGGGATTCCTGACTTTGAGAGGGTGGTCTGTAGGATGCTATAAACTGAAAAGCAGTCTTGCCCACTGTTAGTTGCACATGGATGGTCTCCGATACTGTGCAATGCCACTAACCTGGAGGTGTGGATATCCTTGATAAATATGGAAACTCCCCTCCTTTTGTGGTTCGGTCCGGGTTTTGGGGCGAAAAGCATGATATGAGGTATAGCCTAGTAGTGCTGGGGTGCTCTCTGGAGCCTTGAACCAGGTTTCTGTCACTGCACAGATATCGATGTTCTCCATACTGAGGAGAGCTTCGAGTGCGTGCATCTTGAGGTTAAGACTTCTGGCGTTTAGCAGCATTACCCTTAGTTTCTTGTTCCTTGTGCTGTCTATGGGGGTGGGTTTGACTTTTGAACCTTGCCTAAAAAAGGCACTATGGGGGTGGCAAGAGCCTTTGCCAATATCCGAAAGCCCAGTGGGGACAGGTGCAAGCCGTCCCTAGTGCAGCAACGTGACTTGTCGAGCATGTCATCCCAGGCTGACAGACACTGGATCCCCTTTGAATGACACCAAAATTTTAGCCAATTGTTAAAATCGATCATTTTGTCTTTGTACTGTGGCATCATTCTAGGTGAGGGTAAGATGCTGCTCAAGGTCAGTGTCATACCAGCCTGGGCTACATGATCAGAGAGCTCCTCTATGTCTCTTTTCATGTAGTCCAGGGAGGTACATCTCAGGTCATTCACATCAGCATGTACAATGACTGAGTCATATTTGTATTTGCTTTGGAGTGATCTGAGTGCTTGCGTTATGTGGCGGATCCTAGCACCCGACAGGCAGCTCACCGTGACCTTCTCTTTATTCAGCCTGGTGAGCGGGACGTCAGTGTGTCTGACAATAGAATCACCTATTACAAGAGTATCAGGTGTGTTATTCAGCCTTAAGGGCTGTGGCTCCTTGGCACACTGACTTTGTGGGTTATGTGTTGTGCGTGTTTTGTTTTGAGGTAGTGTTTGCTTGGATGTCTGCTTTGGAGGTCTCTGTTGCTTAGGTAGATTTTTATTTAGAGCCTCCGAGTATGTTTTTGTGTATTTATGTGTTTGGTTCGCTGATGTGGTGGGACTATGTGATACTGGAATTGTGTTGTGTGAGGTTACCTTCTCCTCCTGACTGATTACACCAGTTTTGAGATGAGAGAGCTCAGCCTCCAGTTTGGCTAAATAGTTGCATCTCTCACATATATTTGAACCTGTTTCTAAGTCCACCCCATCCATTCAAACCCCTTCTTCCCATTTTTCTACTTGGGGTCAGGGTGTCAGTTCAACAGTGACAACCATCTACTGCCAAGGTTTACACCTCTGGGTGGCTAGCCCTGCAGTGGTACTTCTTCCACACTACATACTCATATGCACACACCTATGGTCAATCTGAAGTGTCCAATCCGCCTACTGCATGTTTTTGGAATGTGGGAGGAAACTGGAACACCTGGAGAAATCCCATGCAAACAAAAGAAGGACATGCAGACTTCTGCACAGAAAGCACTCCAGCCCAAGAACTGAACCAGGGAACTTCTTGTTGTGAGGCAACAACACTATCTGCTGCCCTAACAACAACATATATCCATGCATTCATCAATTCATCTACAACCTTTTTTTCCTGTTTTCCACATGGGGTTGGGGTGTCACTTCAACAGTGACAATCATCTCAAACCAAAGTTTACACTGCCAGGTGGCTAGCCCTGCCGTATATATATATCTATATATATATATATATATATATATATATCTATATATATCTATATATATATATATATATATATATATATATATATATATCTATATATATATATATATATATATATATATATATATATATATATATATATATATATTTATTTGCATACGGATATATGAATGCAGGTATATATGCATTTGTTTATATATAGATATACACAAGTAAAGCCTCCCATATCCAAACAGTTGAACCCAAAGCACAACAGGCAGATCTGATGAAGAACAACAAAAGTGCCATAAAATTTAGATGACCACTATCCCAACCTCTGATCATAACACTCTTAAGGAAGTGTTTCATGGACCTAAATAACTTTTTTTATGAAGAAATGCCTTTGTTGAATTCTAAAACTAAAACTCAATCCATTTCTGAGCTTAGTTTATTTTTCTGTTTCAAATCAGAAAAAAATGGCTATACTATGAAAAATAACACAAGATTTTTAATGCTTTTTGTGGCTTACAAATAATGAGGATGGTATTGTTAAATGTACTCAGGATTCTTTGGAAGCATAAAACACCCACGCCCCCACTCTTTTGGGGCCAGTCCTACCATTTAGTAATAAAAAGAAGGAGTTCCTAAATACATGAATAAAGCACACCCACACCCCTAATCACTTGGGTGGGTACTTTTCATAGCTCTGCCCACTTGTAATACAATAAAAAGCCATGTATCAGCACTGCAGAATTCAGTCTTCTAAGTAGTGCTTATCTGACTTTTAACTCAAAAGGACTGAGTACAAACTTTTCTTGCTTATTTAAGATGAATGATTCTACTCCGGCTGAAGCACATTTACATTGCAGGGAAATATATGTTGTAACCTGTTTCATCCATTTCACCACCATTCCCCTCAAAGTGCACATTACCCTATTTCTATGGGAATTTCCCAAACTGTTCTCCAATCTTGAGCGCTTATTGCAAATATGATAATGCAGCCTGCGCATTTAATCTTTCATCACGTGTCCCCGCAAGCTGATATGCCATACTAGTTAAAAATAACTTATTAGTCATTTTATTTGACGAATACAGTACTGATAACATGTTTACATTTTCATATACCCAGCATATGCACAAAATAAAAACCAACATCATCTCATTATTCATTTCCCCCTCCTGGGAATGACCGAGAACACTAAAATCCTGGCCCAAGGAAATAAAAAAAGCACTTCCAGTATAGCAGGACAGCTAATCCAAACAGAAGTTTCCCCCAAAAAGAGATGTAAAATTAAATAACATTTACAATATTGCACATGCAATCCCTTTCTTCTACAGTTTCTATATCCCATCACAAATTGCAGTTATATTATAAAACCCACAGTACACATTATCTATAACTATCCCAGGCAATGCCATCTTCATTTATCTCATGCATTACTTAAGGCATCCCCCTTCAACTCCATGCCTGACACTATATCAAAGTTTCATTCTGACTTCTTGCTTTCATTGGGATCTGCCCATAATATAAACAAAATATCTTTGTTACCCACCCCTTTAATCCTTACAATTTTGGTAGCACATTCAATTCTATGATTTTACTTTGTGTCAACAAAAATACCTTAATTTTCCAAACTAACACTAAAACAAATTGTAGTACATCTTTATTTTATTTTATTTCATTTTATTTATTTTACATTTGTTGACAGGGCTAGTCTAACTGGATATATGTCCATATCAGTAGAGGCCCGGAGAAAAAAAGCTCCACATAAAAACAGATAGTTCCAACTACTGATACAGTACACTTTAAGACAATACAGCTGTTTACATAGCAACATAGTAATCATGAGAGATAACATTTTTTTTAAAAGACCAAACAATAATAGAAGAAAAAAAAATATTTAGAAGGGAGTGAGCCCTTCCTAAAGTACAAGTTGGATATACATCACAGAAAAAAGATTATTTACAAGGCAGTGACATATTATTTACAAGGCAGTGACACATTCATAAAGACAGTGACACATTCATAAAGTCCAAGCTGGGTAAACATCATCATATCCTATAATAGTTTGTAAGAAGGGTGAACTTTATCCAGTCTCAAATTGCTAACTGATCACTTTAACAGAGATGTAGGAATGAGATGGACGTAATGTAGCAGTAAAGAAATGAGTATTTAGTGTGAGAACCTAAGATAACAGGACGGGGATTCTTAGTCTGGGTTAGTACATGGGCATAGCCAGTGAGTTGTAAGGTATAATTTGAGTTTCTTTTTGAATAGTGGAGCTGAAGAAAGAGATGAGAGTTCACAGGGAAGCAGGTTCCAGGTTTTTCCCAAAGTGTTAGAGAAAAGTGAATCCCCTGCTTTATTGTTGGGTTTTTGTCTGGATACCAGTAGTTTATTTGCTGAGCGTAGGTTTGTAAGATTTTTATACGGGGTGATTAGACTCATGAGTATTGGTGTATTGTTAGGATGATAAAGGGTCTTATGGGCAATAATAAATTGGTGGAAATGAATCTGATTATGCAGCTCCAGCCAACCTAGTTGTTTTAGAGTTTGGCAGTGGTGGGTTCTAAAAGGGGAGCCAGTGGCAAATCTGGCAATGTTATTGTAGGAGGTTGAAAGTTTGTTGAGGCTGCTTATAGATAGATTAGTGTAAATAGGTGAGGCACAGAGGAGAGTTGAAATAAGGTGGGTGTAGTCAATAGTAGTTCTAGCTATGGGAGTAAGGAAGGGTTTAATCTTATAGAGCAAGTCTAGTTTTCTGTTAACTGATTTTATTGTGGTGTTGATGTGAGTATCATAGTTAAGGTTGTGGGCTATTGTTACTCTTAATAGTCTGGTGGTAGTGTCAGGAGATATGACAGTGCCGTTATTAGATGTGATAATGAAGTCATTTGGGGGGGACTTTTGTGTGGGAATAAAGAGCAATAACTTTGTCTTTTTAGGGCTAAGGAGAAGGCAGCACTGTATGAACCATTTTTCTACTATTTCAAAGACATTCTGGGTGAGGGACTGCAGTTCGGAAGGACCAGTAGCGGAGCATATTAATGTGGAGTTGACTGCATGTTGTATTCAAGTAGCTTGAGGGATGTTTACATTTAGATCATTGATAAAAACTGAGAATAGAAGAGGGCCCAATATAGAACCTTGAGGTACACCAAGGGCGACAGGAAGGTGGTTAGATAGATTATTATCCCAAAGCACTGCCTGTTGCCTGTTATCTAAGTAGGATTTGAACCACAGTAATGCCTGTGTATCAAGTGAGAGGGACTTAGGTATATTCAAAAGTAGCTGATGGTTGACCATGTCAAAGGCTTTTGAGAGATCAATAAAGATTGCAGAGGAAAGAGTGTTACTGTTATGGTTTTTGTTAATGTGGTCAGAGAAGGATAGGAGGGCAGTGGTGGTGCTGTGGAAAGGCCTAAAGCCATGCTGAGAGTTAGCCAGTAGTCTATTTTGGAGAAGGTGGTCTAACAGTTGATGGTGCATGCATTTTTCCATAATTTTTTCTAAGGGAGAGAGTAAGGCAATTGGACGAAAGTTTGAGAGTTCTGTTGAGTTACTGCCTTTGTGTAGGGGGATTATATGGGATATTTTCCAAATAGATGGGATGGTTCCTTCTGTTATGGTTCTGTTTATTAGGAAAGAAATAGGATAGGCTATAACTTTAGCTGCTATTTGCAGATATTTGGCTGGTAATAGGTCAGCTGAGGGGGTAGATGGTTTAAGTTTTTGAAGAAGGGTGCAGATGAGGGATGCAGGAACAAGTTGTAGTTGAAATGAAGGCTAGTTGAGGAGGAAGGCAGGTTAAAGGATACTGGAGTTAATGAGTTAGCAAGTGATTGGATGGCTTCAGTAAAGAAGGAATTAAAGGCATCAGCAATTTGTTTGGGATTCTCATAGGCTATTCCTGATGGGGTTGGTGTCTTGGAGTGATCCGGATGTAGAAGTCTATTGATACCTGTCCAGAATTTTTGTGGTTTATGTTGTTTAGTTTGTTGAAGTTGAAAGCAGAAGTTTCTTTTATCTAATATTATTGATGTTTTAGTAGTATTTCTAAGCTGCTTAAATTTTATATGATCAGATGGGTTTTTAGTAGTGTGCCATTTGCCCCAAATTTTGTTTCTAAGTAGAATTTTATGCCTAGCTTCTTTTGTTAGCCATGGAGCAGTTTTAGTCATGTTACTGAGAGTACAAGTAGGGGCATGGTAGTCCAAGATTTCTAAGAATTTAGTGTTGAAGTGTGTCACTGCATCCTCTAGCTGGAGGTGTGTTAGACCAATCACGTGCACTAATACTGATACATGATACTAATACTGAAATCCTTATCACTAAGCTTCAGATTAACACCTGTAAGTCCATCTACATTATATGCTCCTAACTTCCTCCTGGTAATAACATCACCACCCTTAAAAATATCCTTACCTGGCTTTCCACAAACTACCCACAAGAAACCATAGTGCTAGGTGACTTTAATATAGACTGGAATAGCTGTACTACTGTTAATCCTACTAACCACATAAACCTTCATGGTTTCTCCCAACTAATTACCTCTCCTACCAGAATCGACAAACCCACCAATAAAGAAAGCACCTTAGATTGGATTATAACAAATACTCAGTCCCTAACATATAATGTAGGCACCCTTCCAGATGACATTAGTGATCACTCACTAACATATATAATTAGACAAAAGACTAATATTCCCTAACCATCCACATATAGAACCACTCGTTCCAATAAACATTTTAACCCCGAAAGCTGAGATGTATACTTTTCTATGGGGGGGGGGGTTTGGAAATGAGTGAGAGGCACTTGGTTGGGGACTTGGCATCTAAGAATGGGGTTGGGATGCTGAGTCATAATTTACCAAAATTAGGTGCATTTTCTCTCCCAGTAGTCAGTGTATCTAGAGTGTTACTTACAGTACAATATTGTAACTACTAAACTAGTAATTTTTCATCTAACTCAGTATATCTGATATAGTGAGGACTGTCTCCTTTGACACAGGCAGCATATCTCAGCAGAGTCCAAATCAACATTGGATATTTTGTGAATAAAAAAAAAGAACTTAAAGTACTGTTTGCATGAGTAGATCAGGCAAACTCCAATAGAGTAACAGTTATGCATCGAGTCTTATCTTAGCAAACTCATGGAATTATGTGTTATAAGCCAAACATTATTTATTTCAGCTCTGCCTGTGATGTACATTTTTCCATAGACTAAACAAATACCTGTTACCTGCTCTGAGGAAATGAGCTTATTAATTGATGCAAGATATTCCTGTTTTAACATGGGGAGAAACAGGGTCATGTCTGATATGTAAAAATGATCAGCATCTTTTCTGTGAACTGACGTAAACTAACTGTGAAAGAGGAATGAGAAACCACATAACTTATATTCATAAATTATTTATTCTGTAACTGGCAGTCTAAATCCTTTAGAATTTTAGACCAGTCTGATATACCTTGGTCTATAATCTACATAAAGAGGTGTGACATTGATAAGACACATTCAGCAATATCTCTCATGAGAATATTATGAATGTTCATAATAATGAGAAGAGATATGTAGTTTGGAACAAACTAATTTATCAAGAGATGCTTTAAGGATTTATGGTGAGAGGGCAAGATGGTGGGGAGGTGTAGAAGTGATAGGAGAGAGTAGTTACATTTAATGGGAGTAAAGGCAAGATTATGATGGGGAATCAGGCAAGGAAGGGTTAAGGTTAAGAGAAGGGTGTTAGAGATGAAGTGAGGTAAGTATAAGGTGGAGTTAACATATTTTTATGTAAGAACTGTAGAGCAGGAAAATCATATTTAGGTGTGAACTTGCTGTTGCAAATGCTACATTTGAGACTAGCAGTAGGTACTTCTGGGAAAAGATGGACAGATCTTGCAGCTTCAGACAGAGATGGGTGGCAATTGTATCACAAGCAGAGGAAATGTTCCAAGAGCTGACAATGACAAAGTCTCCTATAACAGAACAGTCCAGTATGTTGAAAAGGCCCTTGCTTACACTTATCAAGGGTATCAGAACTTGTCAGAGATTTGGGGTGCATGGATAGGCTTAAAAAAGCCCTTGTTATTGTTAGCATAGTAAACACCTGTGAACCTATGAATCTATAAAAGGAAAAGATGAGCCCAGGCATCAAAAAGCATTTCGGTGGCATGGGAGAAGTGAGCTCGGAAGACAGTAGGCAGTGTTGCAGTGGATGTTCTGTCTGGTGGAGCAGTTTCCGATGCCACTTCAGGTAATGATAGTTTGTTGGGAGATGGAGGTAGCCCAGGCTTGATGGAGCATGGGGCTAGGCAGTTGGTGTGCAAAGGAAGGGATTTAGTACAGAATAATGATGGCATGGTGGATCGTGAGCTTCTTAGGGAGGTGGAGCAGACACACCAAGCGATACTAGATGGGTGAGTTGGCTTAGGGTCCTCGTTAGGGAGTGTGGGATCACATCTGGATAGGGCCAAGTCATCACAGCAGGAGGTCGGTTCAGATTTTGGAATGTGACCTGGGGATTTTTTAGCTACTCAGGCTTTAGTGGATACAGAATTGGGGGGAGGGGGATCTTTTTGACCCTACACATTCATTCATTAGTTAACGAGAAGATCTGGAAAGGTGAGTATAATGATATATTCACATTAATTGATGTGGAAGGGGTTCAGCAGTTGGTGGAAGCTGAAGAGGTGAATAACAAGGATCTCAAGGAAGCCTTAGCAGTATTGGAGCAGAGGAAAGCTGGATGGCTTTGAGCTAGGACATGGGATAACTGAGTGCTGGGATTTGTGTATTACATGGCAGTTTGATTGGAGAAGGATAATATACTGACCTTGTTACTAGTGGCTTATTTTCTCATGATTCGTGAGGCACAAAGTTTATGTGGAAGGAATGCTTTCGATGTGGAATGATCGGTGGTCTTGGAAAAGGAAAGTAGTGAATCAGTAATTGAGATGGGAAGTTAGCCACCCAGATTTTTGGTTGGCCACAATGATGGATAATTTTGGGGGCTTCGCTCAATGAGGTAGTTTAAGTAGTGAGGTGGTTGAAGTGTGTTGGGTGCTAAATGCATGATGTTGCATACGGGTGACATCAGATTCTCACACACTTGTTCAAATTGTTCAGGGGTGCATCCAGCAGCTCAGTGTGGCCATTGGAATGGGAATTTGGTCAATGCAGGTACTATTATTACTGATATGGGATCTTTATCCCGTCCACCTCAAGGCTGACAGGGGTTTTGTGGGAGGAGCAATTTTCAAGGAGCATGAGGAGGGTTATTTTTGGGGGACAGAGGGATAAACCAGGTTTCCCACTCACCCATTAATGGTAGGTTTTGAGTAACATGTTATGTCATTTTTCCAGATTTGATGGTTGTGGAGGGGTTGATAAATGGGTTCTGAAGAAGGGGGGTGATTGGAGGGTAGTTGTAGAGGTGATAGGAGACAGTAGTTATATTTAATGTGAATAGAGGAAGGATTATGATGGGGAAATCAGACAAGGAAGGGTTAGGGTTAATGGAAAGGGTGTTAGAGAGGAAGTGAGGTAGGTGTAAGGAAGAGTTAATGTAGTTTTATTTAGGAGCTGTAGAGTGGGGAGATCAAATTTAGGTGTGAACTTGCTGACTGCCCCCTACCTCTTTATCGTGTGTCAGATTTTATGTGGTTAGTTTTATACATAGATTGGTAGGTGGAGAAGAGGGTTTGGTATGTCCCTCTTCTGTTCCCCCTCTGGTGTTATGTGTTGGATTTTATAAGGTGGTTGGTTGCAAACAGAAGGGAATGGTAGCATGCTGATTCTGGTAAAGTCAGAGTAAGTGAGAGTTTGAGGTAATGCTACTTATTTGGTGATGGGACAGAGGTGAATGGGAAATCCTGCCACTGCTAAATTGTTATGTGGAAGTTATGTTCATATTGTGATAAATACATTTTTTGATTGATCAATGTATTCTATGTTTAAAGAATGTTCAATAAAGGTTGTCATATGCCATGTTTGTGTAGTGTGTTATTGAAAGGGGATCGAGTCAAATAGGTCACTAACTTCTTAGAAGGAACTATGGTCGTAAACTTATAAAAAACAACTAATAACCTATAACTCTGGGCAGAAAGCCGTAGTTTGCTATATCACTAAATGAATAAAAAATAAATACAACAGTTTGGATAAATTAAGAAGAAACTTTATTACTGAACAAATAAAGGGAAAAATAGTTGCTTTTGTATAATGAACTACTTTCACTTTTCGATTTTGAGTTATTTCGTAGACTAGACATATCATGTCACTTTCAAACTTTTTAAAAACATGTGATATTGGTTTCTTCACAATCTGAGTAAAGACCTTACTGTGATTTTTCATACTAAAGTTGGAGTGATGCTATTAATGTATTATAATAATTCTATAACTGATTTTCTTTTATTGTTATTGAACTGGTATGTTAGGAACTGCATTCTCAAACATCTTTGAACATTTACATCTGTTATTTTAAACATCTGAAAAAGTGCTTGACAGCTGTTAAATTGGCATGTGGTCCAACTGAGTCTCTTTGTCTACATAACTCTAAAGTGCATCTCAGAGAGCGTACAGTTAAGGAGTGGTATCTTTATAAATTGTAAGGAACCTCTAGACTTGCATTTTCAGTGTATATCTGTGAGTTTCATGCATTTGGAAAAAATACAAAACTTCTATGTATATATGTATGTCAATCAATACGTATGTGGGGGGGTGCCCACATGACGTTTCATCTAAGACTCATTTAGTTTAAACTGAAAACTGTGTTAACAATTGATTTAATACTCATTTAGTTTAAAATATGTTTAGTGTAAACATGCTTCATTAAAAAAGTTTAGTAGCTATAGGGAATTAATGCTGATGTGGTTTAAGGTGTTAGGACAGTAGCAATTACAAGTCAAATTAGTCTAGTGTGCCCTTAAGTTTGTGCTTCAGCAATCATTAACTGTGTGTGGTGAGTTCTCTTTTCTTTGTAGCTGGGCAATCATGAAGTTGTATATTTAGGTAAGGGAGGTGTGGGAAAGAGGTTTTGGAGGAGTATATGGGGTATTAAATGTAAAGCATTTTAAGTTAAATATTTTATATGATATATTGTTGATGTATTATGATTATATGAAACGTTTCTTAAATTAAACATGATGCAAGTGATATAAAGCATATAAGAAAGTAAAACCCATAAAAAGAAAATATATTTGTTGAGTATAATGCACAAAAATAAGAGAAAGGAAACGGTATTACATAAACTCAAGTAATGTATTTAAAACCAACTACATTGTTTGAGTACGAACGTAACTTTTAGAACATATTCTGAACATTGACTCTTGTCCCTTTCTATGGTCTGTTTCCATAAAACTAGTGCCTATGCTATGGAACTTCCTTGTTGTCAATCATTCAGCTTAGCAGAGGCATCAAGTGATTAGCAATGAATTAAAAAGTCTCTTTTGCTGAAGACAATACCTACCATGCCACATCCCCATCATACCCACCCTGACTATAAATGCATTGCCTCTGAGGCCACACAGTCGTAAGTACAAGCACAGTCTGTGTATTCAGTTATCTGACATAGGAATACACAGACAGCTGTTTAGCAAAGAGCAGATGTATTTATTCATTAATTCATGTATGTGCTAACTGGGGTAGAACACTGATCACTGTGGACCATTTTCATGTTTAGCTGAGATACAACAACACATGTACATTGTAAATGCATACAGATAAAACTGATCAATATATATAATTGAATATAACATAGAAAATCACATTTTTGGAAAAGCAGTGTAAACATTCTTCATTGTTGACCACATAGGAGGGAATGAATCTTGATAAGTAACAAAATTACAATGCAGGCTCGCTTAGAGAATGATGTGGAATAATTAGGGGTAACAGTAGGGTGTTCTCTGTGGGGGGAGAGATCTGTGACCCTACATAAGCTCTCTGAGACAGTATGCAGAATGGTCATGTTCTTCTCTGAGGCTGATGCTGTAACGGGAAGATAATATACCCGCTACCTGTAAAAGGTGCACGGGGATTAGTTTTCTTACTTGTTTATTAGATAAATAAATAAACTAACAAAAATGATATAAAAGTTAGATGATGCCTTATATATAGGTGAGAGTGTGCCATAGTGTTTGCATTCTGGACTACATTTATTATTAATATCTCAACCTATTATTGCTGTCCCACTCTGATGACTTCTGCTCATTCCACGTTACTAGAGCTGTCACATTCTGATGACTTCTGCTCATCACATGTTACCAAAAATGCCCCTGTTTGAAGACTTCTGTTCATCTCATGCTAGCAGAGCTGTCCCCATCTGATGACTTCTGCTCATTCCACCCTAGTAAAGCTGTTCTAGTCCGATGATTTATATTCATTCCACTATAGAAGAGCTGTCCCAGTTTCATGTCTTGTGCTCATCCCAGCATAGCATAGCACTATGTCTGATGACATGTGTTCCTTCCAGACTAGCAGAGCTGTCCCATTCTGATGACTTATGTTTATAGGCTCAACAGCAGAGTGGTGATTCATGTTGTTAACATAAATAACAACACAACTACAGCTAACATGTTATTATCACTTAAGGCTTCCAGAATAGGAATTTGACTTTCTTCAGGACAATAATCTAATGCTAGCTATCTGCCATAGCTCCGTACAGAATGGCAAAAATTTTCATTAGATTAGACAAACATTTTTAATTAATATTTGTATGTATTATTCATATAATGCTAAGACCTTCTCTCACTGTGGAATCCTAGATATAATAACAGTAATAGTATATGTTGAGAATTTTGTTTTTCTCATAATCCTGAACACTGTCTGTTTGGTAGTCTGCAAAAATAAATGATAACACCAGAAATTCCATTGGTATAGATGGTACTATCATATACACACTTTGCTGAAAACTTGTAGAAATTTACAAAAGATCACAATGATCCCATATACAGACTTCTGATGTAAAACTGTCTATAACTGCAGGCTTTCTAATCAATGGAAACTGAGTTAAAGAAGACAATGGTCACATCTAAAAGCAGTCAGGCAAGTTATCCACATGGTTGAAAGCATCTGTCATTTTGTCTTGCAGGCATGGATAGCTGCTGTGGCAGGGCAAAACAAAGCATAAGATGCTTCTACTTTGAATTTGTCTCAGGAATAAACAGAGATTATGCAGTGAAGAAGCATATTCTAGTATTTATTTATAAATATGCATTAGCTGTGTTATACAAATTTGAGTCATTCTAAATAGAGCAGTTTGAAATGTGTACTAATAAACCAGGTTGCTTGTTTCAGTTTACAGATGGTGTTTTTGTGTTATAATAGTAGTACTTTTAGTGTTATAAATAAATGGTAACAATGCACACTGGGCCTTATAATTAAACTTTCCTTAAAGTTAACAGTGTGGGTTGCACTTCTATGTTTGTATCATTAGCAAATTATTAGTTAGGTATAGTGTACTAATCTTAGCCATCAGCAAAAAGAAAAAAAATATCTGATTACATATCTAAATGTTGTGTCTAGCAGAACCACAACAATATTTAACTTGCATTCTTTCTTTTTTATTAATTTTAGTTGATTGCCTGTTGTTTCACATGCTGCCTCACATGTGGGGGACTAGGATAAATTCCTTTTTGTAAATATGCCATCTGCTTGGCGATTTCCTTCTATTTGCCAACTGGCAATATTATGGTCCCACTATGGATTCAGAAGGGTTTGTAACCTTTCCTTACACAATTCCAAAACAATTTCTGCCTGCGGCATTTGGTAGCGTACACTGACTAACCAGCTGTCGCAGTACTGAATCTAAGAGTGGTACCTTATTTTGTGCTGCAGAGCCGTCGTTACAGGCTGTCATCTCTGAAAAGCAGACTGTCCTTGTCCTCCGTTATGCTGCACTATAAATGTTCAGTGAATGCACTTGTATTTAAACAGAAACAAGACTATATCTGAAATTCTTAGACTAGTGGGGATATTCTAAATCATTCCATAAATTAAAATGATGACGTTCTAAACTGTGGTTTACGTGATGTGTTAACATTTGGAGAATACAGACCTGAGTCTAGATTTATAGATCTGTTTCACCCTCTCACAGACATGCAAAATGTTAATAAGCAAATGATTAACCAATATAACGTATGCCTTTATACAACATAATATGATTGCATTCAAAGACAATTTGTACACAGAAGTTAAATGGCCCATAATAGAGGCTGCTTCAGCTCCAAGTTATGTTAAACTTTATTTGGTATACAGGAGGTGAATAAAAGCTAAAACCAAAATTTTTGACTATGTAAAATATTTTTGTAAATTTATTTATGCTGTTCTTATTTCAACGACAGGAAAGAAAACTGAAATAATGATTCTGGCATAACAGATTTAACAGTGCTGATGTATTAAGATTGTCTTTCAGTTTTAAAGAAAATTAAATCAACTTTCTTTATATACTAGTATATAAACTTGCTCAGACTAAGAGTACTGTCACACCTCTCAGCCATCCAGATTTGCACACACTGTCCAGATTTTTGCCTCATATTTTGGTATGGTCTTCAAAAACCTGTGATTTTCTAGAAATCACTGAGGATTGCCGTCATTAAATAATGACAGACATTTGTGTTTTAGGCTTCATATTCTTATTGTAGCAATGTTCTAAGTTTATATCAGAAAATTTTAAAATTTAAAATCTGTCCCTATTTTGGGGCATTTTTCTATTTGGGCATTTTTCTATCTCCGGTTAATTTCATCTATGCAAACTGTATAAGACTGTAAAATAGAATAATTGCCTGAATTTGAATAGCATGCACCCAAATTTGTCAAAAGGAAATGTAATTATATCACAGTTCAAAGATTACTACTGTCATTACTGAGTTTACTTGAAGGCAGACATATATAAATATGAAATCATGGGCAATGCAGTGCAGCTGTAGAGGTGTCTGAATTTATCCACAGGGCAAAAGGAAAAAGAAAGACATTATTGGTTGGGCAGGTTGTCATAATGTTCAAGGTGTTTACCTTTCAGACAGAAGATGCAATGTTTGATTCTTACCTTTGAGGAAAATTGGTTAGGCTTAAAATGGCTTACAAGGATAGCTGGCTTAGTGCATACCTATAAACTATGGACTTTTATGATGAAAGACAGATAAAACTGCCTTAATTCTTAACCACAGAACAGCTTTCAAGCTCACTTATTCATTTAATATGGATGCAATTACAAATATTATTACCAAAAGCAGTCCTACTTATTAGGCACAATCACCGCATAACATTAAAAGAACAGATGATAGCCTTGATTTAACTGTTAAAAAGTATAAATATCAACTAGAAGTGGGAATTTAAGCATTGAATGACCTATTTCACTTTTAAAATTTGTAAATAGAAATGAGGAGCATGCAAACTGTGTCAGAATCTAAAAATGTACACATCATATTAACAACGACACATTTAATTTCAAAGGTGAAGGAATATATTGAATAATTGGAGGTTTTAGTAAATGTGCTGGTCTTGACAGCTTATAAGTAGGACAATTAGAACATTTTAATGGAGAATATGCAGTAAATGATATGCCCTAAAAAGTGAAATCTCAGTAATGTTTTTATTAACAATATGTGATATGTTCAACTTTTAAAGTAATACCGTTTAAGATTTTTGAGAGTATTATTAAATACAAACTGATAGGACATTTAATTTGTTTTCTAAGTTATTACCTCTATTTTAATTGATTTGTGTATTGTTGTGATAACCTGAGTTGAAAAGTACTTTATTATTAAGCATATTAAGTTAGTGGGTACTGGGGGGGGGGGGGGGCTCCCCTGCACAGGAAGGATTACAGATTCCCTGTGCTGACAACCCTAGTGAAAGTTGTGGTGAAAATAATTGACTGAGTCATTTTTATCAACTCTAATTTAGGTCAACTATGGGATCCCTTAAGCAAACCAACAGCCAACATAAATGATAAAGCCTAAAAGCAAGGAACATAAAGTAAAATATGAGTACAAAGTAGCATCATTAAGAATTATTCAGATGGCCTGCTACTTGAAAAGGATGAAGTTACCATAAAAAGCTAAAGGGAAAAGCTTTAGTGGGGATCCAAAGCACTGGATCAGGACCTCTGCTGGTATTATATTTGGCTTTAGTGGGGATCCAAAGCACTGGATCAGGACATCTGCTGGTATTATATTTGGCTTTAGTGGGGATCCAAAGCACTGGATCAGGACCTCTGCTGGTATTATATTTGGCTTTAGTGGGGATCCAAAGCACTGGATCAGGACCTCTGCTGGTATTATATTTGGCTTTAGTGGGGATCCAAAGTGCTGGATCAGGACCTCTGTTGGTATTATATTTGGCTTTAGTGGGGATCCAAAGCACTGGATCAGGACCTCTGCTGATATTATATTTGGCTTTAGTGGGGATCCAAAGCGCTGGATCAGGACCTCTGCTGGTATTATATTTGGCTTTAGTGGGGATCCAAAGCACTGGATCAGGACCTCTGCTGATATTATATTTGGCTTTAGTGGGGATCCAAAGCGCTGGATCAGGACCTCTGCTGGTATTACATTTGGCTTTAGTGGGGATCCAAAGCACTGGATCAGGACCTCTGCTGGTATTATATTTGGCTTTAGTGGGGATCCAAAGCACTGGATCAGGACCTCTGCTGGAATTATCTTTGGCTTTAGTGGGGATCCAAAGCACTGGATCAGGACCTCTGCTGGTATTATATTTGGCTTTAGTGGGGATCCAAAGTGCTGGATCAGGACCTCTGCCTGTATTACATTTGGCTTTAGTGGGGATCCAAAGCGCTGGATCAGGACATCTGCTGGTATTACATTTGGCTTTAGTGGGGATCCAAAGAGCTGGATCAGGACCTCTGCTGGTATTATATTTGGCTTTACTGGGGATCCAAAGCTCTGGATGAGGACCTCTGCTGGTATTACATTTGCCTTTAATGGGGATCCAAAGCACTGGATCAGGACCTCTGCTGGTATTATATTTGGCTTTAGTGGGGATCCAAAGCACTGGATCAGGATCTCTGCTGGTATTATATTTGGCTTTAGTGGGGATCCAAAGCGCTGGATCAGGACCTCTGCTGGTATTATTTTTGGCTTTAGTGGGGATCCAAAGCGCTGGATCAGGACCTCTGCTAGTATTATATTTGGCTTTAGTGGGGATCCAAAGCGCTGGATCAGGACCTTTGCTGGTATTACATTTGGCTTTAGTGGGGATCCAAAGCGCTGGATCAGGACCTCTGCTGGTATTACATTTGGCTTTAGTGGGGATCCAAAGCGCTGGATCAGGACCTCTGCTGGTATTACATTTGGCTTTAGTGGGGATCCAAAGCGCTGGATCAGGACCTCTGCTGGTATTACATTTGGCTTTAGTGGATCCAAAACGCTGGATCAGGACCTCTGCTGGTATTACATTTGGCAGCAGAGCACTAGCAAGGTTGTACTCACTGATGCTGTTTGCAGGTACTGGCCAGTATGTCTTCTACAAAGCTAACCACAACCCCCAGGAGCTTGTCTTGAAGGCAGCCACATCTTTGCTCTACCCTCACAAAGAAGAAAAGATGTTTGAGACTGTAAACTGCTAAATAGCATTATCAGTTCTTGATCTGTTTCCTTCAGTATTCACCATACACAGATGTTCCCATTTTTCCATATATATATATATATATATATATATATATATATATATATATGTATATAGGTTACTGTTAGAACATCAAATGTTCAAAACATTGACAAATGGAAACTCGGGTCCAGAACACTGACACATCACTTCCCCGACAAAGTAATTGGTTGACCTTTAAATGTTCAACATGGAATTCAAACATCAGTGTGCTGAGGATCTGAAGTATCAGAAAAGAAATAGTGTGTCTACAAAGTTTACAGTATAATCTACAAACACTGACCCAGAGAAGATAACTCAAGTCATTAAAAATGTCTGATGTGGATATACCAGGACCGGGGAAAATTGGTGAAATCTATGAAGGATTAACTTCACAAAAGGGTAAACAAATGCTGCAACTTGAGGGATATTTATACTACCTGGAATGGAGCAGGAATGAAAAATGATACTGGTGTTGTAAAGAAAAGTTCACAGCTTGGTGTAAGGGTAGAGCGGTAACCAAAACTGTAAGTAGTGGTGACCAACTTAAGTCCACACCACATCAGCATAGCGGTGACCCCAGTGAGATAGAACAATACAGGGTTTGTGGCGAAGTTAAGGTTAGGTCGCAATTTAGCGGAGATATGCCCTGTGTTGTAGTGGAGGACAGTTTAGCATCCAGATCTCTAGATGTGGTACACAACATACCACTTAGGAGAGCACTTTTGCAATGTATTGCTAGGGTACGGAGCAAGCATCACCTCACACCTGGAAGCAGCGAGGTAACTTTACTAAACATAGATGTTAACAGCTATAACTTGAAAGACAAGCACCTTTATTGCCAAATGGATCACTGATAGCAGCAGTAACACTGTGGTGTACGCATTCACTACTGTTAATAATTTATATGATCTATGTAAGGCTTCCATCTGGAAGATGGACGGGACGTATTTCCACAGGGGTCTTACTTGTAGACAGTTGTACAGTATTCATGGCCTATTAAAGCTAGGGTCTTATAGTAAGATTGTACCTCTATTCTATGCACTGATGACTGCTAAATCTTTGAAATGTTACAACTACTTGTGGAATGCATTATTCACATTACTGTCTGAGAATGAGTTTGTCAAAAGTGTGAAATATATATTATGCGACTCGCAGCTCTTAAAAGTGTTTGTTTAAACTTTGACGATGTGCAGTCCAAAGGCTGCTTGTTTCACTTTCGACAAAATGTTTGACGAAAGATTCAGCATGTGGGTTTGAGTGCATTGTACAACACTAGTATCCGGTTCTAATTGTATATGAAATCCTTAGTGGCATTAGCTTTCCTGCCTGAGAATAAGGTGTTGGAAACATTCAATATACTAAAGGACAAGGTGCCAGATGAGGGCAGTGAATTAGTGAGGTACTTTTCTGACTATTATATCAATGGTAAGCTATGGAAGTTTAGCAGTCGTACCTCTGGCACTATACAGCTTCCACCACTGTTCCCTATCAAATTTTGGAACGTGTCTGAGTTGAATGATCTATTCTTGCCCCATACGCAGAACTCGGTGGGAGCCTGGCATAGGCGGCTGAAATGCCTGGTAGGTCCTAGGGTGACTGATTTGGATGTCATTATGCGGGCACTGCGTAGGGAGCAGGATCGAATAAACGAGTTGCATGTGCACATAGTTAGTGGAGTACCTCCATCTCCAAAGACGAGGAGACTGATAACGAGGCATGAGAGATTCCAACAGATTCTTTGGAATAGGGAAGAGTATACCCCATTGGAGTTCATTACCAGCATTGCCTATCTTCTTAAGATGTGAGTGTTTCATACATGCTGTTCCATATTTAGAGTTGTAGGTAATGAAAGAGCATGTAGGATCATGTTCTGGGTAAGCAGTGAGCGTATTGGAAAATGCTGTTACTTTCACATTTATGACAGCAGGTTCACAAAAGGACTATGTTTTGTTTTGATTACAGCTGTGATGTGTACCGTTCTGTTTGAATAAGCCGCTGTGGATTATTATTTCTTGTGTTTATTTTGCTGGGTTACTACACATCTTTAGTACAGATTGGCGGTTTGGATTTGTCGGTGTTTTCACTGTCAGTTATTTGGGTGTCGAGTATGTGGCTGCAATATTTTTACTTGTCGTGGAAGTGATGTGTCGAAGTTCTGGACCCGGGTTTCCATTTGTCGATGTTTTGAAAGTTTGATGTTCTAATGGTAACCTATATATATATATCTATCTATATATATATATATATATATATATATATATATATATATATATATATATATATAGTGGATATAAAAAGTTTACACTCCCCTGTTAAAATGCCAGGTTTTTGTAATATAAAAAAATTAGACCACCTTTAATGTGACCTATAACCTGAACAATTCGATTGAAAAACAAACAAATCTGTTAGGAGAAAATATATAAAAAAATAAAAAAAATGTACAATAAGCTGGTTGCATAAGTGTGCACACCCTTAAATTAATAGTTTGCTGAATCACCTTTCAGTTCCCCAGGTTATTTCATTTCCCTGGTTTGCATAATTTTCAGGTTGCAATAACACTTCTACTTCCAGCTTTGAAATTGAAACACTTCCAAGCTGCAATATTTTTTGTGTGTAAGTCCCTTATTTTCTCCTGTTCACTTCTTGCAGGCTGCACTGTTACAGTCCATATCTCTTCAAATAGTGTAACCCAAACCTCTTTTTGTATCCTTACTCACACTGTTGCAGTTTTAAGGCTTTCTAAGACTATGCCCTGGTCTTTGTTGAAATCATACACTCAAATAAATGTCTGATGGTTGTTTCTCTCCCTTTTTCTTGTTGAGGAAAACACACATATGCTGGCTTATTCATCTGCTGCTCCTCTCTGCAGTGATAGGGTGGTCAATTTCTCTTCTGCACATCATCTGCACAACTCTTAAAAGTGAAAGAAATCTCCCCATATTAACATGTCATTATTTAGGTGGGAAAGACAGCAAATGAATGGAATACCTTTCTAAACTCAGTCTGAACTTTTACTTGAATGCCTGGCTTTGTTAGTAAAAAATTTTGTCTTACACATGTACTGACCTTTTATGTGTATTGCCATGCTGTTTGAGCCTAGTTAAGATACAACATTTAAATAACTTGGCAAAGGTATAGTAGCAGTCTGAGTTATTCTAAAAGGCAACTTATCACATTCCAAAGGCATAATATCAACGGTAGCATGCTTTTTCATTTCAGAGGTTATAGTGTTTACAAATTTAATGATGTTACTGTCAATAGTCCAAAATTTAGTGGTGAACTTTTTTTCTATATTTAAAACAAAGCATTTCTAATACTAATAGATTGTCTTTCAATACACGTCTTGCACTTTTGGTGGTTTAATTCTTTATTCTGCATTGTTTTGTTACTTTTAAAGCACTAGACCATTACAAAATATTAGTCAAACTATTAATACATAGAGGCCCATCTCTCAACATCTAAAGCGTATTATCATTCTATCTGCAGTTCTTGTACAGCAAGTAAGGATATTGTTTATCACAATGCAGCAAATTGCATGGTAGTGCAGATAGCTCAGGACAAACATGAGAATATATTTCGATGCTGTTTCTCTTCACCCAACTTTTTTCTTTAATTTCTGATAACTATCTCCAAAAGACATATGAAAACTATTGAAGTAGTACAGACTCATTTCATTTGGTGGCAGCAGGTAACTTCACCTGTATGACCATGGAACAATTCTACTTCATAACATATGTGCATGAAACCAGAGGGGGCTGCTTCAGCTGTTGCAAGGTTATGAAATTATAATAAAGTGCAACCTGAAAGGACTGACTGAAATCAATGAAGCTTATTTTTTTTAAATCAAAACTGTATCGTGACAAAATAACATGATTTAACACCCTGAAGCATTAGACTTGTGTATAGTGATATAACAGGAACTGAGTTCCTTTTAATAATATAGTATACATGCATTTAGTCATCTTTTAGCTGCATGAGGACCTCTTGAAAGTACAGTTGTGTAAGTTGAACTTACCACATTTGAATGACCACTGCTGAAGCAGTCTTAGCTATATGGGTTATGTCCTGTGAAGGATATAACAGCTGGCCAACGTCCAAAGCTTCAGTATACCTTCCACATACCCAAACTGTCAAGCAACTCAAGCTGAGCTGACTAAAAGATAAGTTTTGGCATGACAGCCTTCAGAGCTTTCCTGCCAGCAGACAGAGGGAGGATGAGCTATGAAAGGACAATGCTTGGGAGAATAAAAATGAATGCCACCACCATGAAATACAAAGTACACCAAAACACAAGGGGAATAGAGGGAGGGAATGACTACTGCAGCAGTGACATTCGAACATCTACTGATAAGGTAAGTTCAACTTACACAACTGTACTATGTCCGTCATATTGATCACTGCTGCACTAGCCTTAGCTATATGGGTAGATTACCATAGGTAACTACATTCGGGAGTTGGCAGGAGAGTAGCCCAGAACCCCCTGCAGAATGGTCCTAGCAAAGCTTGATCTGGACCTAGAGAACAAAGCAAGCATATAGCCTACATTCTCAACTTCTAGGCTTTTAAATCCCTCTATTCCTTACATTCCAGAGAAGATACTAGGACAACTTAACTCTCTTCCTTCATAGAAAATACTTCTTTCCTACCTACCCTCTATCAGCTTTCAGACTCCACCACCAATAAATACCCTTCTGCCCTGCAACTTCATTTTCCTTCTTGATCCCTGCTTCCCTACTACCTGCCAACTACAACATACAGATCCTTTACTTAATCATGCCACTACTCAGCTTATCCTCCTGGCACTGGGCCATTTTCCATCCTACCATGACTCTAATAATTGCTCTAAACATCTCTCCAGTTCTGTCCCAACCACCTAGTCATACTTCCTCCCTACACTGTCCACACATCACACCAAACCTGTTTAATGATGGCCCTCACCTTTACACCAACTATAGACTGAATAACTCCATTTCAACTTAAACCAGGACAAAAGTATCAATAATTCCCCAATATACTGAAATCTTTCTAGCAGGAGACATTCACCCTAATCCTGGCCCCATCTATAACTCTGAACATCAAGACAATTCTCTTCAACACACTACTCTAACCCTACAATGGTCAATACCCAACCCCAGTAATCTAACTTTTGCTGCCATAAATGTTACAATCATAAAAAATAAAACTGCTGATCTACATGCTTGGATTACCCAACATAAACCTGATATTCACGCTGTAACTGAAACATGGCTTTAAACCCAGAATAAATAACTCTGAAATTACACCTCCCAGCTATATCATCATCCATAATAACTGTATAATTAGGAAAGGTGGTGGTATTGCTTTAATATTTCTAAAATTCCCCTTACAACAAACCAATAACAAAATTCAGCTCAGCAAAACTTCTTATATCTTTCCTGAAATTAAGCACTTATAAACAAATATGTATTACCATTGTTTACATCTTCCTGGTACAACAGAGCTACACTGGAACATATTTTATTTACTTGATATTTGTTGACTGGGTTAGTCCAACTGGGCTAGAGGCCCATTTTTAGTGAACACCCGAGGAGAATAGCTCTAATACAGACAATGTAAAGTACATAAACTTCACTCTCCAATATAAAGAAATTTACAATACGTAAGCTACAGCTAGAGAGAATTCTAATACATAATGATGATACAGAGAAGTATAACACACATGATATAGGTTTTTTATTTTTTATTTATTTTTTTTACAGTGAAGAAATAAACAGCAATTGTGCTTTCATGGAGAGAGCTATTGATATAGTGTATTTTGTAATACAGAGAGGAATTTAGATATGTTCAAGCAATATTTACATATGTACATGTTATAGTACATTTGTAAAGTAGTTTACCACCATTTTTTGTAGTTGGTAAATGTCAAGGAGTTGCTGGTTAGAGGTGCTAAATTTTAGCTCATCATCAATGATGGTACCTGGGAGCTTAGTGTGGGGTTTAGGTAGAATGATGGTGTTATTAGAGGAAGTAATAAAAAAGGCTGATTTGTGTTGAGAGAGAGAGAGCTTGTGGGAGAAAACGCAGGAGTTTTAGTTTTTTGGGGGTTTAAGATGAGCTGATTATCAGGCAGCCACTTTTGGATGGACAGAAAGGTGTCCTGGTTATGAGCAGGAGGTTCTGGGAAGTTGGTGTCCTGGTTATGAGCAGGAGGTTCTGGGAAGTTGGTGGAGAAAGAGATGAGAGTGGAGTCCTCAGCATATTGAATTAGGGTGGGTTAATTTGTGAAAATATTAAACAGGAGGGGACCCAGGATGGAACCTTGGAGTACAGCAGATGTGACAGGAAGGGAGGGGGAGCAGGAGGAGATTCATCTGACAGAATGCAGCCTATTGGAGAGGCAACTGGTGAACCAGGTCAGGGAGGGAGCAGAGATACTGAGGTTAACAAGTTTAGATAAAAGGATAGGATGAGAGACAGTGTCAGTGGCTTTGGAGAGGTCAAGGAAAATACAGGATACAAGTTGGTTGTTATCTCTGGCCTCAGGTACTGTATGAGTGAAAGATAAGAGGGCAGTAGCTGTAATGTGGTTTAGCCGGAAGCCATGTTGAGTGGGTTTGCGAAGGTTTTCATGTAGGAGAACATTTAGCAGCTGAGTATGAATGCATTTTTCAACTATTTTAGATAGAGGGGAATGGGTGTCTATGGGTCTGTAGTTAGATGGGTCAGTAGAATTCCCTCCTTTATGCAGAGGGATGGTAAAGAAGGATTTTCAGATGTGAGAGACTATAGCTTCTTGAATGTAACTATTGATTAGCAGCGATACAGCATAGGCTATGGATTTAGCAGCTAGTTTGAGGAAGGTAGGCGGGATATCTATAACAATTCCACAAGAAATTATATTACTAGGTGATTTGAGTGTCACTTAGTTGGACATAAACTCTAACACCCCATCATCTAGTGTGAACTAATTAATAGCTCCACACTTTATAGCAAGACATCGTATTCACTATTAGACTGGATCCTAGTATCAGACCTTAGAAAATACACTAACTCAGGTACATTCTCTGACTGTTTTAGTAATCATCTTCCACTCTATAGACCCAGACTGCATACACATTAAACAGTATGTTTATAAAACAATAAGAAATCTTTCCAAGTTTAACCAAGAAATGTTCATTTCTAACCTATTATCCATTAACTGGGACATTCGAAAAATCTTCCCCTTATATGATACTGTAAAGGAATTCAGTACAACTTTCCTGAATATCATAAATAGGCTTGTGCCTCCTATAAGGAGGAGGAGACTAAAAACAAATAACACAATTTGGCTGTCCAAAAACAGAGAGAATGCTAAATGCAGGACAGACAGAAAGCATGGAAAGAATGGAAAAACATAAAGCACAAGTGACATCTTGAAAACTTCAGAATGCTTTGCAATTATACTAAAATGCATATTAGTAAAGTAAAAAAAAAAAAAAAACTATACTATAATAAACTTTCAGAATGATAGTAAAGAAAACCCTAAAAAAATTCTGGACAGCTATTAAAAAATCTTGCAGCCTGGCAATAAATTCAGCCCTAACCCCTCTCCCAATAACCCATCACTCAAAATCACAATACAATTAAACTCTTATTTCATAGACAGTATAACATCTCTAACCAAGGATTCCCTAACATCTAATCTAACCCTGCCCATCAGTCATGTATTACCACATCCACTTTTCACTTCAAACCTGTGCCCATCAACTATATAAAATTACTCCTAAACAAATTCAAACTATATCCAAATGGTTGTCTATGGCAGGGTTAAGGCCCACTTTACCAGGACCTTGGCTTCATCTATATTTTATTTGGAAATGGTTGGATGTTAGAAGTATTCTAAAACTGCTACTTGGTCATTTGTACACACTTTTAATAAAACGCTTTATTTATTTATCTGTTTATTTATTTATTGACATTTGATTACCAGACTGTCTATGTCCTTTTTCAGCAGACTCCCATGGATAAAAGCTTTAAAGTATTACAAGCATTTTAAGAATAATATTTTCACAGTCTCTAAAAATAATGCAAAAAAACAAAACAAAACAAAACAAATACAGTTTAAATAATTATACCGAATTTGACATAATATGAAAACACTGGTTTAGAATATATACAAGTTATATGAAAATGATTTAATAGAGATTTTATTTAGACAGTTTATAGAGAAATTAAAGGTAAGTTAATATAATAGAAACAGGATCTTGGTAATCAAATGTCAATAACTAACTAAATAAATAATCTTTTTTGACAAACCACAACACTGGTATTTGAAGAGATAAAGGGTGTTGATGCAGGACCAAAGAGATTTCAGATGCCTCTGTATCTTTCTCAGGTGAAGTCTTGCAAGTGGTATTGTGAGAATCATAAAAGCCACGAGACCCCAAAATACTGAGGTATTCTCTCACAGTGACCGAAGTCTGCAAAGTCTGAGTAGAAAACCTTTTAAATAGACCTTAATCAATATCTATGTTTTCCTGTGGAAGAAAAGATCTTTGAACCAGTGTCTCGCTGACATCCCAGGAACAAAATCCTGTGTGATGTAGTCAAGACAGTCTTTTGAATGTTCTCTTAGAATCCCAGATTGTGTAAGAAACAAAAGAGCCCAGTCTGGAGGATGATTAATAACCGCCTGAAAAGGAAGAATTTACTGTCACCATCTGTAACCCTGATGAATGATTTTCACAATTCATTATTCAAAAATAATCTGCTGCCAAATAGAAAAAAGGAAATTCAACTTTCTGGAAGGGAAAATTGTCCAGGGTGGGAGGGGATCACAAAGTCTCTTGAATAGTCTTTCAGACTTGTCAGACAGTCCTTGGTTTTCAGATGTTCAAGTTTTCCTTTTGTAAATCCCCTGCCATTTCTGCTTAAATGTCTCTTTACCTGAATTTAGTTGAAACTATTTATTCTGTTTATTTTTTTGACAAAATTGAATGTGGAAATAAATAAAATCTCTTGGACAATTTGTAAAAGGCGTGCTGAAAAATCTTAACTATTCCTTGCATCAGCTTGCCCCTTTCATCACACATTTTGATCACCTCTGCAGCAAAGGTGCTAAGCACTAAATCTCTATCCAAGGGAACATTTTAACTCACATTTTTAACATCATCTGAAAGGTTCTGAGAATGCAATTATGCAAATCTCAAAACAGTATCAGTGGCCATAATTATCAACAGAGTCATGCACACATTGCAAACAATGAGGAGTGAAATGAGGAATACAAGAAACTAAGTTATTTGAAGCAGATTGTTTCCCTCACAAGAAACCTCTAGACAAAATATTCTGCATATTTTCACAATTTATCAGAACATTTTTAACATATGAGTCTGACTATTCAAAATTCTGAAAATCAATGTTGCAGAAGTATATACTTTTCCCCCATACCTATCAATAATTTTCCCAATCTTATCAAGAGGAGTAAAATTGGAATAAACTACGCTCTTAGTGGCAGTGAGATCAAATAAAGACATAGCTGATAGGTCAGGTTTGGGAACTGTGTACAAAAATTTAAAACACAAATAAACTTTGTACATTCTATCTGCCTTTCTAGGGGCATATGCTTGACTGTTAGGAAAACTGAAGAAAGCAACACACACTTCTTATAAAATAGACAGAACAGGAGGAATGGGTGTAGGCTCTGGAAAATCCTTATGTAACAACTCATAGTATTTTCTGAGGGACTGAAAACACTGGCACATTCTAGCAATAGTCTCAGAAAAAGAGAAAGATCCACAGAGATATTCTGAAACTGAGCTCTCCTCTGTGTCTGAATCAGAAATTGGAGGGAAAAAAATGTATCCATCCCTGCATCTTACTGTTCAGATTCAGAACCTTGAATTTCTTCAGAAAAAGAGGAATCCTTTTTTTCTTTTAATAGAAACTACTTTAAAAAGGGTCAATATCCTGAATTAAACCTGGAGTGAGACCCTGTAAACTAGTCATATTCAAAGAAATTTCAGGGGGAGTGAATTCATGTTTGGATATATGTTTCTTTTTGTCTAGACAAATGGGACCAACCACATTATTAATGGCAGCAGCTGCATCCACAGAGATGGACACAGCATTCTGACACAACAGGAAAACTTTCAATGTTCCCTCTCCCAGGAGCAACAAAAGTAGCTCTCCAATACTCACTGAGAGGAATCCAACATCCACTGAGGATGTGGCTTATCCCTGGCCCATAGTGGCTGTAGGTGCTGCTTCACCAGAGGGATTTAAGGTAAAAGATGAGTGGTCTGAGGTGCAACAAATGGCCACAGCAGGACCACCCACCTGCAGCTGAGGCAAATTGCTAGCCTGCTGTGCTGGCAAAGACTGTTTGCTTATTATTATTATTATTATTATTATTATTATTATTTTATTTTATTTATTTTTTTTTTTTGTGGCTGGAAGAAAGACTGACCAAAGGACTGGTAATTTGTTCCATGGTCAAACTGAAAACAGTGCCTCTTTTCTGGGGAAATAAGCAGCAATTGCCAGTAAATATTACCAGTCCACAAAAGTTACTTTTTTACAGAAAAAAAGTAACACAGTAATGCACTATAAAACATTTTGCCAGCCCCACAGAAGAAAACAAACAATTTCTCCATGGAAAACAAATGTCTTCAGTAGCTTCACACTACTTTAAACCTGACAGGAAAAAAAAAACAGTGGTCTGTTTAAAAGGATCTTACAGTCTTCAGATAGATCATTAAAACAAAACATAATTTTTAAGTGTAAAGTAACAAGACATCAATAAAATTAAAAAAAATGGAAAGTGTTTTCCTCCAAAGGGGACTTAGCTGCCCAACAAAAGAAAGCACAAGCTGACCACTGATTCTAGAAAGCCTCAGAGAGTGTACTGTTTGGTGGCAGTAAAGATCTTCAGGGCTTCACACCCAAATTTGTCTTTTAGTCAGCAAAGCTTGGGCTATTTGACAACTTTTTAAACTGACCAAATGTTATATCCTTGGTAAGATATAACCCATATAAATAACTGCAGCAGTGATCAATATGATGAACATTTATAAAAAAAGTCCCTCACAATACCTAATTTTCAGTAGGAGATAAAGATGTCACTTCTGTATACAGCTGAAATTGACACTGGAAAAGTACATCCCGGCCTAATGAGTACAGAAATAACTGATCTCCATTCTCATTTTCGAGGTAAAACTGTATAAAGTCCAGCAATTTTAAATCTTTCCAGTAGTCAAAACAAAGTTGCAATGTAACACCATAGGTTGCCTGTTTTTTTTTTATTTATACTATTTACTATACTTTTTATTGCTCGCTGCCTACCTTTATACTGTATTTATGTACTGTGTACTCAACTACATTGTTGTACTGCAATTGTCTCCTTACTGTGCCTGTTAAATTTAATTTTATTACTGTTTTTACTGTATACAAAGCTCTTTTTGCTATTTTTACTGTTTGCTAAGTATTTGTTGGTATTTTTTGCTGTTACAAAGCAATCTGTTCTACTTGTTCTGGTTTTCCTGCCAAACAGTGTTAAAATAACTGACTTGTTAACTGTTTAAAACATTCTTTAAAGCATAGCTCTCAACCAATCAGGGACAAATTTCAACAGAATCTGGGACAAAGCCAGGAAACATTAGGGACAATCAGGGGCACGTTTAAAATATTAGTGCTATTAACTTCAGACATTGACAGAGTATATTAATTAATATACATTTTCTGAAGTAAAAGAAGTCTATGACTCTTAATTATCGTTATTATTTATTAAGTGCAGTTCATAGGTTCATAGGTAGGTTCATAAGTAGGTGCTAGGCTATCTGCCCAAAGGCCTACGTAAGCCTAGCCAGCAAGTTTCCCTGGTTTACGCCACCCAAGAAAGTTATTTTCCTGTGCCACTGTCGAGCAGAGACACTTTCACCACCTTTCCTCCAAAAGTCACTAGTTTTAGAAGGGATTAAGAGGGATAGACCTAAAATTTGAGTCAAAATAAGGGACAATTGAGATGTATGCTTAAGAGTCTCCTTGCTGATTTTCTGAATTTTAAATATTTTTTAGTGTTTTGTTGGTATTTTTTTGCTGTGTTAAACATTCTCTAGTGACTACCGCCAAAACTAGGGTCGGTAGTAGCTGTACCATAGTCCAGATACAGGTTTGCTGCATCTGAGTCTGTTTGTAGTGGCTGTTTGTGCTGAGCACATTTTCCAGGCCATCTTGGATTGGAAAAGGCCTTTCTGCACTCTAGTGAGAGAATTGTGCTGATTGAATCCTGGATGGTGAAGGGTGGTTGGTCTGGGGCTTGGACTAAGCATCCTCATTGCTCTTTTGAACTTTTTTAACATTTTTGTTCAAGCTTTAGATTCTGGCATTTAAGCCATGCATTTGGGCAGATTTGTGCTTGTTTGCACATCACACATCACACTGCACTGCCATGCAATTGTGAGAAATAGCCAGCTAGATTAATTAAACAGCTTTTTCCTTAGATACAGCTATAGCACATTAGTGTAGCCCTCATCCTTAAGACTTTCCAGGTCAAAGAAATACTGCTAGTGAGCTGTAACCGATTAAATACCAAAAAAAAAAAAAAAAAAAAAAAACAGGAATTTCCATCCAATGAGCTCCTCAAACCCCCCCCCCAAGTGATAACAGTCTTCAAACTAGCATTATGGACAGTTGGACCACTCTTAGTTCTCCTACCTACCTTGTTGACTTGGGTCTTTTGAGCCACTGTAGCAATTGTCTCATGTACACTGACAAGCTTCTACTAATAACTCACTCTAGTACAGAGTGTAAGAGCTGTGTCTACACCAAGAATCTTGAATCCATGCTCTCTTTCACTCAAAACAGTAAAATGGAAGAGGTTGTTAACCCACCCACCACTATACATACACAAAGTAGCACTACTCATACACACAGTACGGATCTAACACAAAAAATCAACATACACGGAGGTACTATCAAAAAGCCTACTGAGACACCAGAAACCTCCAAAACACAAGACTGCGGCAACTAACATAGTTCCCACAGCACCCATGACACATAGCAACACCAGTGTCTCATTTACCTAGCCTGTAAGGAGTAACAATCAAAAAACAAATTTTCTAGTCATTGGAGACTCAATAGTGAGACACATGGATGTCCCACTTACCAGGTTGGGCAAGGGGTAAGTCACAGTCATCTGCCTGTCTAGTGCCAGGATTCATCAGAGCACGCATGCACTCGGGTCTCTCAGCAACAAGTACCATTATGACTCTGTCATAGTTCATGCTGGAGTGAATGACTTGAGATGTACCTCAATGGACTATATGACGAGAGACAAGGTTGAACTCTCTGACTACGGGTCCCAGGCAGGTATGTCTATAGCCTTGAGCTGCATACTACCCTCACCTAGAATGATGCTACAGTATGAACACAAAATGACTAATTTCAATAATTGGATTAGTTTTTGGTGTCATTCAAAGGAGATCCAGTTCCTGTCAGCCTGGAAAGCGATGGTCAACAAACCTCACTGCTTTGCCAGAAATGGTTTGCACCTGGCACATCTAGGCTTTTAGCTGCTGGCAAAAGCTCTTGCCTCCCCCATAGTGCCTTTTTTAGGCAAAGTCTCTAAAACAAACTTACTGACGTGAAATTTGCCAATCATAACAAAATAAGGGTCATGCTGCTAAACACTAGGAGCTTAAACCAAAAATTGTACACCCTGGAAGCACTTCTGTTACTGGAAGATGTAAATGTCCTTGCAGTCACAGAAACCTTGTTCAAGGCCTCAGATAGTACCCCAGCCTTGCAAGGCTACAATGCTTTCTACACGTGATAACCAAAGGAGGTGGTGTTTCTATCTATATTAGAGATAAATTCACCTCCCATCTAGTTAGACTGGGTAACTCCATGGAGTTACTCCAAGTTCAGGTTACAGTGGGTAACACCCCCATTCAAGTCATTGTCAGTTATAGATCCCCTTCGATGGATCATGATGCACAAAGCCTACTTGACCAAACTGGAGACAGTCCAAATATTACTGAACACTCTGGTTATGGGGGATTTCAATTATCTTATTATCTACTGGGAAATCTATGCAAGTCCTAACTTGTTAGCGGAAAAAGTTCCCTAACTGTTAACTCAAATGCCCTAGAACAAATTGTTTTTACCATGACAAGCGGAAGAAACATACTATATCTGGTCCTCACTAACATGTCAAACAGATGCTCTACCGCAACTGTTGGACCCTCATTGGTTAACTCTGACCACAAATCAGTCACCTTTGAGCTGACACTAACACCAGAACTCCTAATGGGTGAACTCAGACTAAAAAAACTTCACCAAGGCAAACTATACCTTCCTAGATGAAGGTACAACTACATGCCAAGCTACACCCCCAGCTGGAAGTGGTAACTACACTGAAGCTTACACTACAGCCCTGTACAAACACTTATATAGGTATATAGACTCGACTATACCAGAAAGAATCAAAGCCAGAATCCCAAGTAAAAACAAACCGCCATGGTGGACATCCAGCAGCAACAAACTTTACAATAAATACAAAACATTGCTGTTCAAGAAAATAAAGGCAAAACCCCAGCAATGGAAAATCACCCTCTTCAGCCTTAACAGGCAAATAAGACAGCTTGTCAAATCCTCTAAGGGCTTCTTTGAGAAAAAGTTACCAAGCACAGCCAAGGATAACTATGAAACTTTTTACAGCTATGTATGTAGCCTAAAAGGTAGGGCCCAAGCATGTGCAGAACTAGTGACCAATGGTGTCACATACACTGACTCCACGGAGATAGCAAACCTGCTAGTGGATAGGTTTGGCAAAAAATTCACTTCCTTATCCCTGCAAAACCTATCGCAAACCTTCTCTCCAACCCCCCCCCCCCCCACATATCTGAAGAACAGGTCATCAAAGCCTTGTCCAAGTCAAACAACACAGCCTCTATGGGACCTGATGGCATCCCAGGCTGTCTTCTAAACAGGCTAAAACATGAACTATCATCACCATTAAGTACTGTTTTCAATCATAACCTAACCACAGGCTTTGTTCCTGCAGAATGGAGAACAGCAGCAGTTATTCCTCTCCACAAAGGTGGCCTAGCAACAGACCTGGGGAATTACAGATCCATAACCCATTCCAGCCTCATCTGTAAGTCTATGGAATGTATCATTATGGACCTCATAAATAAAGACATAGGCAACCTCCAAACCTTGGATCCTACCCAATTCTGCTTCATTAAGGGTAGATCCTGCCTGTTAAATATGGTAGATTTTTTCAAACATGTGACCAGGTCCATTTACAAGGGAAAATCTGTGCATACAACATACCTTGACCTGGAAAAGGCTTTCAACACAATCCCACACACAGGCATTACCGATAAACTTAGCAAACTGAATGTAGATCCCTCCGTTATAAGATGGGTTGTCAACTGGCTCACAAAGCAGACATACACACTATCAAAGTTGGTGACTACACATCAACTAGCAGACCTGTTACCAGCAGGATGCCAGAGGGGTCAGTGCTGGGCCCCCTGCTGTTTGGTATATACATCTTAGAAGTTCAGGTCAAAACTACGGGTTTGTGGATGACCAAGTTCGCAGACGAATGCAAACTGAGTGCTATTATTGAATCCTGAAATTATGTCAGTATACTAGAGGAGGCTCCTACACAAACCAGTGACTGATGTGTTAATCAAGGCCTTAAACTGAATGCAAAGAAATGCATCATCATTCCCTTCAGCACAAAGTCCCTTTACACTATCAAATCAACAACAATACCCTAAGTACCCATGAAGTGGTAAGAGACCTGGGGTCACAAGTTGACTACGACCTTAACTTTGACCAACATGTGTCAACTGTAATAAGGAAGGCTTTCTATGTAGCACACTTGATTAGTAAAGGCATCGTCTTGAGATCAAAAGAGGTTATAACTCAGCACTAATCCAGCCCATAACTGAGTATAATACCATGTTCAGCATGTACCATACAAAGCAACTGCAGCATTTACAGAGACTTCAGAGATTTCTAATCAATAAATCAAGGGACCCCAACACGTGCCATACACAGACTGACTAATGTCCTTGTCACTATACTCTGTATCGTATAGACTTCTTAGTGGAGACTTATATCTGGCTTACAGAGCAATGTCATACCCAAAACTAATGAACTTGCTGCATATCCATAAATCAAATTGGACTAGGGCTACTTATTCCAGGGACCTAAATATGGCCTGCAACTTAAATAGGACATACTGGAGGGACATATTTACCTCTCAGCGACTGCCGTGTCTTTGGAATAGGCTACCTATTCATGTGAAACAGAGCAGCTCTATGACACTGTTCAAAATTTGATTCCCCCATGCGCCCATTAGTAGATGGAAGGGATTCCATTACTTCTGCATGTGAGAAATATATAGATTATGAGCTCAAAAACATCTTAAAAAAAGAATTACAAATATGTAAAGATTCATTGTCATTTTTACAACATATGAATGATATTCAGTTTGACCATAATATCTTGTTAACAATAAATGTATGCGATCTTTATACAGTAATTCCACAGACCATAGGATTAGAATGGGTTAATGAGATGCTTATCCATCATAAAGTTGGACACGAAACAAATAACCTTATTATGGAACTACTAGAAATGGTGTTGAGAAATAATTTTGTTTCTTTCAACAAGAAGTATTTCCTGCAGAAAAAAGGCATCGCCATGGGGTCACCTTGGGGAGGGGGCTTATGCTAATATGGTGATGGCCTACTGGGAGAGGAATATTATATTCAGTTCCAAGTTTAAGAGATGCTTAAAGTCGTACCATAGATTTCAGGATGACATCAGTATTATATGGACAGGGGTACAGGAGTTATTGAATGAATTTCTTGTATATATAAATGGCACCACTGAGTTTTTGCAGTTTACCTGGGCTATTAATGCTGACTATATGAATTATTTGGATGTTCACCTAGAAAAAGACAGGGTTAATGAGGTGTACACAGCTGTCATCCATAGGAATGTAACCTATTCCAATTGTTTCTTACATTATAGTAGTTCACATCCGGAGCTCCAAAAAAGATCTGTTGTCAAAGGACAACTTTTAGGGTGGCCCGGATGGTAACGAAATATGATGAATTTTTGGATGACTGTCTTACTCTGCATACTATGTTTCTTAATAGGGAATATCCTAGTAAATTTGTAGCTGCATTGATTCAGGAAGTAACTAGTAAAAGATTGAATGGTCATTTTAAACCTATCATGGATCAATCCAAGATCACCCATGATGTTATCAGTCTGTTCAGTATGAGCAAAACTGTGGAATACATAATAAGTCTGACTTTACCAAAGCCTTAGTAATTATGTTTACTCAGGATCTTAAGTTAATCAAAGATGTATTTGTAAAAAATTGGTCTATTTTAACAGAAGACCCCTATATAAGGAACCGCATGAATGAGAAACCAAAAATTGTGTACCGGAAAGGCAAGAGTTTTAAGGATATTTTTAAACAAGCCACCTATATGCCTGCCCAATTGAATTTAGATATGACAAAGTGTGGGGCATGTCAGTGATGCCATAAAGTAAACAATGGTGACAATTTTTAATCTAAGAAATATAAGATATTCTTTGAAAGGCAAATACAGTTCTGCAATTCTAAGGCAGTTGTGAATTTAGCTGTGTGCAACTCATGTCCAGTATTTTATACTGGAAAAACTGACAGACGCCTTGACCAAAGAATATATGAACATGAGTATGCTATAAAGAAAAATAATCCAAATAATGCTTTAGCAAAGCACATTTATGAATATAATAGTCACCATTTTACTTATATGGCCATTGACCATGTGAACGCTGAAGAAAAACAACCATGGGGGGGTGTGCAGTTAGAGCTAAAAAAATTAAAATGGCAAATCAGAGTACAGGCAGATAATTGGCCTGGAATCAATGAACATAGGTCTATTGCACCAGTTTTAAAACCGAAGGCCCTGCAAAGAAAGAAAATTAATTAGTTAAGGTACAATTCCTTATGAAGTTGTCTGATTTTTCTAATGTATGTACTTTCTATGCATTGTCTATGTAATTTTATAATTTTTTTACATGATTTTTTACATGAATTTATAATGTATTTATATGACATATTTATAATGATATTTTAACTTTCCATTTATAGTCATATTTATTATTTGATATATTTATAACACTTTTAGGGACATATGAGTAAATCCAATGTATTTTACTATTTTTAACATATATTTTTAACAATACTTAATACATCTACTTAATATTTATTAGGTTATTGCATATGCATGCCAATCATATTGAGGGTCCAATGAAAAATGAAGTGACAGTACAAAAGGATGTGATGTAACAATTTTTTAAAATGTCTGATGAAGTTTAACATGGTTTTAAATTAAAGCGCTAACACAGTGATTTACTTTTGTTAATAAAGTGTCCTTTGGAACTATTGGATTCATGGTCTTTAGCTGTGGAGACTGAGCTACATTTGCCCTTCTTATTTTATTTAATTTGTGCTTGTTTTTCGTTAGTTCACTGTTCTAGAGGAACCTGGATGAGTGGATAGCACCGTAAATTCGTACAGGGTATAGCACCCACAACCTTCCTGGACATGGGCAGCCATTACTAAATGCAATCTTAGGTGTTAGCTAATATTTCTTTGGTATTACATTGGGATGAAATGGCTAGGCTTGAAATGACCTCTGGGGTCGATAGCCTAGTAATCTCCTATGATTCTATGATATTGAATAATACTTATGAAGATGATAAAGATTTGCAGGCACGTGTTCAGCTGGAAGACCCAAGTAGCTCTTTTTTTTAATATTTCATGTACAGAAGGAATGAATAAACTAATTTCCTCTGTTACTATCATGTTCAGCATTCTGACTGATGCTTTAAATATGAATAACTTATGAAGAGTCAAACAAGAAAGCATTTCTTCTAGAAATCAATCTATTTCTGCATGTTTATCCATTGCTTTACTCTACTTTAATAACAGCACAAATTGATCTTGGTAATATGAAACTTTTTTATAGATAATTGTGTTTACTTTTCCTATTGCGTGGAGTAAGATAAGGATCAGAGCACTGTCTGTACTTTAGCATTACCCTTTTCACACAAGTAATATATTTTGCACCAGGTACTTACCCCCAAAGAAGTAATCTTCTCCAGTCCTGATCCTGAGGGGGCTACTGCTACGGACAGATGAGGCTTCATCAGCATCGATGGTAAGACTGGCAAAATTTTCTTTTGCAGAGAACCAGACAGAATGCCACTGACCATCATTAAGTCCAGAGCCTTCAATCAGAAAGACAGGGGATTAAGAAGTTAGCTTACATTGATAATAATATTCAATTCAACTATATTAAACAGCAAGGAAAATAACTATAGAGAGAATTTTAAAAGTGCTACATTCAGAACTAATATATATATATATATATATATATATATATATATATATATATATTTTTTTTTTTTTTTGTGTACTGGAAAGCATACCAACTATTTGCAGTGAAAATGTCTAACACTGAGTTTTGTTTGCATTTAACATACAGTTATAGCAATGTGATACAAGTATTTCAGTTTTTTAAACAATTTCCTCTTTCCTGTATACAAATGTTCTAAGTTCATATAAGTAAGCTTCATCTCTGAGTATAACAATTATGCCATAATGCTGACTTCATCTGCAGATGCACCAGAACCTTTGTGCAGGATTATGTAATGGATGATGGCTTGCTTGGTTCCAGAGTGAGGTATGCCTTAGAATGATTATTGTCACTTGATGGCTGCACTAATCTGGTAAATATAATTCTCTAAAAGCAGTAAAATGAAAATAAGGAAACTGCAGCTGTCATTTTCAACTGAATGTGCCACATCGCTTTTTCCTAACACTCACAACATGAAGCTTATTCCCCGTGGACACAATTTAGATACAAATGCAAACAGACAAAGGAGAAAAAGGATACACAGTGAGCCAAATGCAAAACAATCCAGTGAAAGAAAAGCAGAAGCTCACTGCTCCATGCATTCAACATCTTAAATATATTCCAGAAAGGAATGTCAAAACACAAACACATTTTCACCTCTGCTTCAGCAAATACATTTAAAAACATACCAAAAGCACCCTCATATATAAATGAAGAGACTGTTCAGACTTTTAATACCAGTTTAAATAAATAGCATCATTTACACCTGGCAGTTTATGCAACTCTAATTCAAGAATCCATGTAAATTCTACTTTGTCGGTATAATTTATAATCTCACCACCTTTAGTGCAGGAATACATGACATCTAGGACCTGAATATGAAACCTATGCTCATTACTTTGCTTTTTCAGGTGACATACCAAAGCATCAGTCTCTTTACTTTTATTTAGATCAGTTATATACTCATAAATACACTCTCTAAATGTGCGATTGGTCTTGCTCATTTTTTTACATATTACTAAATAAAAATATGCTTCATATTATAATCACTATAATGCCTAAAGTAATATGCAAATCCTATTTTTAAATGAACATAACTCATAGTCTTATTAATATGCATACTCATGGAACAGGCTCTACATGGAAGTGTACCATATCTTAAAGTAATATGAACACTCATGGAACAGGCTCTACATGGAAATGTACCATATCTTAAAGTAATATGCATACTCATGGAACAGGCTCTACATGGAAATGTACCATATCTTAAAGTAATATGCATACTCATGGAACAGGCTCTACATGGAAATGTACCATATCTTAAAGTAATATGCACACTCATGGAACACGCTCTACATGGAAATGTACCATATCTTAAAGTAATATGCACACTCATGGAACAGGCTCTACATGGAAGTGTACCATATCTTAAAGTAATATGCATACTCATGGACCAGGCTCTACATGGAAATGTACCATATCTTAAAGTAATATGCACACTCATGGAACACGCTCTACATGGAAATGTACCATATCTTAAAGTAATATGCATACTCATGGAACAGGCTCTACATGGAAATGTACCATATCTTAAAGTAATATGCACACTCATGGAACACGCTCTACATGGAAATGTACCATATCTTAAAGTAATATGAACACTCATGGAACAGGCTCTACATGGAAATGTACCATATCTTAATACTCATGGAACAGGTTCTACATGGAAATGTACCTTCTCTTAAAGTATAATTGGTTCTTACACTCTGATATCATAATCTTCTTTTTACTTTTTATTTTTTTCTTAGTTTTAAAGGCAAAGTTAGGAGAAGATACTAGTAAATTCATGAGTTTCATATTAGTAGCCAATGTTCACCAGTTTCTTTTAATTATGTCACAGAGGTATCCTACATCTCTCAAAAATGTTGATGGAAACTAGACCTTATTAGGTTTTTTATAAACCTTAATACGTGGCTTAGTATGTCCATTCATATTAAAAAAGGGATGCTGCATGCAACATATGCAGATGGACTTTCATTTTAGCCTGGAATAATTCATTTCTATTATATTTTGCATGAAGTCATCAAAGTAATCATTTAACTGGGACTCATTTGATGTTAATCTCAAAATTCTTACAAATTGTCCTTTCATAATATTCTTAAATACATAGGGTGGATGGATGCTTGCCCTGCATAAACAAAAGTTACTTTTGCAGCTTTTTTTATAAAAGAAGCATGCACATACTAAGCCACATATTAAGGCTGATAAAAACATAATAAAGTTTATCATGTTTCATACCTTAAGTGGCAACGGAACCATAAAATTGCAGGACATATATTCCTGATTGTCCCATCCCTCACAAAAATGAGATGCCCTCATTGATACCTATGGTTGCATGAGGGGTAAGACATCCAAGAACTGCTTTGACAATTCTGCGTCCTTTTTCCCTGCGAGTGTTCTAGGTCATATATCGTGGCTGCAATAGGAGAGGATGGTGATCAGGTTAGAGCACAGACATGGTGTGATGAGGAGTCGAAGATTTTTTTGACACCCTCCATAGATACTATAAATGAAGATTCCTGTAGGAGGGCTATAGTGAGTCACAGTGTAAGACTGGTACCTGGAATAGTTTTGTTAAGGATCTCATCTGTGTTACTGATATTCCATACCTAGGGGAACAGTGACTTTAAGTGATGTCGTCCAGACAGGGAATTATTATGGCTAGGCTTATATAGGCCCTAGGGCCAATAACCTAGTACCAACCTATGAACCTATGAACCAATGGTAGGGTGAACAACTATCACCCAGTACTGCAAGCATGACTTATTTTGCCTAACCAAATCAAAGTCAGTGTGTACCCTCACCTAATGTTAATGTATTACTTTTTAAGTCTCCAGCACAATAAGACATTGAAAGGGACAATGAGATGTACAGGATCAGAAGAGAGAGCCTAGAGCACAAGGTTCAGTATGCATACTGTTGTACAAATATTTTTTTTTACAGTCACTGTGGAAGGACCAAAGAAGTAATCATACCTTAAGCATAGTTGTATGAATGTGCAAAGTTAGTAGGGTATTTGTGCATGCCTTCTCCAGTTTACTGAACAAGTGGCTCCTCATGTTAGGGGTACAAGACTGTGACTTCAATTCCGCTCCAAAAATGTGTTGTCTTGACAAATATTATCAATGGAATTCAGCAAAGTACTATGATTGACACACAATGCAGCCTGTATATAAAAGGTTCATAAATACCTGTTTGAAGGAAATGTCACAATACATGACACAAGTAGCAATCTCATTTATGAAAAGAATTTATGTTGTGTTCAGCATATTTATATAGTACTTTCACATTACTTTCATAAAATCAGATTGCCCTTCTCAGACCTTAAGCATACATTTGTTCTTACAGGTTCATAGATTCATAGGTAAGTACTAGGCTATCTGCCATTGAGGAACATTTTAAGTGTAGCCAGTTTCCCTTTTGTGCTAAAAATAACTTATCCCATTTAGTTATAGATTGGCTTTACCCATCCCATGGTCAGTAATCATATATTGCTCCTAATAAGAATAACTGGGATCATACCATAGATAATTTGAGGGACCCCATGCATAGATAAAGCATTTAGCAGCTGATTCTGTCCTTTAGTAGTACAGGGGGCACTGGCAGTCCTGGTGTAAATGTTCCTTTTCCCATCCATAGATCTATGTTATGCTTGAAAATAGACAGGGATGAAATTTGTTTTATGTGGATGGGGAGTCTGTTCCACATTAGCAGTATCTGATGCAAAATATACCTGTCCCTCCAAACCATTCTGTTGATGTTGCAGAAGTAGTTTGGATCCCAAGTATTTCTGATGCCATTTTACTTGCTAATGTGTAATAAATCAATCAGTACAGGGTCGGGGGATGTGTTATATGCCAGACACAGGTCACTTCTTAGTAGTCTGTAGGATACCAAGTATAGTGGCAGGGCTTTGAGTTGGACCATATAGAATATGGTGTTTAAGCAGTTTATCCTTTTGGTAAGGTATCTTTGTAGGCATTCCAAATTCTGCATGTGGATGGATTAATACTTTCAAGCAGATCTGTCCCCTGGGCTGAATGAAACTATGAGGTTAAAACCTTGTTCTTAAGAGAAGGTCATTTTTCTATGAAACAAGCACTTAATGGTTTATTTTAATTATTTTTGTTGTTATTGCGTGTCTATTGCTTTTTGTTCATGTGGTGTGTATATGAAAATGTATGATTTTAAGCGCTAAAGAAGAGTTTTATCTTGAAAGATTTGCTATTGAACTTATTTTTACATAACTTTGTGAGTTCCTTTCACTTTTTATTCTAGAACTGTTTTATTTGGAACTATATACTGGGTATTTACCAGTTTGTTTTTTTGTAAATCATAAACTCTAATAGAAACACTGGCAACCTAGTACCCTCCTTCTTCTTAGATGATTTACCATCATTTTATTGAAGTGGACTTGGTCAAATGATCGTATCATTGCCTCACATGCATGAAAAGTCACATTGTCAAATTCTGATATTACTGATATACCTTCTGAATTTGACCTAGGAACAAGCATTAACGTGGGTCGAGATAAGGGTGAGATTTGTACTTGGGAAATATCAGACTTCAACATTGTCAATATTCGACTTTGCACAAAGTGGATCCGACCAAGTCCACTTCAATAAAATGATAGTAAACCTTCTTAGACATGTCAGAAGCATTTGACTGAGTTTCACACCGATGCCTGCTCCATGACCTATTCTCTGTAAGACTGTCCCTTTCGTCCCTTGGCTGTTTCCACAGTTATCTCACCAACAGACTCCAAGCTGTAAAATGGAAATGAGATTGCTCCGCCTTTCTACCTGTGGGTTTATTTTAGGCCCTTTGCTATTATTCCACATATTCACTAATCATCATCCAAAGCCACCAAAGAAACCTCCTTAGTACAGTACACAGTTGATGCCATGATCATATGCAGTACAATAGATTAATCTACAAGATGACCCAGGAATCCTTTGCTTTTGCTCAGGCCTATCTAAATTACTACCAACTTCTTCAAAATGCTAAAAAAGCAAATTAATGTTGTTGTTTATGCAAATCTCTGCGAGCACAGAAACAATCCTTTAAAATCACAATAGCGTGTAATATCTCGGTTAAAACAGTTTCTAACACAGAGCTTCTGTGTGTCCTAAATGATTGTAACTTAAATTATGATGAACACATAAAGCCATCAAGAAATCTCACCAAAAGTTGGACTTTCTCTACAAAAAAACCCTCTTTCTCACTGACTACTCTAGGAATTCTTTAGCAACATTTTATCACCTCCCTTTACTTCTCTATGCAGCACCCATCCTGACTAACTTTTACTCCACCTTAAAAAATAAACTAGAAGTTTGCTGCAATAAATTAGCTACGTTTGCATCCAACTTACTAAACCATTCACACCACTGCCTAGCACTGAAATACCTACACTGGCTCGAACTGCCTAATTACCTTAAGTGTTCCCAACTGCTTAGTGCTCACAAAATAATACACAAATCTGACACCTGCCCATCACTGCAAAGCTTCCTCAAACACTACTTCCCTCCTATCTGCTCACAGAACAAATATCTCCTGAGCAGGCTCAAGTCTCATAGCAGTGCAGGTGACTCACTTTACAACCACTTCTGTTGCTAAGCACTGAAACTGCATTACATCTTCCATAAAATAAGACAGATTGCCACAAGTTTCAAACATAACCTAAAACAACATCGAACTTCCTTATTGTTATCTTCATGCTCTCATCCTGACTAAACACACATTTCTGTCTGTTTCTCTTCCATTGCAAATCTATCAACTACAATGGCTCTTTTCAACTTTCTTATCTTTTTGTCTTTCTCATTCATCCCCACTACTACTACTCCAACTAACCTATATCCGTAATCCTCTCCTACTAAAACCCTTCCCACCTTAGCATCTTACTTGTCTACTTTTATCTCACACTCTCCATGATGAGAACTTTTTCTACTTATGTTTTGCTTTATTTCTGCTTATACCCCTTTTTCTTGATTATTTCTGCTTATATCCTTCCTCCTTCTCTATGTTATGTTCCTACTTTAGTGACATCCTATATCATTAATATCAATATATATATATATATATATATATATATATATATATATATATATATATATATATATATATATATGAGTCCCCTTCACAATGCCGACACTTCAAAATGCAGAATTTCATATGGCCGAGACCTTATGATCGACATTTGAAATGCCGACAATGCGGAACCATCATCTCTGTACAGTGTGGATTGGAAAGATTTCTATTCCTGCAATGTAGTGCGATCTCACCAGGGGGGGTGCAGGGGGGCTTGCTCCCCCCCTGTTAGTAGTGTTTAGGTAACTATTTTTTGTTTTTTACTTTTCTATTTCATATGTTCAACATTTCAAATGTCGATCATATGGTCTCGTCCATAATAAATTCGGCATTTTGAAGTGTTGAACTATATATATATATATATATATATATATATATATACCAAACCTATGTGCATGGTCATTGCTCTTCTGTCACTCACTATAACATGTCAACACGTTTTGGCTTATGTAAAATAATATAACTTCTAAAGTATATAATGAATGTCTTTACTATTTATCTCAATACTACTTGCAAAGTAATGCTTAAAATGTATAATTTTTATAGTTGTTCATTGTAAATATGTATTTTATGTAGAACTTTTCTCCCTGGGTCTCTGCTGAAAATGGGACTTTTGGACCATCAGACTTTCCTAGTAAACAAAAGACAATAAATAAAATAAACAGTTTTCAGTTTCAGAGACTGCCAAGACATTCTGGATAACACCATGTAATTTCTACTCACATCCATGATCTGCAAGATACCTAACTTAGTAGCTAGTCGTCCATAACAAAGTCAGCCTAAAAGGAACAGAGAGTAAATCAGTGTCCTGCAGGCTTTTAGTTGCATCTATTTCATTTTGAATGAGTTATTCAGGTAACAAGTTATTTGCCAAGATGAGTTACTCAAATCCAACAATGCAGAAGACAAAACAGCAGAAATGTAAACTGTACTGGTTCTCTATTTGTTCACAACTGTTTTTTCTTTTTCGGTTATTTAAGTCACAGTTGTACTCACTTCTATGTTTGGTTCATGTATAATTCTTTCTTTTTTTTTTTTCTTTCTTAATTAATGATAACCACTTATCATACTGGCAGTTGTGTGTTAGATTAAATGAATAAATGCAGTCATTCTATTTTCAAAGATTACCCATTTTGTTGGTCTTCCCAGAATTTTAATACATTCCTAGTATGATCTTTTTTCAGATACTCGTATACCTACTTATAGCTACTACTTTGGACTACTATCCCTCTCATCAAAACACTTTCTTGGTCTCCTCCCTTATCTATACAGTACTCACTTCTTTACTTTCCCCTGCCCACAAACTCATATCATAGTGCCTTCTGTACACAAACTAATCAATTTCCACTATCTTAACTATCTATATACCATCCTGCAAACATCTCCGCACCCTTGTGACAAATGTAAACCAGAATACACAGTACAAACGAAAAGTTCCAGTAGCAAAGAAAGTTCTTGCTTGTAGTTTCTCTCTCCAGAGCCAACTTCAATTAATCCAAGGTGTCACGGTTCTCAGTGAGTCATGCACCCTGTGCACAAACGTACACCAGAATACACAATAAAACAAAAAGTCCAAACCAAATGTCCACAATGAACACAGGGTAACTCTCTTCCAAAAAAACAGACACAGGCAGGTAAGGTTATTAACGCTTTTGTTCCCTTTATTCACACTCCAATACAGAACTTCATCAGATATACACATCTTACCCACTTCCCTCTTTTTATACAATTCTTTAAAACAATTACCTCATTCAACACATTTTACAATTAATTAATTCTTCTGCTTAAATTCCATGAGTAAACATTTAAAAAATATATAAATATATACATATTTTCCTATTACTATCTTCCAAAGCTGTAATAAAAAATTCCTTTCATATGAAATTACACTTTTTAGAAATCATTACATATGGAAAATAATTTTGGTTCATAGGTTCATAGGTAGGTACTAGGCTATCTGACCGAGGGCATTTATAAGCCTAGCCAGAGTGAGTCGGCTTTCACCGCCCCATTGATTAATTAACTGATCATCTGTCAAGCAGAGCCAATGAAGTGATCCCAGGGGTGTATTTTCTGTTACCCATCCACTCGTCAAGGTTTCTCTTGAAGAGTGTTAGAGAGGGGCTATGCCTAATGTAGTTTGGAATTTTGTTCCAAAGCATGGGGAGTCTCTGTGACAGGAATCTATCCCTCCAGTATGTTCTTTTTATTGTTGTGACGAGGTTTAGCTCACTAGAGCACGTGGCTCGCAGTGACTTGGATTTCTTTAGGTGGCGCATGTCCATCAATTCTGAGTTGGACATGGCTTTGTAAGTCAGGCAGAGATCAACTCTGAGTAAGTGATATAACACTGAGTACAGCCGGAGTTTTTTCAGTCGGGCTGCATAGGACATATGTTTGAGTCCAGTAATCCTCTTGGTGACGTACTTTTGTGGTCTTTCCAGCTGTTGAAAGGGTTTTGTGAGGTACATCCCAAATGGGGCATTATACTCTAAGATGGGTCTAATGAGTGACGAATAAAGGGGCACTATAACCTCTTTATTTCTAGATGTGAACCCTTTAGTAATTAGATGGGCAACACAGAAGGATTTCCTAACTACTTTGGCATTATGATTGTCAAAGGAGAGATTACTATCTACCTGGATCCCCAGATCTCTTATTACCTCTTCTGTATTAAGGGGACTGCCACCTATGTGGTAATTTGTGGATGTTTTGTTTTTCCCAAATGGGATGACTATGCATTTTTTGGCATTTAGCTTGAGGCCATGACTTTGACACCAGCTGTCCATCTCAGCCAGAGAGTCAATGGCTCCCAGTTTGCAGTCATAGGTGAACTTGGTTAGCCATAGTCCTCCTGTGTTTGCCTGTACTTCTGAGAAGTATATGCCAAACAGTAGGGGTCCCAGGACCGAGCCTTGCAGGACACCACTTGTGACTGGTTGAGAGTCGGACCTGGAGCCCGCTATTCTTACCGTGTGAGTTCTGTCTGTAAGCCAGCTGGCAACCCATCTCATGATGTAGGGGTTTATGTTCAGGCTGGTGAGTTTTTCTGTAATACCCGAGTGGGGAATGGTGTTGAAAGCCTTGGCAAGGTCAAGGTAGGCTGTGTGAACCACCTTTCCCTCATCTATGGCCTTGGTGACTGTCTCAAAAAAGTCAACCAGGTTTAGTAGGCATGATCTGCCTTTAACAAAGCCGAACTGGGTCGGGTCAAGTGTTTGGAGGTTCCCAATGTCTTTGTTAATGATTTCTATGATGATGCTCTCCACAGCCTTGCAGACCAGGCTAGTCAGGCTTATGGGGTGATAGTTACCAGGGTCAGTTGTGGCCCCTCCTTTGTGGAGAAGAATAACCATTGCTGTGCACTATTCTATGGTCATGGGGCAGCCTGTGGAGAGGCTGAGGTTGAACAGCGTGTTTAGGTGGGGGGGTTAGTACGTTTGTAGTTCGTGCAAGAAGCAGCATGGGACCCACCTGGTCCCATTGACACTGTGTTTGTGGCTTTTAAAAGGGCTGTTTTCACCTAGCGTCTGTGATTTATGGAACACTACACTTTTCCAGTATTGTTGTGGCCCCTTTTGGAGGTGAGAGGAGGGTGAAGTTTGCACTGAATCTATCTGCCAGGATGTTGGCAATATCAGTAGGTTCAATATATTTTGTGCTATTTTGCATTAGTTCAGTGCATATCTACGAGTTGCCACTTAGATTCTTAACATAGCTAAAGAAGGCTTTGTGGTTATCTTTTGAATCCTTGGCTATTTTTCTTTCAAAGTTATCCTTGTATGATTTCATGAGGGACCTTAGTTTCTTACTGATACTGATCAGGGATGTCTTTCCTTCTTGGGATTTGCTTTTTTTCTGAACTAGTTTCCTCCTTCTATTGTATAGCCTGTTTAAGCTGCGGTAGTGCAGTGGTAGCGTTGTTGCCTCACAGCAAGAGGTTCTCCCATTCCATTCTCGGTGGGAGCGCCTTCTGTGTGGAGTCTGCATGTCCTCTCCGCGTTCGAGTGGCGTTCAAAAGACATGCGTAGAATGGGCGTGCCTTCCTTGAAGTTTGGGCGTCGAGCTGGCACCTCAGCACCCATAAAAAATCTACTGCCAATAATTAGCGATCTGGAGTTATGCTGTGGCAACCCCTAACCAGGAAAAGCTGAAAGAAGAACAACAGCATTGTATAGCCTGTTTATGGCAGGGGTCCACCAAACTGGTTTCCTTCTCTTAGAAGAGTGCGTCTTGGTTTTGCTAGGGATGGCATGATCCATGCATCCTTGTAGGTGCTCATAGAGTGCATTTAAAGGTTTCTGCATCTTGGGCAGCATTATCCTTTAGCATGGGGGCTGTGAAACTTACGACCTCTGTCTTAAGAAAGGTGAAGTTTGCTTTAGTAAATTTTTTTCTGTGGTTTCCTTAGTTGGGGGTGGTGGTGGGGTGTGGACATCCAGAGTGATTAGCTTATGGTCTGATCTAACCAGTGATGGGTTGACCTCCGGTGTGGAACACCTGTCGCCCATGTTGGTGATGACCAGGTTCAATATGTTTTCACCTCTGGTAGGGGAGTTTACCAGCTGATCCAGGGAGTTTGAGTTGATGAATTCCAGGAAGCACTGGGCCTGGGAGTTTGTACTCAAGTAGTTTTCTCAGTGAATGGTAGGGTAATTAAAATCGCTCAATATCAGGGTGTTCGGTAGGACCTTCATGTTTTCCAGTGTCTCCAGAAAGGTGGAGGGGTGGACCTGAGTCATGGAGAGTGATCTGTAGCAGGCCACAATTTGCATTGCAGATTTGCCCGATGTTAGTTGCACATGGATGATCTCGGAGGTATCATGCTGCGCCACTAACCTGGAGGTGTAGGTATGTTTGATGAATATGGATATACCCCCTCCTTTTGTGTTTTGGTCCTGTTCTGTGGCCAAAATGTGTGGTATGAGTTGTAGCCTGGTAGTGCTGAGGTGCTCTTTGGAGCCTTGAACTAGGTTTAAGTTACTGCACAGATGTTGACATTCTCCATACTGAGGAGTGCTTCGAGCACGTGCATTTTGAGATTTAAACTCCTGGCGTTGAGTAGTATAATCCTCAGTTTTTTGTTAATTGTGCTGTTTACAGAGGTGGGTTTGACTTTTGAGCCTTGCCTAAAAAAGGCACTATGGGGGCAGCAAGAGCCTTGGCCAGTATTCGAAAGCCGAGGGGGTGACAGGTTCAAGCCATCTCTTGCAAAGCAACGCGGCTTGTCGAGCATGTCGGCCCAGGCTGACAGATACTGGATCCCCTTTGAATGACACCAGAAGCTTAGCCAGTTGTTGAAATTGATCATTTTTTCTTTATACTGAGGTATCATTCTTGTTGAGGGCAGGATGCTAATCAGGGTCAGGGTCATACTAGCTTGGGCTACATGATCATAGAGGTCTTCGATGTCTCTTTTCACGTAGTCCAGGGAGGTACATCTCAGGTCATTTACACCAACATGAACAATGACAGAGTCATATTTGTACTTGTTCTGGAGTGACCTGAGTGCTTGTGTTATGTGGCAGATTCTGGCTCCCGACAGGCAGCTAACAGTAACCTTCTGCTTGTCCAGCCTAGTGAGTGGGACGTCAGTGTGCCTGACTATAGAGTCACTTATTACTAGTGTGTTAGGTATGTTATTTCACCTTAAGGGCTGTGATTGTGTGGCACACTGATTTTGTGTTTTATGTGTTGTCTGTTTGTGACGGGAGGTACAGGTTGTTTGGGTGTCTGTTTTGGAGGTCTCTGATGCTTTTGCGGGTTTTTATATAGAGTCTCCGAGTATGATTTTGTGTATTTATGTGTATTTTTTGCCAGTGCTGTTTTAGTAGCTCTGTGTGCAGCTGGAGGTGTGGTGCAAGGGTTAACCTTCTCCTCTTGACTGTCTGTTCCAGTCTTGGGTGGAGACAGCTTAGCTTCCAGTTTAGATGTATAATTGCATCTCTCGCATATGTTAATGTTTTGTGATAGGAGGAGAGGGATGTCTGTGTACACAAGGCAGTTGTAACATTGCCTCAGGATACCCAGATTCACCAGCTGGACAGGAAAATACACCTGAAATTGCATTTTGGTCATGCCTGAATAGTAGGGTGAGCTGCTTAGTCGCTTGGTTGGTGAGGGGTGAATAAAGAGCCTTGCCCTGCTGGGTAATCAGTGTCAGGGTATATTAGTGCTTGCTATTAAATGTGAGCAAGTGCTGGGCTATAGGGTGCTTTTTGAGTGCTTAGGTAAAGAGTTAGATTAGTTTCAAAGGAAAAACTGAAGAGGAGACTTAATAACTTAGCCGGGAATAATTTAACCATAGCTAACCGGTGCTGCCTGGTGCACAAAACAGTGCAAACATGGTTTTTATAGTAGGGAAATGAAAAAGAGAGAAATTAGCCCAAAATGTCCAATAAACTACTAACTTCTGGGCTGGAACCACTCCTCTAGGGACAGATAGGTTGCTCAAAGCTCCCCTCTCTCACAGGTGAACAGAGAAACGTTCTTCTGTCCAAGTAAGTTATGGGCAACTCAGAAACTAGTATCACAGCCCTGAATTCAGCACTAGCCTGAAAAATGGACAATAATAGCTTAGAAAGGTGGGAAACAAGGACTTTTTTTTTTTTTTTTTTTTTTTTAAAGATAAGGCAAAAACAGTAAAAAATACACTTAAAACAGCTTTAAATTACTTCAAACGATCAGAAAAGGCTATCGTACTTTAGTGTGCCTACAACAGTTAAACAAATTATTAAAAAAAAAAAAATTTAAAAGTGCAGGCAGTCAAATAAGTACAATATGTGAAAAAACAAGCTTTTAAGTCACAAAAATGCTGGAAAATCTACTTTTAGGCGGAAAACAGTTAAGTACAGCAAGAAAGTAAAGAAAACTGATACTTAATCACTCCAAAGTCTCTCTTCTAAGCTAGAAGGTTTGTATCAATTTAAGGCTTTCTAGTGCTACCCAGTAGGTTAGTAACAGGAAAGATGGGAAACAAGCGCAGATTTGGTCTTTTAAACCAGAAAGTTGAAAGAGACGGACAGACTGTCCAAATGGTCAATAAGCTACAATTTCTGGGCCAAGAACCTCTCCTCTCATGGTAGACAGGCTACCTAGTGCTTTCCACTCCCACTGATAAGCTAGAAGGCTTTCCTCCAACACAGAAAGGCTTGTGGGGCTCAGAAGCTTACCAACAGTCCTGGATACAGCAACTCTGTATCTGTACTAGGGTAGTTACAGAAAAGTTGGGAAACAAGCGCAAGTGTGGCTTTTAAACCAGTACATTGAAAGAGATGGAAAATTCACCCCAAACAGCCAATAGCTACAATTTCTGGCAAAGGAACCACTCCTCTTGTGGTAGATAAGCTATCTAATGCTTACCAGTCCCACTGATAAGCTAGAAGGCTTCCCTCCAACACAGAAAGGCTTGGGGGGCTCAGAAGCTTACAAACAGTCTTGGATACAGCAAATCTGTACCTGGACTAGACTAGTTACAGAAAAGGCAGATAACAAGTACAAATGCAGGCTTTTTAAGCCAGCAAGTTGAAAGAGATGGAAAACTGCCCAAACGGCCAAATTAACTACAATTTCTGGGTCAAAACTCACTCTTCCCATGAAGGATAGGCTACCTAGTGCTTACCACTCCCACTGATAAGCTAGAAGGCTTCCCTCCAACACAGAAAGGCATGGGTGGCTCAGAAGCTTACTAACAATCCTGGATATAGCAACTCTGTAACCGGACTAGGCTAGTTATAGGAAAGGCGGCAAAAAGGTGCAAGTGCGGCTTTCAAACCTGAAAGTTGAAAGAGATGGAAAAAACTGCTCAAACAGCCAACAGCTACAATTTCTGGGCCAAGGACCACTCCTCTTGTAGTAGATAGGCTACCTGATGCTTACCACTCCCACTGATAAGCTGGAAGGCTTCCCTCCAACACGGAAAGGCTTGGGAGGCTCAGAAGCTTACAAAGAGTCCTGGATACAGCAAATCTGTACCTGGACTAGACTAGTAACAGGAAAGGAAGGAAACAAGCCCAAACACAGGCTTTTGAATCAAAAGGTTGAAAGAGATGTAATGTTTCCCAAACAGCCAATAAACTATAATTTCTGGGCCAGAAACCTCTTCTCCTGTGGTAGATAGATTACTTAGTGCTTACCACTCCTGCTGATAAGCTAGAAGGCTTCTCTCCAGCACAGAAGGGCTTGGGGGGCTCAGAAGCTTACCAACAGTCCTGGATACAGCAAATCTGTACCTGGCCTACACTAGTTATAGGAAAGGTGGGGACCAAATGCAAAAACAGGCTTTTAACCAGAAAGTAGAAAGAGATGGAAAAACTGCCCAAACAGCCAATGAACTACAATTTCAGGGCCAAAACCCACTCTTACAATGTTAAATAGGCTATCTAGTGCTTACCACTCCCACTGATAAGCTAGAGCTCCAACACAGAAAGGTTTGGGGGGGCTCAGAAACTTACCAATAGTCCTTCGTACAGCAAGTCTGTATCTGAACTGGACTAGGTACAGGAAAGGCAGGGAACAAGCTTAGGATTTTTTTTTTTACAGAAAAGCAGCTAAAACAGCAGTAAATACAATTCAAATTGCAGTGCAGGCCAGCACACCCGAGTGTGTAGCAACACTACGGCAAATACAGTTCAAATAAATGCAATTAAATTAACAAATGAGTAAAAAACAAGTGCAGAAGGCAGTAAATTAGAAGGCTACTAACAAGCAGTAATAAGTGCAGAGTAAGAGCAACTGAACAGATAGCATGCAGAAGAGCAACTAAGACAGTTACAGTACGAACATTTTTATATATATATATATTTTTTTTTTTTTTGAGGGAGGGAACAGAGCAGGATTAAGAGGCTACAGGGGTTGTCCTTCCCAAATGCTTTCTTTGTACACAGTAGGAGTGCCTGAAATCAGAATATGATTTCACTGCACTCAGTTGAGTGAGCAAATGGGATGGGCCCAGAAGGAGTATCCAAATACAAATCTGCAAGAGGGGCAGGCAGTTTCAAACCACCAACATTAACACCAAAACAAGAACAGGGAGGGTGAGTGGGAAACTAACTTTAGAGAGACAACCACAACTTCAGTTGAGTTAATATTCAGTGAAAAGCACAAATAAATAAATTAAATATAGTACTATATGAAAAAGAGTGGATAAATGTGTACTTAAATTCACTTATACATCCAGTTGATTTCAGGTAGATGTTAACCGGCCAAAGCTCAGATATTAAGCAGAAATAGCCCAAAATGTACCACTTATATAAGGCAAGACAGAATATCAGTGATGAGGTGAAACTACCCCCACTGCTATCAATGGCTACACAGAAATTCTAACAAGTACTCTGTACAGAGACAGCCACAACTTCAGTTGAGTTAATATTCAGTGAAAAACACAAATAAATAAATTAAATACAGTACTATATGAAAAAGAGCAGATAAAAGTGTACCTAAATTCACTTATACGTCCAGTTGATTTCAGGTAGATGTTAACTGGCCAAAGCTCAGATATTAAGCAGAAATAACCCAAAATGTACCACTTATATAAGGCAGGACAGAATATCAGTGATGAGGTGAAACTACCCCCACTGCTATCAATGGCTACACAGAAATTCTAACAAGTACTCTGTAGAGAGACAGCGACAACTTCAGTTGAATTAATATTCAGTGAAAAACAGAAATAAATAAAATACAGTACTAAATGAAAAAGAGCAGATAAAAGTGTACTTAAATTCACTTATATGTCCAGTTGATTTCAGGTAGATTTTAGCCAGCCAAAGCCCAGATATTAAGCCTTATAAAACTTATAAATATATAAACCTTATATACTTAAAACTTATAAATATATAAAACTTATAAATGTAAATATCCTCTTTATATAATTATTGACCATAAAAAGCAAACATTCCTGTTCAAATCACTTCTGCCTTTAAATGTAATAAACTACTCAATGAAATTCTGTCATTAATTCCAGGGAAAACTGTAGCGTTTAATAAAACGTCCCAGTACGTTTCCTTGTACTCCAAAAAGCAAGGCCAATTACCTCCTCTCTCTTGTCTACCCACCTTTTCCAAAACACAAAAAAGAAACTTCCTAAAATCCTTACACCCTATACTGTGTCTATATAGGGCGTTGTTTTTATCCTGTCTCTTGATTGCATATACATGCTAATATATTTTCTTTTTTAGTTTGTTGTCCATTTTTCCAATGTAATATGCACAACAAGATAGGCATTGGGCTACATACACTACTCCTTTTGTTATGGTTATGAAATCACTAGTATAGTGATTGAAGGCTACAAAAGAACAATCTCAGTAGTAGGTAACTATAATTGCAATACAAAAGGAATAGTGTTGTAAAATTGCCCTCTCTTCTAGGTACACTTTTATGTGTCCCTTGTTTTATATACTTTTGTTTTGGTTTGGTTTGTAGTTTTTAGTTATCTCTCTCTCTCCACTACAGGGATTGAGCTGCTTCGAATAGGTTGCAGCATGGATTTTATAGGTGATGCTCATGATCAGGTGATGGCCACTGCACCATTCAGTGTTCACCACTTGCTAATTCCATGCAGCCAGTTGTGTAGTACTTCCAATTACCACTGTCATGGCAACCCACTACTATAAATTACTACATCATGTGGGCATTGTCCCTTTACCTTTCCAGTATGGAAGACATCCTTCCTGTGTGTGGGCAGCTGTGTTACAGACAGCAGGTAGCAATACCTCTTACAACAGGACATGCAGACACAGGCCAACTACATATTTGTATAAGGTTCCAGACCTATGGACAGTGTAAGTATTGTTGTTATATGCATTGTATACCGCTAGTTTTACAGGGTTTGTGTGTACATGCTAGTTTTGCATGGAATGCAGTCTGTCTGCATAGCTCTCAACTGTAGGCCTATCCACATGATGGCCAGAGGATTGGCTGTTATGTTTTGTCTGATCACCACATAGGTCTTGTCTCTGATATATCAGTGGCAGTCTCTCTGTTGCATGCTATCAATACATGGCTACATCCATTTATGTTTTTGACTTCATATTCCTGACTAAGGGTATGTTGCAACCAATCCTGTAACACAAGCAGCTTTCACAGTGTATAACAGCAATATTGCAAATATGGCCCTGTGTTCCAGCCTCTGTCCTCCACCTATATACCAGGCTTTGTCCATATGTCATGCAGTAAGAGGTTGTTAAGTAGTGGCCTATCATTATGTCATGCTGGCATTCCTGCCATCATTCCAGTGATGTTGTGAACTCCCACACAAATTGTGGGGTAGGGTCCATATATATGAGGGCTACAGCTGGACAAAACATGTGTGACCTTGTTCAGTCCAGAGGTCAGTGTATGCAACACTGTTATATGCCCTTGTAAGTCATTCTATGAAGGAGGGGTATGCACTGTTTTTAACCTAGGTTGTTGCAACATGTGAGGGATATCAGTAGTAAGACACATGAAGGTATATGGCTGTACATTTTCATACATTTCACCATGGGAACAGTGGTGGGCTAGTGCTTACTGTCTTACAGACAGTTCTGTTTGTCAGTGCGATAGTGATGTTTTAAGTTAAGCATTTTTATGTAACAGATACATTTTTATTGTGACAACTTAATTCTTCCCCCCCTAGGGTTGAGCACAGAGTGTAATTGGAGGCTGCTGAACTACATCTGTAATTAATTAGTGTTGATTGATTCTTATCTTCCAGGCCAGTGTTTTCTTACTGTTGTACTACTTGAAGGCTTTGGCCTGGACAGCAACATATGTTATGCTTTCAGATTACTGTATCAAATGTTTTGCTTGAGTGTTGCATACTCTGTTATTATGTATTTCAAACACCTAACTGCTATATGAAATGGCATACACAACTGAAATAGTACACAAATAAACATTTCTATGTATGCAAACTTGTGTGTGGTGTTATATCCTTTGACTTGTCTTTGGGTATATGTTTCATGCAATGATTGTCTTTTGTATGAAAGAATAAAACACTGGCCATTTTAAAAGGTGGCAATGGTAGGAATACTGACTGTTTGATATGCTGTGCACCCTCTAAATATATATCTTCTTATACATATCTATAAGTAGTAATCTATGTATATGTATATGTATGTGTATATATATATATATATATATATATATATATATATATATATATATATATATATATATATATATATATATATATATATATATATATATATATATATATATATATATATATATATATATATGTGTGTGTGTGTGTGTGTGTATGTGTATGTATGTATCATTGGAATGTTTACTGCTTCCACATTGTACATTCCCTATGGTACACAGACTGTTCTGCATGATATGTTATTGATATCATCCTGACATCGTACAGCTGAGATGGATTACTGTTAACTTGTTGTGGGTATGTTGTGTAGGGTCCAGGGTATGAGACTTGCAAGTGTCAGTTATTGTGTTGCAAGGCAGATCTGTCACAGGCCTAGAGCAGATGCCCTATACTGACCATCTAAAAAAACTCCAGGTATACTCTGTGGCATATCGTCTACTCAGAGGCGATCTCTGCTTAACATGAAAGGCCATGTCAAACCCTGAGCTGTTGCACATGCTCCACTTAAAGAAATCCCAATCCCTCAGAGCCACACACTCCAGGGATGTAAACCTTGTCATCACACTGAACAAAACATGCTCTAGGGATAGGTTTCTGACCCAGAGACTCCCCATACTCTGGAATAGACTGCTCATACATGTCAAGCAGACCGCCTCCTTGGTGCTCTTCAAAAGGAACCTTGACGATTGGATGGGAGATAGGAAATTCACCCCGGGGATCACGTCAGTCACCCTGCTAGACAGGGGTCCAGGGAAGTAAATATTGTGGGAGAAATATCCAGAGAATTGTTATGACTAGGCTTGTATAGGCACTAGCGCCAATAGCCTAGTACTAACCTATGAACCTGTGAACCCTTTACTACAAGTCTTCCACTCCTTTCATTAATATTCCACACAGCCATCATCTTACCAAACCTCCGTTGCCTTCTACCCACTATCTAAACTCTCACCATCTAAACTTCCAATGACAGTAACTCAACTGTTATTGCTTTGTACACTCACAACACTCTGCTGACTAACTACAATAATATTCCTACATTGTATTCCAACTCCATCACAAACAAACATACATTACATTACAAAATCCTTTTTCTCCTTGTCTCTCTCTCTCCTTCTCTGTACCAATATACATGCTCAGATCATATAGATATATTAAAATTAAGAATAGTGCTTTATCAGCAGTACTGAAAGTCAGATACAGATACAAATACAAATGGCTCCATTACAAGTAGAAATGGCTCCATACCCCTACTCACCCCATCTCCATCCTGAAACTTAGTGGAGATATTCACTCTAACCCTAGACCCACATATTAACTACTCACCTGGCCAACCCATTTCTTTTCAAAGCTCACAATACATTTTTCCCATCAAGTAATGAAACTAATCTCATTCTTCTCAGCATAAACCTCAGAACCATCCGCAACAAAATTCATGACATCCATGCATGTCCACATTATTATTCCCCAGACATTCTAACTGCCACTGAAACCTGGCTAAAACAAGAAATAACTGACAACAAAATCATTCCCGTAGATTTTAACATACTTAGAATGGACAGAAATCATTTATGAGCAGGTGGCATTACTATTATTTATAAAAGCAACTTATAAATCAATCCAGCCCATCTAAATATCCCCAAATGTAATAATGCTGAACTTCTGACAGAATACCTCAAAATCAACCAAAAAAATCTATATGTATCTCAGCAGTATGCTTCCCACCAAGCAACAACATTACCCCAACCGAAAATATCCTACACTGGATATCTCATAATATCCCCCTGGAAACCTTCATCTTAGGTGACCTAAATATAGACTGGCAATCCATAAACATCAGCAACCCCAAGGACTCTATTCGTCTATTTGGCTTCACCCAACTAATAAGCTCCACCACCAGCATCAACAAAAGCACTAACAGGCAGTCCACACTAGACTGGATATTGATAAACAAACCCCAAAATATAAAATCTTCTGGTTGCTTACCAGATATGATAAGTGACCACCTTCCAACTTATGTAATAAGACAACAACATGGTTCACCCAAACAAATGATCTATAAACAAGTATGCAATTTAACCAAATTTGAGTAAGACACATTTATTACAACCCTGTCCCACTACAACTGAAAATTATTAAGAGTAATGCCCCTAAAGGAAGCAGTTGCTCACTACAATTGCATCTTCTTAAATATACTAAATAATTTAGGAAGAGGAAGAACAGGAAGGGTACAATCTAACACAATGTCAAAGCTGACAAGAATGACCAAACAGCTCATAATGCAGAGAGATTAAGCATGGAAAGAATGGTGTAAGAATCAAACACAACATGCCTACCAACATTTTAGATACATCAGAAACCATACTAAGATCCTTGTTAAATCCGATAAACAATCATACTATAGTAATCACCCAAACAAAGTGCCAAAACAACCCCAAGCTTTTTTTGGTCCACTCTAAGTAAACTATTATACCCTAGCCATACCACTACACCCTGTCCTTCTACTTCAAACAACAGAGTCCATTGCCACTCAGTTCAACACTCATTTTATCCAACCAAGTCTAGCACTAATCGATGACCATCTCCCTTCACCCATCACATTGACTAAAGATAGAAATGATGTACTGGACACTTTAAACATCTCTGAAGTAACATTCAGTTAAGGCTGCCATATGTGGGAGACTGGGGGAGCAGGGCAGCTGGGTTAATTCCCACAGATTCCAGTTAGAACTCGCACAAATGGCCAAAACTGACTTTCTGTTTTCAGTTTGAAAAGTGAGTACAGAGCAAAATTTGATATGCAATGTTGTTAAAATACTTAACAGCTCAGAGCAATAATAATGAATACTGTAAAAACCCAAATCAATTTATAACTCTAGCTTCAAATACAGAATAGAGCTAGTAATGATGTAATAATCTGAGGGCCAAGTCAGATTGCCTAGGCCCTGCAGAGAAAGAAAAATACAATAAACCCTGCAGATTATAAAAATGTCTTAAATTAATATCTCTAACTTCAGATAAAGAGAAAATTCAACACATAAAACTAATCTGAAAGAAAATATAACTGCATTATCATAAATGTAGTTTAAATGTACTCTCCCAGATACAAAATGTAGTCCAAATGCTTTGTTTTCCAGCTTCCAGTCTTTCAGCAATCCCAAGACTAAAATTGCTGGCTACCTATGAAATGTAAAATACCTGGTAGTTGGCTTAATTATCCCAGGCTACAGTTACAACTTACACAACTGGTCAAAACTGGCTTTTTGGCTTAACTTTCACATAAGTATATTTGTATATATTCACACACCATTGCTAGAAACTGAAATTGCCTTCCCCCTTCACTGACCACTGCCTCTACCTCCTCACAATTCAAAAACTCTCTCAAATTACATCTCATTAATACCTATGTCCTTGTATTACTTAAACCTAAGGTTTCTACCTTCATCTCCTCTTTTCCATTAACAGTTTCCAAGTTAACCACTCTAGTTCTCTAAAATACTAAAACCCAAACAGCCATTAGTCCAGCCTGTAAGTAAGTACTAATCATAGCTGTTGAGAGCCTCTCTCTTTGCTGTAAAGAACACTGTATGCATGTATATTTAATGTGAATATCTGATTATTTTGTTGTAAAATATATGACTTATTTTGCTCTATTATGTACATTTTTTGCTGTACTACTCAGTAAAAATATTTTTTCTTTGTTTAACAATGCTGGAGCTTTTCTCCCTGGGCCTCCACTGTAAATGGACCTAGTCCAGTCGGAATTTCCCGGTTAACAAATGTAAAATAAAATAAATAAAATAAGTAAAAATACATTCAGCAGCCTTGAACTCTAGTACATTTTACACTAGAAATGCTTCTGGTACTTTAAAATTGATTCCTTTTTTGTAACTTTTAAATTCATCGTTCCCAGCTTGCTTTGTTAAGTAGATAAAGGGTTTATATTCTGTCCCAAATGATAAGCTGCCTTTCACTCTCATTTCTGTGAATAGGTAAGATTGTCATTTATCTGTGTTTTGTTTAATTTAGTTTAAAAAACCCTTAAATAAACTATGCCAGTATGTTTGGATACTATCCCTATTACACTCCAGATGTATGCTAATTATGTCTTACCTTGCATCATGTGACATTTCACTTCATTTTCATTGTAGATGTTTACAGCAAAATTTCTAACTATAAACTAGATACTGATAAATCTTGTGGTCTCTTTTTTATATCCAGTTATACTTAAATGATGTTTTGCATCTCTAAATATATGAAAACCTTCATGAACATAAATACTTAGAAGTTTACCTAAATCCTGACTTGGAATTCATGAAAACATATATGCGTGAGAACCTCAGGTCTAAAGTGATTTCAAAGCTTGAAAGATTAGTTAATGTTCATTTCTGTTTGCTTGCTAATGTTAACGCCTTGTAAATTAACCATGGGATTCATGAAGCTTGGTGCAAGGCCGACATTTGGCTTGCGCTGACCATGTGGCGTGAAGATGGCGCAGTAGCGCCAAATGCATATTAATGAAGGAGCGCTGCCGCCACAGCCACATGCATAGGAAATGAGCGCAAGTGCATAGGGCGTGTCGAAGTGCCGCACGGAGGCGTGGAAATGTCAGCTGTCGACGTGCAAGCTAAAATGCTTGCATATAACAATTTGCATGCAATAGTAATCACATCTGTCAGTGTCCGTGGATAGTGAAACGTATGCAAAGCATGCAAGACAGTTCCTGCGAACACAAAATGAAGAAGCAAACACAAATGCACGGTAGGGAATAACGGGTCCCCATCCCTCGAACAAATGACATTGAAAACCATGTGCCCGTAGTCCAACGCAGTGTAGATAGTTATACCAAGTGGAAGTGAAACGCATCATGTTAGCGCACCGCCAATAGCTACGTCCAGCACAATGGTCAGGGTCACCAGCTGTCCCCATTGTGAGGGAGAGTACACAGCTGGGCAGATGTGTCCATAACAAAACAACGATAAATGTAAATATCTAGCGACCGTATGACAGAATTATATCCCACAACGCATGTAATAGTCACATACAATAGGTATGTCCGTATTTAACATACCATATGTGACAAGAAATAGAATAAGCAAGAAAACGAAACAGAAGGAGCATATAAACTGCTACAACAATAAGGCAACATGTAGGCTTAAAGGAGCAGTATTATCCATAGCATTGACTGTGGGTATGTGGTGTCCAGTACAATTGGATATGTGTCTGGAATATATCCCATCCTGGACATAGGAAAAGGTGTCAGCCTTCCAATGATCAGAGCAGTCGGTGAAAATCCGCACATATGCAGTCCAAGCCGTACTTGTCAAGATGTGTCACAGTTGAATGGGTATTACCCAGGTGTACCAACCATGTCATGAAAGTTAAGTATGGGCGTGTACCTATGTGCATGATGTATAGCATGTGGAAGGTGAAACATGCCAGGGTAGTCCACACAACCATACAGGTACCTGACATATGTAGTGTATGCAATGTGTTACCTTAACTGTGTCATGGGCCATCAACCAAAGCAGTGATGGATGGAGTGTCAGGAATATGTGTGTGTGGGGGGGTGGGTAATGGTATAATCCTCAAAGGCGAGACTGTGTCATATGCAGAATAGGTGAACTGGAGGTGTATGAGGGAGCAGCGGGTGAATCAGAAAGAAACACAAAGAACATGTATACACATCTGAAGTACAACCTGACAGGCCATACTGTAGAACACAATCCCACAAACATGTAAATATTAAAATGTGCGATACAAATGTACAGAAATGTCACCGGCACATACCCACAGATTGGTCCTGATGGAACCCGCCCATTCAAATGCAACACATCTGGATGCATAACGGAATACCCATCATCCCCTCCACAGCACACAACCCGCCCCCATACCTGAACGTCCACCAAATCCAGACATACTTAGCCTACTAGCTTGGTGCAGCCACATCTACACATAGTGACCACTACTCATATGTAGAAGGCAGTGTCACCCTAGGCAGTTTCAGGATTGCAAACTATGTATCCCTCGCATGTAAAACCCCCAACACATTTTCGTAAAGCCAAAAGAATGGTCGGTATCGGTCTTGTTAAATTTTTGGATATCCCTCATGGGATAAGTAACTTGTGTAAACATCAGAATGGGTATCAAGACACGATGTTCAGTCCTGTTGACATCTGGACACAAGTTTGAATGTGCAGTAGTGGTGCACGAGACTGTCCAGCCCTAGAAGGTCATGCAGAACCTACTACCCAGGATCAAACACCTGCCCGTGACACACGTGTCCCCACATGAATAATCGAGAGAATATATTGTACACATTCGCATAGTGGCACTTGGAAATAGGGTGATGAAGGCACTGACGTAAACAGGATACCCCCTGATCCACTGTGTGAGGGACAGTCACTGTGTGGGTAGATGTGTCCTGACCAACAATGATACAATGCCAAATGTCCTGTGATTGTAGAAAATAACTATGTACCATACTGCATGTAACAGTTGCCTAAAGCAGTCATGTCAGGATAGAATATACGTAATTCGTACAAGAAACAGACTAACAACTAAAGTGCTAAAGGTATAGGCTCTCAGCTAGGAAAATAATGAATGCTCTAAACCTGCACTGACCTTGGGTATGTGTTGGCCTAAACAATCTGGTGTCCCCAGAATATATCCCAACCTGTACATATGACAATGTGTCAACACTACCAATAGTCAGAGCATTCGCCCAATAACTGGCCAGCCTCTTAATCACTTACAAAGCCAGTGACCTTTGGAGGAAAGGTGTTGAATGAGAATGACTAATTACAACAATTAGGAGTAATAGATGCATTTAACTGCAGAAAATAAGTAGTAATATGAATCTGTCAACACTTTCCAAGTTAATAGTACTAATATGGTAGAAGTGTCCGTGATTGTCCCTGATTTGTCATAGCCTTGTCCCTATCACTGTAGAAACTAGTCCCCGAGTATCACAGAGGTCCATACACATATGTACACCAACCAACTGTCACATTTGTTGACAGGTCTATTGCATACATGTAGTGAATTTATAACTGATGTCTAGAATAATATTCATCGTATATATAAATGAATGAAATAGTCAAATGTGAAGGGAAACACGTGGAACCCCCCCCCCCACACACCCTGTATTATGTAGTGGAACCACTCACCGCCCTATATTACATAGTGCCGACCTAATAATGTGTTCAGAAGTGCTCAAACACCTGCGTCTGTACACACAGGTAAAATGTTAAAAGCTGGACTGAGTCTGTCCATGTGCTACATCTGATATTTGAACAGGTACACGGCAGTTCTAGTCACCAGTCGGACAAGCCTAAACCCATACCAGCACATGAACACCCTGACAATCAAACACATGGATGTGCGAGGACTATAAGCGTAGGAGTTCTGAATATCCTTGGAGTGAGTAGACATGCAGCACGGGTCCAGAGCAGTAGGAAATAGGGAATGTCAGAAGTGTAGTACTGCGGTTTTCCCATCAGGAGAATGGATGCCTGCTGTGTAAGTGAAGCGGTGAGGCATATGTCAGAGTAGCTATGAACCATGGGTATACATATAAATGAGGCAGAACAACAACAGTGTAGTGGTTAGAGCATACGTCTAACGTAAAGGCATTCCCGGTTCAAGTATGACTATAGCACATATTAATTTATTGTGTAATGAATGCCTCTGTGCTGTAAAGCCAACATTTATACATGTAAAGGTGACCGCGTGTCTCGCATGGGGTCGTTAACCAGATTCCATCAATTAAAGTGAAAGTGGTACTTTCATAAGGAATAAGGCACATGTAATCACAAAGAAGTGGCAGTAAAAATATGTAACTCACAATAAGTAGATGCAAGTGCGCCTGAGCGGGTGTAAGCAGCTTGTAGCATAGCAAATGTATGTTGTCTTGTACAGCTGTAACTTTTATATATATAGATATATCTATATATATATATATATATATATCTATATATATATATATATATATATATATATATATATATATATATATATAGATGTGTGCATAGATAAATATCCACAGACATAAAAGAAATATGCAATATATATATATATATATATATATATATATATATATATATATATATATATATATATATATATATATATATATATATATATATATATATATATATATACATATATAAGAATGAACGCCGAAAGATGAAAACAAACATAAGGGTTGTGAAGGGAATCTAGAGCAAGTAAGGTATTATAAAGTGCTTGCAGCATATGTCAGATAAAGCTGCACAAGAGTGAGCATAGCAACGCTATGCACACCAGAATCAGAGTTATACCAGTGGCCATAACATCGTTGACATGCTACGTCAACATTATACACAGACGGAATGTAGTTCATGTTGTGACCACCTACACTTGTAACCCGCAAATCATTCGTAATCCATAACACCAGGAAAGGCACGTATGTGCGAATATGAATGAAGGGAGACCCTGTGAATACAAGAGGTGGTACAAAATGTGTGTAGGGCCCCAATGCTCTGGAGAGGGCAATGTGTAAAGGTGTGTCATGGCTGTGATATCAGGTGGATAATGGCTGTTATGCATGGAAACTCCACACAGGTATGCCGGAGAAATTATGGATATGCGATTATGGACACAGGAGTGCTAGGGTATGTTGCGTCGGTTGCAATGGAGCGGCCTGTGGAGGTCAGCTAGTACGTATGTGCGATTCCCAGATAGAGCGTCATCTGCATGGAGACATGTGTGAATGGGTGTACCGTCGTCGGAGGTTGTGTGTCAGGGCTGGCAGCCTGGAACATAAAACCTATCTGCCAACCATGAGCGGAACGGAGTTCTGCTGTGACAACCCCAAACCGGGAAAAGCAGAAAGGCACAACTACATGCAGACATCAATATGTTGACATACTATCTCTGTAACACAAGCACTCATTCTATTAACATTAATAATATGAATGTGCACAGAAACAAACACAGTAGCAGGAATAATAGGCTGCGCATACGAGTAATAGGTCGAATGACACTGTATCACATCACACTTATCAGCGGTACCCCAGACATGAAAAACATGCGACATCTGTCCGCTGTATAACGTGCAGTATACTGATTACAAGTTCACCGGAGTGAAGTGTCGGTGTCATAATGACTAAGGCAATAGTATGCTGTTGAAGCAGAGATGAAACCCAATACGCATGTGTAAGTGTCTATGTCCGGGAAATGTATTGGTTAACGGACACACAGATGTATATATAGATAAAAATATATATACATGTAGATATATATATATTGATATACACACACACACATATATATATATATATATATATATATATATATATATATATATATATATATATATATATACAGATATATATATATACACACAAAGATATATACATATATATATAGATAGAAATATATACACATACAACAGGTACTGATATATACACATACACATAAAACAAATATATATATGTCATTGTAGATATACACATGTACATAACTAGGTTACTTTACAGCAATTACGGGTAACATATGTTCAGACCGGGCATATGTTACTGGGAGGTCCAATAAATAAATGTTTTACCTCCCGCACCGCCCAGCTAGGCCGGTCAGACATACAGACATGCAATAAAGGTAAATACACTGCTGCATTCCAAACCACCAGCAGGAAAGTACCAGTGGGAGAGATCTGCAAGGTCTACACTTTAAACATGGATAACGGGGTCCCTTGCGAGACACCTAAAATTCACTATACAGGCAACCTGTAGTGATTGACGCAAGCAGGATGTAGCTGTACACGGAACAGTAGGTTGTGCAAGTGTAATAACACATGGGTTGACAAAACGTACGACATGTGTCCCGAGACGGGGAGACTGGGCAATGTGTAGGGGTGTGCTCATACCCCAGCTGCGCTCACAGTAAGCAGTTCTCATGAGTGCTGTAGAGGGATGCCAGGTAGGTGAACCATGGGTATGCAATAATGGGCTTAAGTGTGCAGGTGCTGGTTGGCAGAGATGTAGTAGGCCTGCCCAGTGGAAGTCATTAATATTCCTATGTGGGCATAGCAGACGCCTATACCTCCCAAACCTGAAGAGCACATCTACCGGATAGTCTGTAAACCACTGGGGGAATACATAGGGACCAAATCAGTGCCGTGTACCCGATTAGCATGGACGTCCATAGTTATGAATCAGAATGTAACAAAGTCCAACTAAACACTTCCAGAACTAGTGATATTAGGTGGACAGGTGGCGGAATACAGGTAATGACAGATGACAACATGTATGAGTCATAAACAGCATGTACCTTGACAAACGTGAATGAATACATATGCTCTGTGACTGTCAATGTGTCTGGTTAATAGAACCAATCATCTAAATGTGTCCCACAGGGTGTTATGCAGTGTTCCTGATACAGTGTTCATTCTCCCCCATTGGTATGTGAGGTGTGCTAGTGAAGGAAAGTGCATAATTTGCTGACCACCTTAGGTAGATGATAGCATAATAGATGAGGTTTACCACCTGTACGCCTTTGAGGGACACACCCGTCTGGGCAGTTGTGTCCTGCAAAATGAATGTTATGGCACATGGCCTGTGAGTTCGGGAAAGGAGGCCATATATTGTGTGTAGTGGTGTCAGAAATTAATTTGTTGTATCAGAAACAGCTACATGTAATAGGAAACAGTATTAACAATTATAATGCTACAAGAATAACCTTAATGTATGCAAACCGTTGAAGTAGTCAGTTTACTACTGGCTGTGGGTATGTGTTGCCTTGACACATGTGATAGCTCTACATATAGGATCTATAGGGCCGCCACCATTCTGAATGGCCAAAGTGGGACCTGCTCTGTAGAAATGTCAGACGTACCAGGGCAGAACATACCTACAGCCATGCATAGTACAGAAATATGCATATCAGCACAAATCAAAGCTTAGTCTAGCAGCAGTAAAGTTGCTTATGCTACTACATATAACATATCGACGTGTCAGGTATACAAGACCTGTAACAAGCAACCACTACAGACACGTAGAATATGAGAATGTCCCCTAATCAGGACAGTTGCAATGGCTAGAGTATTGTCACATGACATATGCCTAATGAGGGACTGTCCCATGCAAAGTGGGAAAGGTGTTACTCCTACAGTCTCCCGTCTTGCAATCTGAAAGGTGGAAAACGTACAGTAGGTATGGGGTAGCATGACTCGGCGGACAGCTGCATTAACAAAATAACATTCACATGTCAGCATTGCAGAGTATCGGTTCCCATGTATCAGGCAGATGGGAGCAGATCGTATGAGGAACACGCATATAATATGATTACGTCACTGGACAGGCCGCCGAGTCCGTACAGTCGAACACCTGCCGTCGCCAAATGGTTAGACATACCCGATACTGTAGTCATGTAGTCCGATGTAATACGCATCACAAGGGATCACACACACCCAGCGTGAGTGACAAATGTAAGCACAAATGTCGGTGAGCGAGCAGCTGTAAGCGTGTTTATCTGCCAGTATGCCAGTAGTGCACTGTCAAAGAAATGTGGAGTCTAAACGGGTATAAGGTGCTGTAACCAGAGGTCAGCAGTGCTTAACACTGTGCAAACCCACGCACAACTGCTCCCACCTGCTGGAATGTGCCTTACCCAGTCCGTATCCAAAAGCGTTGGTCTGTCTGCAAACAAAGAACCGTCCTATTCACATGCTGGTAGCAGTACCCTGCGCACATAGCTCATGTGAATTAACAATAGACCATGGCATATGTACAGACAATAGACCACACACACACCATACAGCACAGTCATCCAACAGTATAGCAATGTACTGGCAGATATGTCCGGACCACTGGTGTATGCATGCCTGGCCGTCCTGTGTTTCAGTGTGTGAGCATGCCCAGTATGACTGTTACGCATGTTGTCGACCGACATTACTGTCATACCGTCATGTGTGTGAGCATGCCAAGTATGGTCAGCTGTATCGCATGTGTCACATGTCCAGATAGTCAGTACCATGTTGCCGACCCCTCCGTTCTACACAGACAGGTGTCATGCTGTGTCTGCAGGGTAGCTAATGGTCATGTGGCATTGACAGTTGCTACATGTCTGCATAGCGTGGGGGGACATCCAACCGCATCCACAGTCCTACACAGCACCGTGGGTGGTGCACATGACTCTCACATGTGTAGGTTGGACGGGGCACAGCTGACAGTTGTACACATCTGCCACTACTGTACTGGTATGCCAGGTACTCCATGTCAGTGTGTGGACCTACCTAAATTGCTGGTTGGAGGGATACCAGTGTACGTCAGATCCCAGCTTTAAATACCAGCATAGTGGTGTTGGACATCCTAGCTTTCACAACCTACATCAAACTGCCTGACCTGCTGTAGTCTGTGTCTTTGGGGGTTGGGGTCATTCATTGGGCATATCCATAGGCCATTGTATATCATTTGTCTGTATTGGTCCACACCTGTCCAGCTGCATGGAACGTGTGTGGGCTGTATGGACACACATGATGTTCAGCCCATAATCTGCAGTGGGTTGGGACACCCTGTGTACTACTGGCTACCATTGTGACCCCCGTATGTGCTACAGATGTCATGGTGCCACTATGGACGTGTACTGTCTGCTGCCCTAACATTCGGCCACCAAAGTCTCTTGTATGCTCACATACATACCATAGCAATGGGTAAATACACATTCTAATACAACTGCCAATTGTTAGGTCGATAGATGTACCCTGGGGGTGTTCTGGACCTGAGGACAGTGCTGGAGGGCTGCCTATGTCAGATGCACACAGTGCACCTCCTATACATGGCCGAGCACAGGTAGTGTCATGTTTGGCATCCATTGTACTGTGTGCGGGTCAGAGAGGGGAAATCCGTGGGTACCTACTGTGTCAGTGCATATGCCTTGTGTTGCCTCTTTGCCAAGGGCAGGTCATACTGTGCATGGCCTTTCACCGACTGGGCCCTGCTCAGGTAGTTCCTTCACCAAGTCACACTGTGCCTGTACAGGCCTTGGCAGTGGTGTTGGGCTGTGTGGCCCTGCCCCATGCTGTTCCTGCTGCAACTGTTACTGCAGGATCAGATTGTGTAGCATAGCAAATACCATAACAAATTGTGTACATGTAGCTAGTGAATACTGTAGGGCTCCACCGGATGTGTCCAGATAACAGAACCGTGACCTGAGTATCCCAAACACATGCACAATTATATGTCTTGCCTGTGCATCTGCCTCATTATGGTGTGAGTGTTCAGGTGTGTGTGCATTGCTGATGGGTGTCATCAGCCACGACACCAGTGGTTACCCAGCATCCCCCACTAGGAGACTGTAGGGGATGTCCATATTGGCAAAGGTGTGGTACAGCTGTGTCAGAAGCCATATATCAGAATCATCATAGCTTCCAGGGCAGACAGCACACACATTCAATCTAATGCCCTGGCCATCGCATATGGCCTAGCTGTTGGAGGGTATGCCCCTGCAGTGAATGTAGGCCCTACCCTGCTCACCAGGTGGTGCTTTGATGTGTACGTGTGTGCAGGCTATAGCACCCAGTACCCCAGGGTAGTCAGCCATGTGGTTGAAGAGATGCATATTGCTGGTCTACTAATCACGTGTGTTGAGGACATGTACATGCTCACTAGCATGTGTTGACATGGCGTCTGTGAACTGGTGCAATACTCTGGATGCAGATGCCTGTGAGATCCCCATGATATCCCCAGTTGTGCTGTGTGAGGTACCTGTGGCTAGTATACCTAGGCCAACACATACAGTGGTATCCACTGTGATGGGTTTCCCTCGGCCTGTTTGATGTGTCAGGTGTGGCAGGCACAGGTCAACAAGCCGCTGTAGGAGGTCTCTGTCCACCCCATAGTGCTCCACCATCCCCAGCTCATGTAGCCCCTGGTAAGTCACCCTGGGTCTATAAAGTCTTATGTCACCCCAGTAAGGGTTGTTCGGCAGCATACACATCCTCACTGCCCTCAGCCTCCTGCACATGTTGGTCTATGTTGCCTGCTGCAGCCCTTCTCATTTGGTTGGACTGTGTTGTGAAATGTCCCCGCAGGTATACACCAGTGGTGTAGAGTGTGGAAGAAACCTGTGTGTATGCTGCTTGCTCACATTACTGTACTGTTCAGGTGCGGGCTGGCCATGTCATCTGCTGATTGTGCTGATCATCACCTGTTTGTGCAGCCTGTACACCCTGACTACCCCACTACTGCTTTTGTCCCTCCCAATGTCACCAGGCAGGTATAGACACACCCCTAGCTTAGGCGTGCTAAGGCAGGAGCACTCCCGAGGCACAGTTCTGCAATGTACGTACAGTATGCCTGACCCCCCTCCCATGCTGTCAACTATATTCGAGCCCTGCACCCAGCTAACTACACACATACACTCCAGGGATCTGCATCACACCCTGGGGATAAATGGGATACACTATTGTCAACCTCATCTGCATAGTATAGTCTTCTAATGAATAGTTATATGACCCATACCGAACCTCCAAATTAATAACCACTGCTTAGTGTCGCTCAGATCCGTACACAACTGGTAACAGGTGCCTTACTATCACCATATTCGATGTCCCATGGTCTTCCCAGCAACAAAATAACCTGTGTCTACACGACTACAACCCAGGACCCTGCACACAACAGATGATGTGCATTACCACTACGCCATGGCAGATATACATACATCCGAGGTTATCACGTACAGATCATCCGGCACAAACATTCAATAGTGCTGATGTCCCCAGACATATATGTTTATATCTATGTCTCTATATCTACATATATCATATATATATGTATACATATATACATATATATATATATATATATATATATATATATATATATATATATATATATATATATATATATATATATATATATATATATAGATATATATATAGATACATACACACATATACACACATATGTAGATATTGCATTTATATCACAACAGTGGACCACATGACAGCAAAGCATTAGACAGGAATGAAAAGGAAACTACATGTGCCACCTGCATCATGTAGTGTTGTTACTATCAAGGCATGTGTGTTTTGTTGCATCACATGGGTCAGACTGTATTAAGGGTAAGAGTAGGGCTGCTGACATTTACTCACCAGACCTATTGGCGAATGTATGTGTTGACAACCCAGTGTCTTGGCAGAATATGCAGGCTGTGGACACTATATAGGTCAGCAACAAAACACACTGAACACATCCCGCAGCTAGCCACCCACAGATACCAACACATAGGGTATAACTGCCAAACACACACACCTGCCATGCCTTGGAATCGAGCACCTACCTGTCTATTCTACCACACTACAGCATTACGCAGTAACAGAACGCGCTACCGAGTTTCAGCATCACAGCACTCCCAGAGGCATACTTCTGGGTGGGTGACATCATCAGCAAAGGCAAAGATGCCGATAGGGAGTGTACGGAGAGTGAGCTGTCTAAAAACATTATTCTGTTCCCAGGCAGCTGGAAACACACACACACACACGCAGCAGGGCTGGGATTAGAACATAGAACATACTACCTGACTACCTTATCACACTACAGCATTATACAGTTACAGAACATGGTAACAAGTTTTCTGGAACACAGCACTCCCAGAGGCATACTTCTAGGTAGGTGACATCATCAGCAAAGGCAAAGACGCCAATAGGGAATGTATGGAGAGTGAGCAGTCTAAAAGCATTACTCTGTCCCCAGGCAGCTGGAAACACACACACACACTTGGCAGGGCTGGGATTTGAACATACACCTAACTACCTTATCACACTACAGCATTATGCAGTTACAGAATGCGCTACTGAGATTACTGGAACACAGCACTCCCAGAGGCATACTTCTAGGTGGATGACATCATCAGCAAAGGCAAAGACGCCGATAGGGAATGTATGGAGAGTGAGCAGTCTAAAAGCATTACTCTGTCCCCAGGTAGCTGGAAACACAAACACCCACACTTGGCAAGCTGGGAGTCGAACATACACCTAACAACCTTATCACACTACAGCATTACGCAGTTACAGAATGCGCTACCGAGATTACTGGAACACAGCACTCCCAGAGGCATACTTCTAGGTGGATGACATCATCAGCAAAGGCAAAGACGCCATTAGGGAATGTATGGAGAGTGAGCAGTCTAAAAGCATTACTCTGTCCCCAGGCAGCTGGAAACACACAGACACACACACACACTTGGCAGGGCTGGGAGTCGAACATACACCTAACTACCTTATCACACTACAGCATTTCGCAGTTACAGAACGTGCTACCAAGATTACTGGAACACAGCACTCCCAGAGGCATACTTCTAGGTGGATGACATCATCAGCAAAGGCAAAGACGCCGTTAGGGAATGTATGGAGAGTGAGCAGTCTAAAAGCATTACTCTGTCCCCAGGCAGCTGGAAACACACACACACTTGGCAGGGCTGGGAGTCAAGCATACTCCTAACTACCTTATCAGACTCCAGCATTACGCAGTTACAGAATGCACTACCGAGATTACTGAAACACAGCACTCCCAGAGGCATACTTCTAGGTGGATGACATCATCAGCAAAGGCAAAGACGCTGATAGGGAATGTATGGAGAGTGAGCAGTCTAAAAGCATTACTCTGTCCCCAGGCAGCTGGAAACACACAGACACACACACTTGGCAGGGCTGGGAGTCGAACATACACCTAACTACCTTATCACACTACAGCATTTCGCAGTTACAGAACACGCTACCGAGATTACTGGAACACAGCACTCCCAGAGGCATACTTCTAGGTGGATGACATCATCAGCAAAGGCAAAGACGCCGTTAGGGAATGTATGGAGAGTGAGCAGTCTAAAAGCATTACTCTGTCCCCAGGCAGCTGGAAACACACAGACACACACACACACACACTTGGCAGGGCTGGGAGTCGAACATACACCTAACTACCTTATCACACTACAGCATTACGCAGTTACAGAATGCGCTACCGAGATTACTGGAACACAGCACTCCCAGAGGCATACTTCTAGGTGGATGACATCATCAGCAAAGGCAAAGACGCCGATAGGGAATGTATGGAGAGTGAGCAGTCTAAAAGCATATTACTGTCCCAAGGTAGATGGAGACAAACACACGGCAGTGGTGTGAGCGGGACAACTGCCTATCTACGGAGCACTATTACAACACTACATAGATACGAGATGTGCCACAGACAGTACACCCTTCAAGACAGTCAACCAGTGTGTTCAATGTAGGAATCCATCCTGACGTGGGGTATGGACATCTGTTGCCTGGATGACCACTATCGCTATACAGGATTTCAATGGTCATGCCCATACACAGAGGCACATAACCGACACAAGGTGTCACTGGGCATGCTCACACACTTAGTAGCACACGTCCATTTGGAATGTACTGTGTGTCCATCTACACAACGGCATACTGGGCATGCTCACACACTTAGTAGTAGTGAAGGGCTGTCTTGTATGCACATGGATTCTAAACACGGAAGGGCACAGTGTGTCGATAGTGAACATTGTTAGCATGAACGCTGCACTACATATATCTGACACAGGTCGTCAGTGCTAGATGTGTAGCGTTCGTAATCACAGCTGACAATCCAGATCCAACAATGGGGAATACGGACATCTCTGCAGTGAGGAACACCTGGCATATGGCACAGTTGTGCACAATAGCACTACCACCATATACCTCAGATACAGACATGTGGGCCATAAGACCGTGATGGACCGCTCCAGGTGTTAGTGTCCCCACGTACATGAAGGCCACTCACATGTACTGACCAGTACACACTCAAGAGCCATCACAGATGTCTCAGGTGCAGATCACAGTGGTAAATGCCGCATTCTACTATGTAGCCCTCAGACATCACCATGTCCTTGGACCAGCAACACACATCCATACATTACTACAACACCATGTTACTCATGACCAGTGGACTGTACATAGGTCTACAGCAACTGTGCAGACTACACATGTACTGACAGGGTTCCATCATGTGTTATGCAATGCAATGATACCACTGTTCATAACCAGGTCAGCTCTACACATAACAGGGGCCCTGGGTCTTATACAGCTGTAACAGATGACTGTTGCTGTACACCAAAAACACTCATGTTTGGATATGACATACATGTAATTGCCGTGGATATGTACATGGCCCACACACACACAACACATATGTACATAGCATAGCTTTTGCTGTCCTCCATGCAGACAAGTGGCTACAGCAATCACACGCATGCACATGGAAGGTAGGTCCATGGCTGTTGAATGCTAACAGTACATAAGGTAGCAATGTTGACTGAGGTAACATTCCCTCTGTACTAGTTACCCATGACAACCATCATATCATACAACAGTCCATGTGTCATGTATGTCATCACACATGTCCACCAATTGCAATGCATACAAACATGGCTACATGACAGGAATGTAGGACCAACACACATGTACATGTAGTGGTGTGCATTCAGCTACCATGCATGTGCAGTAGCTGATGTATGCAGTTCATCTGTGTCTAACTACAACATGCAGTTGCAATGCAGCCCCATCATTGACACCTGTATATGGTGAAATACTGACAGTATGGTAGGATGTACATCAGGTATGGATGGATGTGTGTACATAAAGTGGTGGTCCACCTTTGCAGATGGATGTTTGCTGAAGACAGCTCACAGGTGTGTCACAAGCCATCCTACCATGACATGTGCAAACAGTATGCTATGTTACTGTTACTTGAAGGTGAAGACATACAACCTACACAGCGGTCAGGGTGTTACTGACTGTAAATCACTTGACACCTGTAACACTTATGTCCTCCTGTGTGCATATAGCAGCACAATTGCCAAAGGTAGCGTTGGTACACATAATGCGGCCAATACTGCTGCATGTCTGTCAGACGTATCATCATATAGCAGGTGTATGATTCACAGTACTGCCATGTGTGTTTGCTTGTGTGACCATATATGCCACGTATGGTGGGGAATACATCCCAATTGTTACACACCCCTGTACACTGTTGTAGAGATCTGTACATACTGCAGTGTAGAAAGCAAGACATAAGCAGGGTGGTGTGTGTATCACACACATGTCAGCTATCTGTATGTGAATGACATTTGTGGACTCCACAGTGTGTGTGTGTGTGTGTGTGTGTATGTATGTATGGCTGTCTGGTGCATGGAGTGAGGGTGTATGCTACCATACAGAACAGACAGGATCCCTAACCCCTCATGGTGATGCAGTCTACTACCCTGTTGATGCCATCGGTCTCAGCCTTACTGGCTACCTGTACATGTTCATTCTCTGTGTCGCATCATGTGGGTGCACAGTACTGTGAAGGTGATTACCACATAGGCAGGGGTCCTCACCTCAACACTATCGAGTGTGCGTTATAGTGTTGTTGACCCCGTGAGTGTGGGCATGTTACTGTGTGTTTCTGTGTATGTCTGTGCATGTTCTCATCCTGTAATGTGACAGTGTATTACTGCTACACAGTGAGGCCTCATGCTATCAACTGGCCTCTAACCTTGACATCAGCCAGACCGCTGTGTAAACCCCCCGCACCATGTCACTGTACTTATGATGTGACCTGGTATGGATGTCACATCTCTAGCCACTGTAGCCTATTAAACAGCTCACATGCTTCTGGATCAGTAGATGTGTGGACATCTGTGGAATGGTAGCCTTTCTAACAGTGAGGTTGAGGCTACGTATAGCATGCTGGTATTGCCATACATGCCTGTGAGTACTCCACATTTACACATGGGAAACTGCAAACACTGCTACTTATTGGCACATGCAATTAGACCTTAAGGAGGGAAGCAGGGCATCATTACCAACATGCTGTTACTGTTGTTACCAAGACACATACTGTGAACATACAACAATGCACTCTAACTGCAAACACTGTAACGTAATGGCACATGCAATTAGACCTTAAGGAGGGAAGCAGGGCATAATTACCAACATGCTGTTACTGTTGTTACCAAGACACATACTGTGAACATATAACAATGCATTCTAAACCTGTACTACATGGTATGTCTGGTGCGTGTCAACAGTACACAACAAATGTAATATACACTTATCTCACTATTCTGTTCACCCTGTGCATCAGACCATATGAGCATGTCCCTGCACCGATGGTGTGGATGACAGGGATGTGGCACAGGCATCATCATATGCACAGGGTGATAATGTTTGCCAGGGGCATAGGCTGCACCAGTGGATGACATCATGTGTGTGGGTTAGGGCCGGTGATCTGATTGGACATGTGTGGTTGTTATGCATGTGGGTGTTGCGGTGCCCTACAGATGTTTCTGCTGTGTGTGTATGTGTGCACACAGTTCTGCCATGTGTCCGGCCTACACAGGGGTATTATTGACAGCTCCAGATTGTACAGACCAGGATGTACAGCTCACTGTGTCCAGCCACGGCCATGTGACCTGTGCCTGCCAGGGGTTGCACGGGCACTACCAGGCAGAGGTACAGATTGGCTACTGTCCGATGACACATGTCCACTGGAACCGTGTCCCCACTGGGAACATCCAGGGCCACGTCCACGTGGCCTGCTGTGTCCTGGTGTGGACAGCGCAGCACCAGCTGCACTGCTACTGCTACCGGCACTGTGGGAGCGGGCATGTGAGGTAGCTCATTCACGTTGACCTGCACCAGGTGGTGTAGCTGGCCTATGTCCACGTGGCCTATGCCTCACTCCTACCAGATGTTCCAGCACAGACAGCTCATGCTCATGGATTGCCATGCCATGGTCAAGGATTCCAACCATGTCACCCAATCGCCTGTCCAGAACATCAGCAATCTGCTGTTGAGCATTTGCCAATGCCTGGATGTTGTCATTTAAAGAATGGATAGCAGCCCTCTGAAGCCTCTGCCCTTCTCTGTTCTGCCATTCAGCATATGCCTGTGCCGCCATTACAGTCTGAAACATGCGTCTGGTGACACCAGCTGCTGCGCTCTGTCCTGCAGGTGCATGTCTGCCAGAGGTCCTCCTACGAGCAGCACTGGCCACATGCCTGTGTGGCACATCTGCAGTCATTACACTGACACCATGGTGTGAAGACACACCTTCTGTAGCCACCACATGTTCCTGTTCCAAGCTAACACACGCTGACTGTCCTTCCTCTATGGCCACTGGTGATGGGGTATGTGTTGGCATGAGAACTGTGTGCGGGGAAGAGGGGGACATAGCTGGGATGGCAACCATTGGCACAGATTCAGCCCCTGACAACCCTGCCTGTACCTCATGCATATGTTCATCACTGCTAGAGTCTGTGGGGACACTAACATCAGATGGACCGCAGGAGGGTAATGCACCTACATCACCTGTGAATGCAAAGAAAGACTCTACATTACAATAGACACACAGACAGACAGAGACACAGACACACAGACAGACAGAGACACACACAGACAGAGACACAGACACACAGACACAGACACACAGACAGACACACAGACACACAGACACAGAGACAGACACACAGACACACAGACACAGAGACAGACACAGAGACAGACACACACAGAGACAGACACAGACACACAGAGACAGACACACACAGAGACAGACACAGACACACAGAGACAGACACAGACACACAGACACAGACACAGAGACAGACCATGCATGTGATTTGACAGACGGCATGCAGCATGCATGTGATACAGCAGACGGCATGCAGCTCAGACATTAATAGTGGTAGTTAGCATACATCCCTGGGTTGCACACAACAGCAAGCAGGTGTCATATCAGAAGCCATGCAGTTCACACAATCATGGTAGTAAGCATGCATCCCTGTGATACACCATGTGGACCAGCACAGGTTAACAGTACACATGGCTGATGTGACCTTGACATTAACATGTAGTATGACATGTAATCTGCTGACGTGCATTGACATGCATACATGTCTGACACAATGGTGTCCTGACACATGTACAGTGGTGTAATGGGTATCACATTGCAGTGTTGTCTGTATGCCCTACAGATAGAATGCACTTTTAGCAGATGTGCATGAGCATTGAAGGGTAGTATGAGGCATCTACATTGCTATACAGTGTGAAGTACAGACACTGTGCCATTGCATGGCATCATGAGGCATCTATATTGCTATACAGTGTGGAATACACACACAGTGCATAGCCATGACTGCATGCATACACATTACATAACTACTGTGGATTGTGACCCACGTCGCTGAGGTGTATACACACTAAACCATGCTGTGTCATGTGACAGGTCACTGGAAGACCTATGGATGACACCCCTGCACAACTACTAAAATGTCTTAGCTGCCTGGCAACCGTGTCCACACATGGCAGACTTGTCAATACACCATGTCCCACATGACATTTATGTACCACACACACGAGGTGCACGGCTGACAGTGATGTCCAACAGCAGCAAGGGAAATGTACGGTATCTGTGGCCTGATGTGGTGTCTATGTCTGTGGAAGCTGTACAGGTGACTACTGTCATGCTATGACACAGTCATGATGTTCAACACATCTTATATGGTCGAATTAAGTGACACCTCCACAAGCTGTGCACAGGCTTTTAGGATGTCCAGTGTTCCACATCAACTATATAACCATTCAACAAAGGCTATAGTTGGACCATGTGTGGACAATGTGCAACAGGGTGTATACACATCACATCTACTGTGTGTTGCTACATGTCTCTGGCCATCCTCCATGGCCATGTGTGAACATGTGTTGGCCAAATGTTTGTGATGGCCATCTATCTCACATGTCTGTGTTGTCCCATATGACATACACCCATAGATGTCAGATATGTCACTGTCCACAGGGTTATGCAGACAAAGGGTTGTATGTTTGGTATGTGGGGTATGTATTATGGGATAGTGAGACAATATTGCAGCCGGAACACTACATGTCTGGGACATGTCAGATGGCACATCACAATGTGTGCACCCATTGCAGGGGCATATTCCACAATGGTGAATCCTGTGGGCTGCCCATATCCCAGCTCACTGTGTGGTACTGTTTGCATACCACACATGTGTTGTTCCAATGTATAGTACATATTCCTACATTGAACAACACCTCCACCATTGTATGCACAGCTGTCCACACATCTAGCAATGACAGATACTGTGGTTTCATGTTGGTGTTTCATTTAGTTTGTATATATTGCACATGGGTAGCCAGTGTGATTGATGACAGATGCGACCTGTATATCGTGACTGGACCATACATTATGTGTACATGTGTTAACTGGCCACATGGCAAATAGATCTATGCATTAACATGCCTGATACTGATAACTGTCTCACCTGCAATGGACTGATGTCTGTGCGGCACGCCAGAGGTACCTGTATAGGGGTGACACAGCAGTTTGAACATTATCCATGACTGTATGACAGCTACAGGGTGCACTGTGCATGTTAACACATTCACCTGTACAATAGCATATAGTATGCACATGTGTGCATACACAGGGTAGCATACTATAGTATGCATGTGTGTAAACATACCTTGCATATGATGTTACATTACATATTGTACAGTGACACATGCAACTAAATGGGATATAATAGTTATATGTGCAGTAGTGACTTACCAGGCAACTCCAGGCTCGGTGGTTGGGAGACACCCACCTCCACGATGGCAGCTAGTGTTTGTGGATGCTGTTCTGAGGGTGTCCCCAGGCTGGCCAGTAGCTCCTCGGTAGGTGTGAGTGGGGGCTGGGTTGGTGGCCCACCACCTGTTCTACCTTGTTCCCTGGCGATTGCATTGGCACGCTGTTTTGCATGTCGTATCAGGTCCGTGCAGTGTCTGCGCACCTGCTGGTAGGTGCGGTTATGGCCACCCACATCATTAACCCTCCTGCGAAGTTCCTGCCACAGGTCGTCACGCTGCTGGGCATGCTGTGGCACATGGCTGAACAACACCTCATAGTTATCATGGAGGTACGGTATGAGGGCATCATCCTCCAGGTGGCTATACGCTGGCAGGCATGAATGAGGCATTATCTGGAAGACATAATGATGGAGACAGGTCACAGTATCACAGAGATGTACAGAGATACAGCTGCACATACATTTGTATTAAATCTAGTACATATGAACAGTTATCTTTGCAAATCGTCATGACACTGACATGACTGACATGTTTGTGTCACACACATGTAACACCCGTTGTGCATTGGATATCATCACCATATATGTGTGTCACCTCATTACATTGCTCATACTCCATGTGAATGCTGTCTTGATGTGGGCATGTCTGTTTGCCTGTACTGGTGTTCTTACCTATCAGCACATGCCTGGATGTGTCCACAGTAATGCTGTTGACCTTGATGCTGTGTATATGTCACATATCAACACATACACTGCCTTAACGGACATGAGCAGTGACAATGCAGACATGCGCACGGAAACCTTTACATGCATGTGTTTTGCCATATACATCTACACGGCACTGTACAGCAGTTCAACATCCTGCCACGTATCGCCTGTGTTGCACATGTGATACACATGGGACAATGGCTAGCTGGACGTTATTCGCAGGGATGGTTATCAACTATAGCATGTACGGGCAAGGTTTTCTAGCTGTATCCGACAGCCATTTTGCCACCGCCAGGTGCATCAGTGCCACATTACTGATCCAGACAGTTAATGATACATCTACCATGCGGTCATCGCACCATGTATGACAGAGATGACATGTGCAGCTTTGATGGACAGGGTTGCATGGTATGGCAGGAGTATGTAACATGTATGGCACAGGGATCTGTCCAGCATGTGGCGATCCTTGTAGTAGGAAGGTGGCTGTCCATGACGTATGTCTTTCAGATCAGGATATGTACGTGTAGCATGTCCAACATCACAGTGTTGCACATGTCTTTATGCAAGGTAGCCAGCATGCTGCATAGTGGAGGTGAGGATTGTGAAGGCTGGTGTCGCCCATCCACGCATGGCCAATACCCCTTAAAGGTGATATGTGATCCGATATTGGTCACCCAAGTGCTGAGTATGCCTGTCCAATGATCTCCATGCTCATGGATGGCACCCTGTCATGACATGGGTGCCTCGTATGACTACCTAATAGGCCTGGAGACATCACCAGCTCAGGGAGGTGAACTGCACAGCACCATCCCTTACACACAGTGTCCATAATGTTGACCGCTGCCTAGGTGGTAGTTAATGGGTACAGGGTTATTCACCTAGCGGTGACAATGCTATTAGCAGCTGTCAGATTGTGCACATATGTCACGCACCTCACCCACAAAGCCCATTCTGTATGTTGTCCACAACACTGAGACAGCTATTGCTCCTAGGTCATGGCCATTCACATCCTTACATATGCAGATGCCTCCCATTTGTCTGTGTGGTATGGGCTACAATGAGGAAGGAGTGAAAAACATTAACCCTGTTTTACTGTAGCTGCCACTGGTGTGATATGCACATGTCACTCAGACACCTTTTGTAGTGTTGCTTCTGTCAACAGGCCACTGGTAGAACACTCCTGTGACATACGAAGGTACATCTAGTATACTCAGTGTAGCTGGAACACAGTATGGGTGATGATGTCCTATGACCTGTCACAGGTATGCTATGCAGTGTGAAATCATCCGTACTGTCATCTACATCTGTACTGCTAACATCTACGTTGATAAAGGTTCATAGACTTGCAGACCATACTCAGCAGGGTAATAGTGCAGTGCCTCCAATTATGACTGGCGTCTCCACTTGTGGGTTGCAGTGGGTTTATATTATCCAACACCCTATCTGTATTGCATATTCATGCTCAGCACTTGTTCAGAACATGTAAGCACTTCATGAGCTACTAATTACTATAGCACCCATTCCAACTCATTTCCTACAAGTACACTGTTTGTCCTTACATTTCCAGCTTGCTTACAGTACAACAGCTGTTGTACACACGTACCTCACATATCTTGTGAGACATGGTTGAATATACAGGCATGTCCAAGTGTCACTTACCAGTGTTATTGCCTGTCTATATGATGAATATGGCAAACATGAGGCAATAGAGCAATTGTCTCATGTACACAGTCAATGCTCACCTCCCAACATACGACACTACAGCCTGTGGGAGATGCACATATGTAGCCATGCTGGGGTAATGCTCTCTCCAACCCAGACTGAACCTGACATTCATGTGGGGACATTAAACATTTGCAACACACCCCACTCATCACATAGTCTCACTAGATCTCCACCACCACAGGCCACACATAGTATGACTACGACATTTGCAGAACCTCTCCATACTCTCTGTGTAGGCAACAGAGGCAGCCCCCATCACCAAACACAACACCAATTACTTATAGCCCACAGACTCATGTGTGCCCATCAACTACAGCCAATAGGGTGTTATAACATACCCAACACACCAGTCATAGGTGACTCTGTAGGCGGTCACACTGATGTCCCACTCAGCAGGCTACACAAGGCGATAGTCGCTTACATCTGGCTGTCGGGTAACAGGATCCGCAACATAACCTATGCACCCATGCCACACCTCACCAGGTACAATTTGACTGTCATTCTCCATGTTAGTGTGACTGCCCTGAGATGTAACTTCCTGGACTACATGTACAGGGACATGCAATAGCTCTCCGGTCTTGTAGCCCAGAAGGTATCGCCCAAGCCCTGAGAAGCATTCTGCATTCATCCAGACTGATACCACTGTACAACGACTGAATGTTTCACTTCAACAGTTGCCTATGCTTCTGCTGTCATTCCACAGGCATCCAGTATCTGTCTGCTTTGAATGACATGGTCAACAAAACACGATGCTTTGGCACAGATGACCTGCACCTGTCAGCCCTGGGATTACAGATAACATGTAAGGCTCTTGCTGCTCCTATACTGCCTGTCTTGGACAGTTTCCAATAACATATTCACCACCAGAACAGGAACAGGCAAGCAAAACCTGGGGTAATGTTACTCAATGCTTGACATCTTCATCTCTAACGCACTCAGGCGAGGCACTCCTTATAATGGACCACTTTGATATCTCTGCAGTGACTGGGACCTGCCTCTAGGCTATGGAGCACACCTGCACTGACAAGTTATACGCAGACCACACCTTTCAGTCATGTAACCAGAACCAAACACTCACGGCGGAGGTGTGTCCATATTTCACAAGGATGTACACACCTCCAGGCTGGTTACTTAGCACAATGCATCAGAGGTGATCCACGTGCAACTAACTGTGGCCAGAACTGCTATACACATTGTAACTTGCTACAGATTCCACACCATACCCCACGGTTACCGGCCCTCATTTCTTGGTGTACTGGACAGTAGGGTTCAGACAGGAACTACTGATGTGAGACTGACACTACCCCACACTTAACTGGGATACCTACTCATGTACCGACACATTAGGCCAATGCTTTCTGGGATTCATAACCTCCACTCGGCTGGATCAACCCATACACACCACCACCAAGGCCAACAATATCCTAGACATGGACATTACCAACATGTGACTGGTGTTCCACACCTGGGGTTATCCCCTCGTTGGTAGTTTCCGAACATATGCTAATCACCCTTGTTATCCACATCCCGGCACCACACCCTTCACGGAATACACAGTACAAGATTTCTACAAGGCCTACTTCAGACATCTTATGACAGCGGTAGTAAACGTCATGACACCCGTGCAGATGGACAATGTACTTACAAATGCTGAAACATACACCAGTGCACTTCATTAGCACTTACACGACTGCATGGATCATGCTATCCCAAACAGAGCCATGATGGTACCCACCAGATAACGGACGCCACTCTGGGGGTCCAGTTCCATGGACATAATGTACAACAAAAGGTGGAGGCTGTTGCAAAGTGGAGTACAATCCCATGGGTGGGGTAGCTCACTGGTCAGCCTCAGTAGGGAACTGGGATCCCTTATCACATCCTCCAAAGCTAGCTACGTAAACATTACTGCGACACATTCCAAGGACTACCACAAAGCATTATGGAGGTATGTCAGTACTCGATGGCAATACCCACATCTGCTCTGACATACGACGGTTAGGCAGGAACATTACAGAACCGACTGATATTGGCAACATCCTGGCAGATAGGTTCAATGCTAACTTTACACCCTCTCACTCCCTACAGGGCCAAAATCTATACAGGAACAATGCAGAGTCCCTGCGGTCACAACTACGCAGTTCCAACCTGCACTCTCTAAGGCCTGGAACACAGACTCCATGTGACCGTCCAACATCCCAGGCTGTGATTTACACAAACCTCAGAATGACATGGCTCCCCACTTGGCCACCAGATTCACTAATAGCCTTGTATCAGACATTGTGGCCCCTGAATGGTGCACAGCAACAGTTATCACACTCCACACAGGTGGTGCCACAATGAACCAGAGGGACTATTGCCCTATATGCCTGACTGGACTGTTCTGCAAGGCTATGGGGCACATCATCATGGAAGTCATTCACAGAGACATTGGTGGGCTCCAGACCTTTGATGCCACCCAGGTTGGATTTGTTAGGGCCAGACCATGGCTCCTACACCTGGTGGACTCCTTTGATACAGTTACCAGGGTAGTTGATGATGGTAAGGGGGTCCACACAGCCTACATTGTCCTCTCATTGGCTTTCAGCACCGTTCTCCATTCTGGTATTGACAACATACACATCCACCTGCACATCGACCCCTACGTCTCGAGATGTTATGCAAAGTGGCTCATGGACAGGACCCACACAATGAGGGTAGCATACCGTAGTACCTACTGTAATTCAGTTACACTTGGCATACCACAGTCCTCGGTCATAGGGCCCCTCATGTTCGGTATATGCTTCCCTGAGGTACAGGCTAGCACAGAGGGACTTTCCTGAATAGGTTTCCAGATGACTGCAAACAAGGAGCCATGATTGATCCACCAGCTGATACAGACACCCTCCATAAGGGTGTCACTGTGACGGATACCTGGTGTCGATAACATGGCCTCAAGCTGCATGACACAAGGTGCATAGACATCCCCTTTGGATTACACCAATCACCCACTGACTATCACATAGGTGGTAGTCCCCTACATACATGTGACATTATACGGGATCTTAGTACACACGTATATAGCACCCACTCCTTTGATAACCATATTGCCAATGTGGCGTGGATATCCTTCTACGTGGCCACCCTTATCTGTAATGGGTTTGTAGCTGGAACAAAGGCACCCATTGTACCTCTATACTCCTGACGTATGACACACGTTCAAGGGTACAACACCCTTTTGGGGTGTACCTTACAGAACAGCAATGGCTTTACATACCACAACATTAACACACCATGAGGATTATTGACCTCTGAAGGATGACGTATGCAGCACAACTACAGACACCACAACTGTACACATTTGCATACTGCATACTCAGGGGTGACCTCTGCTGAACATACAGGGCCCATGTCCACAACAATATTGATGGATATACTCCACATAAGCAACATAAGCAAAAGCCACTGAGAGCAACATGCTCATGGATATGTACACAAATGCAACGATGAGTGGGACGTGCTTGAGGGATACATTCCTGAACCAGACACTCACCATGCTTTGGAACATGATTCCTATGTACATCAAGCAGGGACACTCACTAGCACTCTTCATGAGATACCTCGATGGGTGGATGGGAGACACACATGTATGCCAGGGATCACTGCAGTGGCTGTACTGTACACAGGTGCAGGTAACACATGGCTCTGCTGTTCACAGACACAGGACACTACCCTAGGGAGGTGCCGCCAGTGAAAACACTGTAGTTGGGCTTACAAATGGACTTGGCCAGACAGCATAGTACCTAACTATGAACCTGTGAAGCTATTACATGTCCTTTGTGCATGGATAATTGAGTAGCTCTTCCATTTCAATTAGCTATCATGCTGTTACAGTGTCCCGTGACTACAAGCCATATGTATCCTGTTATTGTGTATTGTACATGCCAATAGACATACCTTTTGTTTGCATGATATAACAGTTATGCTGTGTAAAATATCTGACATATCTACCTACAATACTGTACATTACACATATTTTAAACATTATCCCATAATGCAAAGCATACTTGCACAGCAGGACCACCTTAGGCATGTTATTCTCGTTATATGCCCATACACATGCCTACTGTGACAGTATATCAACATATACTATCCCCTGCTATGGCACATACTTGTTGGACAAACCCTACCACTGATGGCGGGTGGTGTGGAATTGTTGTGTTTAAAGCCCTCATGTAGCATCCCTTGTGGTGTATGAGATGTTTACCTTGTGGCCCACAGCAGGACACACAATTTCTACAAGCATTACTATGCTCAACAAGACATCACTACATAATACCTTTTCCCACTTTATGCATTGCATACACTTTAATTAATACAAAACAGGCTCTACATACACTAACATACTGAGTGTTCTACATACCTTGTTAGCGTTCCGAGTCTTTGTAAATATCTCTCTTACACCTTTACTGTTTAAACGGTTCTATGGTATGAGCATACGGTTTGAATGTATGGCAAGGCATCCTTATATACGTAGATACCTGTAACATGTGGTATCCTGCCGCCAATTGGTGTTCCTGAGTAAATTATTACATGCACATCAGCTGTGCAGCTACTCCATTCACCAATTACGTGGCAACAGTGGGGTATAATTGAATTCTCCACTTGGGCATTGCCCTTTTGCCCTACCTTCGGGGAGACGGCCTGTATGTGTTTTGTTGTGAGGAATTGCAACTGCTATTTGGAGAGACACGGATATTTTGAATTCATGTCCCCCGTGGATTGTGTGTGATGGCTAGAGTATGTGGTTCTACATGTGAGTGTACCTGTCATCTCAACCATCTGATAAGGGACTATTGCAAACAAAACCTGTAACATCGCCGTCTGTTCCATTATACAACAGCTACGATTTCACATGGCGCCATTACAAATGTGTCTCTCACAAGGTATGTTAACGCTTCTGCAGATGTAATTGAGTGAGTGGATGTTTGTGATGTTATTACAGTCTGTATTGCAATTGTTTCAGGTGTGGGGAGATGTAGGTGGGTGTACATAGCATATACAGGTTTGTGGGGACTGCATTTCTACATATTCCATATATGTGTGTGGGCTCCTTCCCTAATTGAAGACCTATCATTTAGTAGACTAAAACTATGGTTGTTGCGGGCTTATACATTGAGCCATTGTTAATTGGTTCCTATATAGCATGCAGGTGAGGTTGATACTTCAATACCTCCAGAAATACATCGATATGTAAGGGAATGTTACTAAATGACAGCTGTCTCGTGTATTTCTGTCACAGATATTTGCACTCATTGCAGTTGTGTTGGTGACTGAACCTCTTTGGCATGGGTTGCCACCTTTTCAAATGGCCATAGTGGGACATTTGCAGGACACACATCGGTGTTTACAGGCCGACACATACCCACGGTCAGTACACAGGATAGAACATACTTTTATCCTAAATACATACTTATTCTTGTAGCACTTTAGCTACTTATCATGTTTCATGTAACATTTACGTATTTTAGATACAGGAATAACTATTTAATGCAACTATTACATAATATATGGGACATAATTATGTCCTACAATCTCGGACATTTGCCTTTTTAATATTTTTTGTCAGGACACAACTGCCCAGGGAGGGGCTGTCCCTCTTAAAGTGGGACAGGTGGTAACTGTATGCCTACGGCCAGCTATGACCACACCTACCGTAATGATCTACCTCCGAGTTAGCACTAACAGACACACGATGCAAACACACACACACACACACATTACAGTCCCACGGAAATGCACATGGCACCCTCAACACACACTTACACAGACTACAGCAATCACAAACACAGTTGAACACAGTACCTACCTGGACCGCAGCACCGGCAGCGATAACTAAATGTCCCTTAACATCGTGATAATATTACTCGCGGTTCTAGTGTTCCGGTACTGTGGTCTTTCGGTCTTTAAGCCTCGTGATTATGCGTGTCGGTATGTGAAACATTCGATAGTTGGCAGTATCCTATTTATTTGTACCTCCATGGTTGTGTACATGTCGTTGACCTATCTATATATTTGCAGATATAGGTGAATCCGTATATATCAACATATATCTCTCTATCACCCTTTCTATCTCTATTTATATATATATATATATATATATATATATATATATATATATATATATATATATATATATATATATATATATAGAGAGAGAGAGTGAGAGGGAGAACACACCTTTCATTGTGTACATGGCGGTGTATACTGTTTCCTGGACTCCGCACATTTGTGTTTTAACCTGTCACAATACACACCTGCCATTGGTACATCTCGGGTAGCTTAGTGTTAGGTGATTGTGTACATGATTGCGTGTTCTACTCCTGGCAGTGGTCGTTTTACCCTTCAGAGCAGGCACTATTAGTACAGGGGTGAATAATGCTAGTTTCACCTGTTCTGGACATCGCTGACCGTGATCTGCGCGATATTCAGCAAAGCTTAGCCCTGTTTCGCGCATATCCATATAGTCATGTTTAAACGACGCTTACCAGCACTTGCCAATGCATAAACCCGCTAACATGTGCTAAACCTGATCTGATGACCTGCATCCAACATCCATTATTCGTGCCTTCGGGATTACGTAACGTCCCTTGCAGGACGTGGAACCGGGAACATGCACGACAGTCAGTGCATTTACCACTTGGGCATCTGGGATTTGTACACGTGTTATGGTGTTTTGTATGTGGACTGTACTATGGCTGTTACTCCATACTGCAATCAAATGTGTAACTCAGTTAGTTTACATATGGATGAGACCTATTAATGGTATGTCCAAGTGATGTTTAATGGATGTGCTCCAGCATTGGGAATGTATGTCACAGTGAGCCACACACTATAATGTGCTACACCTTCACACAACCATAGGTGGAGCATGCTGGGGTGACAGATACCTGTCATGGGTACTCCCCATGCTTTGCCACTACATCCCTGATTACATTATATGGAGCCCCTCATTAACACACCAGGGAATCCATGCAGAGTGTGTGGGGAACAGTGATTACACACATGGATCCCGCAATTGGCTCTGCTCCACTGAGGGACAGTTGGTTAATCGATGTGGTGGTGACAGCAGACACTGTTTGCCTCGGTTGATGAATGGCCTCTGACAATCGGGCATGTACCTACCGATGTACCTAGGAACCTATACATACAGTATCAACATATGCTGTTAGGTGCGTGTACTGTTCAGGTGTTGACATTCCTTGTTCCAATAGCTGTTGTGTGTGCAATGGTTGAGGGCTGCCTATGTAGGATTCACACAGTAGGCCACCTATACATTACAATTTACAGGTGGTCGTGTGTGTGTGCCATCCAGTTTACTGTGTGTGCAGGTGGAGAGGTGTGTCAGTCCGTAGGGGCCTACACTGTCAGTGTATGTGCTATACATTCCCTCTTTGCCAAGGCATGGGCATATTGGGCATGCCTCCATCTGCCTACTGGGGCTGGCACAGGGTGTTCGTGGTCTGAATCCCTCTGTGCCTGTGATGGCCTTGGCAATTGCGGTGGGCTGTGAGGGCCTTCACCATTATGTCCCTGCTGCAGCTGTTTCCGCAGGATCATATTATGTAGCATGGCACATACTATGAAGATGTGGGCACACGTGCCTGGAGAGTACTGCAAGGCTCCACCAGATATGTCCAAGCAATGGAACTGTGATTTCAGCATCCCAAACACATGCTCTATGATGATTCTGGTTTGTGCGTGTGCCTCATTATGGCGTTCTTGCATGGGTGTGTGTGCATTTCTGATGGGAGTCATCATCCACGGCTCCAGTGCATAGCCAGCATCCCCCAAAAGGTGGCCATGTGGGATGTCCCCCCTGACAAATACCTGATACAGCTGTGAGGCATGCCAGATGTGGGAGTCATGGTAGCTTCCAGGGCTGCCAGCACACACATCCATGATAATGCCCTGGGCATTGCACATGACCTGGCAGTTGATGGAGTGGTATCCCTTGCGGTTTATGTAGTGCCTACCATGCTCACCGGGTGGTGACTTGATATGTATGTGCGTGCAGTCTATCGCACCCAGTACCTCTGGGTAGTGTGCCACATGGTGGAAGAGATGCATATTGCTGGCCAACTCCTCCTGAGTTCGGGGGAAGTATATATGCTCATTGGCATGTGGTAACATGGCATCCAGGAACTGGTGTAGTACCCTGGATGCTGATGCCTGTGAGATCCCCATTATATCTCCAGTTGGCCTTTGAAAGGTACCTGTGGCTAGTATTCTCAAGCTTACACATACCTTCGTGTCCACTGGGATGGGTTCCCCTCTGTTGTTTCTGGATCTCAGGCATGGCCGGCACAGCTCAACTATTTGCTGTAAGATGTCCCTGTCCACCCTGTAATGCTCTACTATCTCCAGATCATGTAGCCCCTGGTAGGTTACCCTTGGTCTGAACACTCTTCTCCTCCTCTGGGCCTGCGGTGGTTGTCAGCATCATCCTCCACAACACCTTCAGTCTCTAACACATGGTGATGAATCACAGCTATGGCAGCTCCCAACATGTACATTGTAAAAGTTCCCTGTCTGTTTACACCGATGGTGCAGTGTTTGGGAATACACAGGTGTGTGTGAGGTGCCTTCACACTTTATACTATTGTGCTTTGAACACTGATGATGTCATAGGGTGTGTATGTACAATCGGAGCTACAGGGTATCTTATGTGTTTTACCACAGGTACTGCTATTGTGGTGCCTTTGGTGTTGAATTACATTTAGCTGCCATGGATTACCTCTTGCCCTTCCCTTAACATTTCTTAACATTTCCCCTCCCATTTTCTGGCATGCATCCAGCAGCCTGCTTTCTTTTGTACTTTCCAAAACCTGGCTTATCTTGCAAAATGTGTTCTATGGCCGATCTACTGCAGGTTTGCTTTGCTCTGCTATGACAGTTCTCTTTTCTTTGCAATCCGACACCTCCCCTATCCTGTTCTGCAGGTTGCTGCGAGCAGACTTGTTAGCTGCCGTCGATTGCCCACTGTGAGTTAATAGGTGTTAATTGCTCAGTTGTACTCCAATTACCCTACTGCGGCATTTCCTTATTTTCTTCCCCTAACCTTCCTGTTTGAGCTATGGTGCGCGGTGCATGCTTACCGGGTTTCGGGCATGTTTTCATCCACGTACACATGCGCTTTCGGGCACCATATGTGCTCTCAGCTAAACGATGCTATACCTACATCCCCACCCCTATCCTGCGGCTTTGCTTAGCAACGGGCAGCCTGGATTTGCATTGCTCCAATGTGCTTACAGCTACGGTGGCACACCCCACTGCTGATGTCATGTATACCTCCAAACCACTCCTCGGTGTTGTAGCGCTGCACCGTATGGTACATCCTTAGTCCGGCGGGACGTTTGTGATTCACTATTACTTGCCTCATTTGCATAGCATTGACTACTAATTCATAGTTACTGCGCCGAACACTGTCACAGACCCTTAGCAACCCTTGCAGCTTGGTTGTGGTGTACCATGCATACCATTGAGTATTATGGTGAAATCATGATTTGTATTACATTGCGATTTTATGACATTTGTATATATTTTCCTTGTGTTCCCATTTGCGCACACATGCCCTGCGGTTGTACTTTGCGTTACTGTGGACATGACATTAAATGTTGTTTTTTAGGTGTTGTGCATCTTTTCTTATGCCATTGGCTGTATATTTAGCCATTGGCATATGTTAACTTTGTAATACATGAGTCTGGTCTGCTTTCATAGCTCCGATGTTCTGTTTGGCAAAATGTAAACCATTTTTTTGGTTTACATTTCTGTGGGCTTACACTATGCCTGCACCACTTAATGAATCGCTATGTACCTTCATTTGCATGGTGCAGTACTGCACATGGGGTGATTAGCATACCTGAGCCGAGGGCTGCGCAGATCTGGCATATGCTGGTAGTGCACGTGGAACTGGATCATACCTGAATCGCTCGGCCATATTTGGCATTATACCACCACGCTACGCCTGCGCCTGGCACAAGCTTCATGAATCCCGGGGTAATATTCTATCTCATATTGTATAGCAGCTACAAATTATTCCCAATATTCTTGTAGTTGATGGTTCTCCTATATATCTATGTCAGTTTAACACTTCTTTTTTAGAAACTGGTATCCTAGCATTGCTTACACTGAGCTGTATGACCCCTTTCTTGAAGATGGGATCTGAATTCCTTATAAAGGTGTGACAATATCATCTACCTGCTTTTAAGTAGGAGAGATCAGAGTACTTGCTCTCATCTTGTCTAAAACTGAAGGTCCAGTTTTTCCTCTCCACATCATTTCTGCTGAAGCCTTTTTTCAAATTACATCTTATAAGTTAACAGACAATATTGAGATTTCCAAAACTGCATTTATTTTGCTGCATCACTTGAATTTCTTGGTCTTTACAACAAACACAGATGCAAGATAACCTACAAACTAAATGCTAAATTGAATTCCTCTCTAAAGTATACTCTTTAACATTCTGATCTATGTGTAGATGGTAAATTGTTATGAACTGAAATTTAATCTATACACAGAGAGGGGGTTTCCATTCATCAGACAAAACATTGTAACTACTATGTCAAAAATGGGCAAGTAATTTAACTGGCTTGTGGAATGATGATTTGAAAGGCATCTTGATCTTAAACTGGGATGTCTCTATGATGATTTACTATTATATCAGGTCATTACAAGCTCATTTAGCCAAGACACAACTGTTTGAACATGGGTTGCAAAGATGAGTGAAATCCCTAATCAAAATAGGTGGTAGTCCCCTACATACATGTGACATTATACGGGATCTTAGTATACACGTATATAGCACCCACTCCTTTGATAACCATATTGCCAATGTGGCGTGGATATCCTTCTACGTGGCCACCCTTATCTGTAATGGGTTTGTAGCTGGAACAAAGGCACCCATTGTACCTCTATACTCCTGACGTATGACACACGTTCAAGGGTACAACACCCCTTTTGGGTGTACCTTACAGAACAGCAATGGCTTTACATACCACAACATTAACACACCATGAGGATTATTGACCTCTGAAGGATGACATATGCAGCACAACTACAGACACCACAACTGTACACATTTGCATACTGCATACTCAGGGGTGACCTCTGCTGAACATACAGGGCCCATGTCCACAACAATATTGATGGATATACTCCACATAAGCAACATAAGCAAAAGCCACTGAGAGCAACATGCTCATGGATATGTACACAAACGCAACAATGAGTGGGATGTGGTTGAGGGATACATTCCTGAACCAGACACTCACCATGCTTTGGAACATGATTCCTATGTACATCAAGCAAGGACACTCACTAGCACTCTTCATGAGATACCTTGATGGGTGGATGGGAGACACACATGTACGCCAGGGATCACTGCAGTGGCTGTACTGTACACAGGTGCAGGTAACACATGGCTCTGCTGTTCACAGGCACAGGACACTACCCTAGGGAGGTGCCGCCGGTGAAAACACTGTAGTTGGGCTTACAAATGGACTTGGCTAGACAGCATAGTACCTAACTATGAACCTGTGAAGCTATTACATGTCCTTTGTGCATGGATAATTGAGTAGCTCTTCCATTTCAATTAGCTATCATGCTGTTACAGTGTCCCGTGACTACAAGCCATATGTTTCCTGTTATTGTGTATTGTACATGCCAATAGACATACCTTTTGTTTGCATGATATAACAGATATGCTGTGTAAAATATCTGACATATCTACCTACAATACTGTACATTACACATATTTTAAACATTATCCCAAAATGCAAAGCATACTTGCACAGCAGGACCACCTTAGGCATGTTATTCTCGTTATATGCCCATATTATGCCTACTGTGACAGTATATCAACATATACTATCCCCTGCTATGGCACATACTTGTTGAACAAACCCTACCACTGACGGCGGGTGGTGTGGAATTGTTGTGTTTAAAGCCTTCATGTAGCATCCCTTGTGGTGTATGAGATGTTTACCTTGTGGCCCACAGCAGGACACACAATTTCTACAAGCATTACTATGCTCAACAAGACATCACTACATAATACCTTTTCTCACTTTATGCATTGCGTACACTTTAATTAATACAAAACAGGCTCTACATACACTAACATACTGAGTGTTCTACATACCTTGTTAGTGTTCCGAGTCTTTGTAAATATCTCTCTTACACCTTTACTGTTTAAACAGTTCTATGGTATGAGCATACGGTTTGAATGTATGTCAAAGCATCCTTATATAAGTAGATACCTGTAACATGTGGTATCCTGCTGCCAACTGGTGTTCCTGAGTGAATTATTACATGCACATCAGCTGTGCAGCTACTCCATTTGCCAATTACGCGGCAACAGTGGGGTATAATTGAATTCTCCACTTGGGCGTTGCCCTTTTGCCCTACCTTCTGGGAGACGGCCTGTATGTGTTTTGTTGTGAGGAATTGCAACTGCTATTTGGAGAGACACGGATATTTTGAATTCATGTCCCCCGTGGATTGTGTGTGACGGCTAGAGTATGTGGTTCTACATGTGAGTGTACCTGTCATCTCAACCATCTGATAAGGGACTATTGCAAACAAAACCTGTAACATCGCCGTCTGTTCCATTATACAACAGCTATGATTTCACATGACGCCATTACAAATGTGTCTCTCACAAGGTATGTTAACGCTTCTGCAGATGTAATTGAGTGAGTGGATGTTTGTGATGTTATTACAGTCTATATTGCAATTGTTTCATGTGTGGGGGAGATGTAGGTGGGTGTACATAGCATATACAGGTTTGTGGGGACTGCATTTCTGCATTTTCCATATATGTGTGTGGGCTCCTTCCCTAATTGAAGACCTATCATTTAGTAGACTAAAACTATGGTTGTTGCGGGCTTATACATTGAGCCATTGTTAAATGGTTCCTATATAGCATGCAGGTGAGGTTGATACTTCAATACCTCCAGAAATACATCGATATGTAAGGGAATGTTACTAAATGACAGCTGTCTCATATATTTCTGTCACAGATATTTGCACTCATTGCAGTTGTGTTGGTGACTGAACCTTTTTGACATGGGCTGCCACCTTTTCAAATGGCCATAGTGGGACATTTGCAGGACACACATCGGTGTTTAAAGGCTGACACATACCCACGGTCAGTACACAGGATAGAACGTACTTTTATCCTAAATACATACTTATTCTTGTAGCACTTTAGCTACTTATCATGTTTCATGTAACATTTACGTATTTTAGATACAGGAATAACTATTTAATGCTACTATTACATAATATATGGGACATAATTATGTCCTACAATCTCGGACATTTGCCCTTTTTAATATTTGTTGTCCGGACACAACTGCCCAGGGAGGGGCTGTCCCTCAAAGTGGGACAGGTGGTAACTGTATGCCTACGGCCAGCTATGACCACACCTACCGTAATGATCTACCTCCAACTTAGCACTAACAAACACACGATGCAAACACACACACACACACACATTACAGTCCCACGGAAATGCACATGGCACCCTCAACACACACTTACACAGACTACAGCAATCACAAACACAGTTGAACACAGTACCTACCTGGACCGCAGCAACGGCAGCGATAACTAAATGTCCCTTAACATCGTGATAATATTACTCGCGGTTCTAGTGTTCCGGTACTGTGGTATTTAGATCTTTAAGCCTCGTGATCACGCGTGTCGGTATGTGAAACATTCGATAGTTGGCAGTATCCTATTTATTTGTACCTCCATGGTTGTGTACATGTCGTTGACCTATCTATAAATTTGCAGATATTGGTGAATCCGTATATATCGACATATATCTATCACCCTTTCTATCTCTATTTTATATATATATATATATATATATATATATATATATATATATATATATATATATATATATATATATATATATATATATATATATATATATATAGTGAGAGGGAGAACACACCTTTCGTTGTGTACATGGCGGTGTATACTCTTTCCTGGACTCCGCACTTTTGTGTTTTAACCTGTCACAATACACACCTGCTGTTGGAATATCTCGGGTAGCTTAGTGTTAGGTGATTGTGTACATGATTGCGTGTTCTACTCCTGGCAGTGGTCGTTTTACCCTTCAGAGCAGGCACTATTAGTACAGGGGTAAATAATGCTAGTTTCACCTGTTTTGGACATCGTTGACTGTGATCTGCGCGATATTCAACAAAGCTTAGCCCTGTTTCGCGCATATCCATATAGTCATGTTTAAACGACGCTTACCAGCACTTGCCAACACATAAACCCGCTAACATGTGCTAAACCTGATCTGATGACCTGCATCCAACATCCATTATTCATGCCTTCGGGATTACGTAACGTCCCTTGCAGGATGTGGAACCGGGAACATGCACGACAGTCAGTGCATTTACCACTTGGGCATCTGGGATTTGTACACGTGTTATGGTGTTTTGTATGTGGACTGTACTATGGCTGTTACTCCATACTGCAATAAAATGTGTAAATCAGTTAGTTTACATATGGATGAGACCTATTAATGGTATGTCCAAGTGATGTTTAATGGATGTGCTCCAGCATTGGGAATGTAAGTCACAGTGAGCCACACACTATAATGTGCTACACCTTCACACAACCATAGGTGGAGCATGCTGGGGTGACAGATACCTGTCATGGGTACTCCCCATGCTTTGCCACTACATCCCTGATTACATTATATGGAGCCCCTCATTAACACACCAGGGAATCCATGCAGAGTGTTTGAGGAACAATGATTACACACATGGATCCCGCAGTTGGCTCTGCTCCACTGAGGGACAGTTTGTTAATCGATGTGGTGGTGACAGCAGACACTGTTTGCCTCGGTTGACGAATGGCCTCTGACAATCGGGCATGTACCTACCGATGTACCTAGGAACCTATACATACAGTATCAACATATGCTGTTAGGTGCGTGTACTGTTCAGGTGTTGACATTCCTTGTTCCAATAGCTGTTGTTTGTGCAATGGTTGAGGGCTGCATATGTAGGATTCACACAGTAGACCACCTATACATTACAATTTACAGGTGGTCATGTGTGTGTGCCATCCAGTTTACTGTGTGTGCAGGTGGAGAGGTGTGTCAGTCCGTAGGGGCCTACACTGTCAGTGTATGTGCTATACATTCCCTCTTTGCCAAGGCATGGGCATATTGGGCACACCTCCGTCTGCCTACTGGGGCTGGCACACGGTGTTCGTGGCCTGAATCTCTCTGTTCCTGTGATGGCCGTGGCAATTGCAGTGGGCTGTGAGGGCCTTCACCATTATGTCCCTGCTGCAGCTGTTTCCGCAGGATCATATTATGTAGCATGGTACATACTATGAAGATGTGGTCACACGTACCTGGAGAGTACTGCAAGGCTCCACCAGATGTGTCCAAGCAATGGAACTGTGATTTCAGCATCCCAAACACACGCTCTATGATGATTCTGGTTTGTGCGTGTGCCTCATTATGGCGTTCTTGCATGGGTGTGTGTGCATTTCTGATGGGAGTCATCATCCACAGCTCCAGTGCATAGCCAGCATCCCCCACAAGGTGGCCATGTGGGATGTCCCCCCTGACAAATACCTGATACAGCTGTGAGGCATGCCAGATGTGGGAGTCATGGTAGCTTCCAGGGCTGCAGCACACACATCCATGATAATGCCCTGGGCATTGCACATGACCTGGCAGCTGATGGAGTGGTATCCCTTGCGGTTTATGTAGCGCCTACCATGCTCAACGGGTGGTGACTTGATATGTATGTGCGTGCAGTCTATTACACCCAGTACCTCTGGGTAGTGTGCCACATGGTGGAAGAGACGCATATTGCTGGCCAAGTTCGGGGGAAGTATATATGCTCATTGGCATGTGGTAACATGGCATCCAGGAACTGGTGTAGTACCCTGGATGCTGATGCCTGTGAGATCCCGATTATATCTCCAGTTGGCCTTTGAAAGGTACCTGTGGCTAGTATTCTCAAGCTTACACATACCTTCGTGTCCACTGGGATGGGTTCCCCTCTGTTGTTTCTGGAACCTAGGCATGGCCGGCACAGCTCAACTATTTGCTGTAAGATGTCCCTGTCCACCTTGTAATGCTCTACTATCTCCAGATCATGTAGCCCCTGGTAGGTTACCCTTGGTCTGAACACTCTTCTCCTCCTCCGGGGCCTGCGGTGGTTGTCAGCATCATCCTCCACAACACCTTCAGTCTCTAACACATGGTGATGAATCACAGCTATGGCAGCTCCCAACATGTACATTGTAAAAGTTCCCTGTCTGTTTACACCGATGGTGCAGTGTTTGGAAATACACAGGTGTGTGTGAGGTGCCTTCACACTTTATACTATTGTGCTTTGAACACTGATGATGTCATTGGGTGTGTATGTACAATCGGAGCTACAGGATATCTTATGTGTTTTACCACAGGTACTGCTATTGTGGTGCCTTTGCTGTTGAATTACATTTAGCTGCCATGGATTACCTCTTGCCCTTCCCTTAACATTTCTTAACATTTCCCCTCCCATTTTCTGGCATGCATCCAGCAGCCTGCTTTCTTTTGTACTTTCCAAAACCTGGCTTATCTTGCGAAATGTGTTCTATGGCCGATCTACTGCAGGTTTGCTTTGCTCTGCTATGACAGTTCTCTTTTCTTTGCAATCCGACACCTCCCCTATCCTGTTCTGCAGGTTGCTGTGAGCAGATTTGTTAGCTGCCGTCGATTGCACACTGTGAGTTAATAGGTGTTAATTGCTCAGTTGTACTCCAATTACCCTACTGCGGCATTTCCTTATTTCTTTCCCCTAACCTTCCTGTTTGAGCTATGGTACGCAGTGTGTGCGTTCTCTTACCGGGTTTCGGGCATGTTTTCATCCACGTAGACATGCGCATTCGGGCACCATATGTGCTCTCAGCTAAACGATGCTATACCTACATCCCCAACCCTATCCTGCGGCTTTGCTTAGCAACGGGCAGCCTGGATTTGCATTGCTCCAATCTGCTTACAGCTACGGTGGCACACCCCACTGCTGATGTCATGTATACCTCCAAACCACTCCTCGGTGTTGTAGCGCTGCGCCGTATGGTACATCCTTAGTCCGGCGGGACGTTTGTGATTCACTATTACTTGCCTCATTTGCATAGCATTGACTACTAATTCATACTTACTGCGCCAAACACTGTCACAGACCCTTAGCAACCCTTGCAGCTTGGTTGTGGTGTACCATGCATACCATTGAGTATTATGGTGAAATCATGATTTGTATTACATTGCGATTTTATGACATTTGTATATATTTTCCTTGTGTTCCTGTTTGCACACACTGCCCTGCAGTTGTACTTTGTGTTACTGTGGACATGACATTAAATGTTGTTTTTTAGGTGTTGTGCATCTTTTCTTATGCCATTGGCTGTATATTTAGCCATTGGCATATGTTAACTTTGTAATACATGAGTCTGGTCTGCTTTCATAGCTCCGATGTTCTGTTTGGCAAAATGTAAACTGTTTTTTTTTGGTTTACATTCCTGTGGGCTTACGCTATGCCTGCACCACTTAATGAATCGCTATGTACCTTCATTTGCATGGTGCAGTACTGCACATGGGGTGATTAGCATACCTGAGCCGAGGGCTGCGCAGATCTGGCGTACGCTGGTAGTGCACGTGGAATTGGATCATACCTGAATCACTCGGCGGCCATATTTGGCATTATACCGCCTAGGCTACGCCTGCGCCTGGCACAAGCTTCATGAATCCCGGGGTAATATTCTATCTCATATTGTATAGCAGCTACAAATTATTCCCAATATTCTTGTAGTTGATGGTTCTCCTATATATCTATGTCAGTTTAACACTTCTTTTTTAGAAACTGGTATCCTAGCATTGCTTACACTGAGCTGTATGACCCCTTTCTTGAAGATGGGATCTGAATTCCTTATAAAGGTGTGACAATATCATCTACCTGCTTTTAAGTAGGAGAGATCAGAGTACTTGCTCTCATCTTGTCTAAAACTGAAGGTCCAGTTTTTCCTCTCCACATCATTTCTGCTGAAGCCTTTTTTCAAATTACATCTTATAAGTTAACAGACAATATTGAGATTTCCAAAACTGCATTTATTTTTGCTGCATCACTTGAATTTCTTGGTCTTTACAACAAACACAGATGCAAGATAACCTACAAACTAAATGCTAAATTGAATTCCTCTCTAAAGTATACTCTTTAACATTCTGATCTATGTGTAGATGGTAAATTGTTATGAACTGAAATTTAATCTATACACAGAGAGGGGGTTTCCATTCATCAGACAAAACATTGTAACTACTATGTCAAAAATGGGCAAGTAATTTAACTGGCTTGTGGAATGATGATTTGAAAGGCATCTTGATCTTAAACTGGGATGTCTCTATGATGATTTACTATTATATCAGGTCATTACAAGCTCATTTAGCCAAGACACAACTGTTTGAACATGGGTTGCAAAGATGAGTGAAATTAGTGTTTCTAGAAGGAGTGGTGGCTATTCTCCAAATGTGTGCATGTGTGGGGTGGGGAGAAGGGACCTTTGTACCATTCAAAGCCATTTACTCTTTATAAACCAAGTCCGAGAAGGCCAGACTTTCATGAAGAAAAGGGTCTAATTTTTGATGTTTTTTTATATTGGCAAGGTCATTTATAACTGAATGTTTCACCTAACTATAATTGAAATGATCTGTGCAATATCTCAGTGGCCATCATCCTTCGGAACATAACCCATGCTTTCTTTAAATATAAAAGGTTAAAGATTTGATAGAATAGCTACTTTACTCCTAATTTTAATAATAAAATATATGACAGAAAAGTATGTGTGTATATATACACACACACACATTCTCAAATCTATAACTATCTACACACACACACACACACACACACACACACACACACACACACACATATATATATATATATATATATATATATATATATACCACAAAGTGTATTACTAACAAAAAAAAAACTGCCACAGAGTACCTATAAGTGCCCAAAAACACCTCTGCATCCAACAAAATGTTCCTTTCATCAAGTGCTAGGGAGCGGACTGCTCCACTACACGAACCAAGTAATTCCACAGCACGATTAAAAACAAATGCTTTATTTCCTTATATACAGATAAGAAACGCCAGAAGCAAGTTACAATGTAGCTACTGAGCGTTCCGGCTGACCACAATTGTAAAAAACAATGTCCAGCCAGAAATGAGAACTGACATTCATTAAAATTAAAACTACAAGATAGATCTGGTTAAGCGCTTTCACCCGTAATACGGGCTTCATCAGAACACCATTCCATTAAAGCTGACGCCTTAAATAACTTTTTAGGCGCCAAAATCTTGATTTCAAAAATTGTATAGCTTTCCTTACGCTTAAAGAAACATACTCCTAATAGTAATCTGTCATCTCCTATGATGGCTGTATAAAATTCAAAAATATTTATTTAAATAAAAACCTAATTTACATATCTAATGAATAACTAATGTATATAACAAAAATGTTAAATATGAAAGTAAACGAAGATAAAAACAACACGTATATATATATATATATATATATATATATATATATATATATATATATATATATATATATACACACACACACACACACACACACACACACACACACACACACACACACACACACACACACACACACACACATACATTTTTTTTCTGCTGGATAAGCCAGAACAAGGAAATAACTCAGATAAAATACTACCCAGAGATAGTTGAGTATTTTTTCACCACAGTCTGATGTTATCTTTGACTCAAATTCTTTTATGCATTGTGATTGGTGTTACTGTTGTGATTTTTTTTTTAATTTTCATCTCCTTAGAATGTTTCATCCTGGTGACAACAGTGACTTAGGTGATATAATCAACACAATGGAACTATTTTGTCTTTTTCTGGAATTGTGGAAACAAGAAGGCATACAATCAACAATGAACCCTGAAAATGATAGACTTTCTGGGATAGAGGGGTGACAGCAAATAGAAGCGTTGGGCATTACAGTTTCTGTTAAAGCAAACAGATTTTTCACTCACATGAAAAAGTACTTAAAAGAACTAGGAAGGACAACTTTCATTAGTTTTCTTTCATTGTTTTCTCTTTACCTCTCCTATTGTGTGTTTGTCATTCCTAGATAAGAAACCTCTTTTACATACCTTTATTACTATACATAGTTTAATTTTTCACTAACACTATGACAGCAGCATTTATCTTTCTTTCTTTCTTTCTTAAAATTTTCTGCCTTTTATCTATTGTGAAAATGAACAAAAGCATATTATATTGTAAAGGGGGGGGGGTCTCTGGCCAACCTAAAAAGATCTTTTTTAGGTACTTATTTTAATTACCTGCTACAAAGTGAAGGAAACAAATGTTTCCTTGGCAAAGAAATGGTTACTCCTAAGTTGGAATAAATATTCTCTGTCACATAATGCACCCCATGCTGCAACTACCAGGAAGTACTTGCAGCTGAGAGTAAAATTTGGTGTGATATGGCCAAATTACTTTTAAACAGAACATCCCTGCTGAGCAATGCAATGTTTCATCCAATTATATCTATTACATATTTGCATACTTGCAATGAAATCTACAGACCCCGCCCCTAGATGTCACTTCTCATTGACCCTTTGCATACTTGTGATACTGCACCACTGACTTAAACATCGATTGAGACCTTTCACTGATTGCGGTTCTGAGCTTAGGATCATATTCTCCACTAGCATAAAGAATGTTATAGTTTCAAAAAACAAAAATACCTGAAATGACATTAACTAATGTGGTGTTTACAAGTATGACTCATTTCCATAAGGATGGACATATCTGCATCATGTTATTCCTGTTTTCCTTCCTGTAAATCAGATGTCCATTCTTCGATGATGCTGTAGAAGGGATATTTTGCATATCATCTACTTAATACACTAATTACCCTTGCCGTCTCCACTTTGTGGGAGGCTGTACCATACTAATTCTACTTAGTATTAATACTACTAATAATCCATTGTCTTAGTCTTTTTTTTCTATTACTAAACTGTGTGCAGTATGGAAAGTTTTTTTTTTAACTGTGTTTCACTGTGGCATTCTTGTACTCACAGTCATTTCAACTCATTGTAACTGAATGTTTCCATGTGGTCCAGTCTGTTTAAAATAAAATAAATACCTATAAGCCAAAATCATTATTTAAGGCTATTTTAAGAACACAGAGCTGAAGAAGATAAAAAAATGTATTTCAAAATATGATCAGATCATTCCTATACTGTAATAATTCTTTAAACTAAATATGTCATGCCATGTGAAATGCAAACTATTCAGTTAGAGATTTTTCCAGTGCATTGATCTTTGCGGATGACATCTTTACAATCTGCATAGATACAGCTTCAGTGTATACAAGGGAAAAGATAAATGTATGTTTGAAAAAGATTGAAAAAAGCACTGTACCACGCAGTTGCTATACTCTCAAATACAAAAATGTTCAGCTTGACAGGCCACAAATACAACTGCAATTAATTAGCCAGTAGCTGGACTTACAAACGCTATTGCTTTAGCAATGCCTATTCTGGAAATTTTACATTTCACTGAACATTTGTCTGTGCATTAACTTCTTAACAAGGTTGCACTTGAGCTCCCAAACCATACTTAGTTTTTTGAAATTAAGTAAAATTGAAATTAAGTAAAATTGCTGGATGCTCTGGGTCCAGATAAATGCAAAACGTGACCCATAAAAAGGATTACTATGACATTTAAATGCCAGTTACGAAAATAAACATGGCTGCCAAAATAAATTTATGAAAAACTAATTGATACTGCATGAATTAACTTCTTCACATATAATTGATATAAAGGTGATACATTTGGCTAAAAAAGAAATAGACAAACATATTGTGTGCAAGATGGAAAACACAGCAATGCAAAATATGCATTCATGAGTATGTGTGTGTTTGTGTGTCTGTTTCACTTTCCCTTATAACAACAAATTTTGCAGTTTAATGGCACTAGCACAGTTCAATTAGGTAGCATAACCATACTTTAAAAATCAGATCCAACCTGCAGGCATATTTGATCTTGAAGTGATAGAAGCATTCAAATAATTTGGATCTGTATGCCTGAAAGACTATGCAGCATTGAAATAACTTCTGCATTCATTGTTAGAGAAATGTATACAAAAGAAATGAAACACTGAATAAAATTATTGACTACCTGTATACAATTTGAAGAGCATTTTAAAAATATTGAGGAATAAGTCAGCAATTTTAGTTTTCTGATTAATATGCTTAGGGTGTACTCAGCAATATTAACTACTGCCTAGGAATACTTGACTATTTTGATTATCAAATATATTCTTGCATTTGGTCATTTATTGTCATAAACTTGTTTATCAATGTGCTCCAGAATCAACTAGAACACATTTGAAATTATGAGATGGATTTAAGAAAACAATTCCATTACAGAATTGTATAATCATGTTCACACATCCCTATACACATACACAAATGTATACCTAAAAGTATCACATTCAGTAGCTTTACCCTCTCAAACAGTACATATGTGTAATCAACAATTTGAAAAGGAATGTATGTAATCCCCTTATCTGTTATGCATACATAAATACTCAGGAACATTATATAGAAGTAATGTAGCCTTCCTTCCACAACTTTCATTAGTCTGAATATTCTGTTCCCACAGAGCAGGCCTTGTCATTAGTTGTATAGATACCATATGCTACAGCTTCCTAACAGAGATATCCCTTGTAGCAGAATATGTTAGATGTTTTAACTTTGTTTTCACAAATACGGGTTCTGGAAATATGTTTAATATATACAAAAAATGCAAGTGGCTTCTCAGCATCTTCTACTCTTATCAAAGAAAGATCAAGAAGCATGTTTAAAAGTCTAAAATTAAAAGCAGAATCCTTTCTTTTTCACTTTCAATAAGGCACATGTCCAGTAAGACAGCTTTCACAATCCCTCTGCTCTGACCACTGTATAGTGGGAGTTAATAACCAGCTACACATTTTAAAACTGTTAACTGAGATGTTAGTCATCCACAGTAAATTTCACCAAAAAGGGAAAAAATCAAATAAAATTACTAGTCGAGGCAGAAAGCTTGCGCGAGAGATCTTTCTCAGCTGGGGCCTGATAGAGGAGCTGTCCAAATAAATAGGCTTGATAAGGGAGTCTCCAATGGCCAGCTTAATAAATAAAATGGACAAGATGCATGAGGTGATACTTAAATCAACATTATGCTAATACAATATATTAAAAGTAGTTGTAAGTGTCTAGATAAAATGGAAAAAGCCAATAAACATGAGCAATCCAGTGCAAACACTTAAAACAGATGGAACAGACTAACACAATGGTAAAAATGTAAGCCTTGATGGAAGAGATAAGCAATTGACTAGCAGTGCTTCAAGATAAATTTGGAGGTGAAAATCAAACATTTGCTGGCATTCTAAATGGTCTCATGGGCAAAATCCTGAGTTTTGTAGACAGGATTGCAAGAGCCCTTAATTTACCTGGATGAGACACTCCTACAAGAGGGAGAAGGAATTGTCCATAGACAATCTTCATTAAATGTCAAGTCAGTGTCAACTGTATTGTTATTCAAATCAACAAATGCAATGTATCACTGGATGAAATGTTGTTGCTTCAGGTCCGTGTGCATTAAAAATGTTTTCATAAGAGAGTGAAGAAAGCATATAGTGGAAGAAATTCTAGACAGTACAGATATAAATACACACATAGATAACTTACCCACCACCATTTTAAGATAGGACAGCAGCATAGCATAATTCCCAGTTCCCGTACTTGTGCAAGTAATAATTTAGTTCAGGTTGCATAACTTAGATAAACAGAATCATTTAATTCTACGACAGTAAAGATAATCATATTGCATTTATGGTGTTCTCATGAAATATCAAACATATCAAATGAACGAGATATTGCTTTCTAAACTGTGGCAGAAATGTAGACATCTCCGAAAAAATTACACTAGAATATTTGCTGACCATGACATTTCTCTGCCCACCAGCATCAAGAGAAGTAAATTAATACAGATTTTTACAAAATAGAAGAGTGCAGGATTGAGATTTAGGATGCTGTACCCAGTTAACCTAAAAAGCTTTGTTCAAGCAGGCACTAACATCTTCATGGACCCGAGTCAAGCACAGCTGAAAATGAAAAAAATATATACAACAGCAAGAAAGCCAAGATCAACAACTTAAGAGGCAGGAAGATCACTGGACAGGTAAGGGAGGTCATGACCTAGAGAGAATGCCTGTGAAACTATTCCCTGTGTTTAAGCAGAAATTAGAGAAGAAAAAAGATGTAGAAAGGAAGACCAATATGGTTTTAGCCATAGGCAAGGAGGCAAGAACACCAGCTTAGCAGTTATACACTGTTTTAAAGTCATTTGCAGATGTGTGGGTTTATTCATCATGCTCTCCTCCATATTTGGGAAGGGTTGTATTTAAGTGGTAGCCCACAAAGGTATAATAGAGACAATGACCAAAAGGAAAGGGGGAGGGATCATCTAAAGCAGTCTAGTTGTATTCTTTAGGATTTAAAGTTCAGTAGGATTAAAAAGCATGCAGTACTTAGAAAATAAAATGGAGTGTTTGTTAAAAAAACCACTCATAGTTATATGCTATGAAATAAAAGTCTGAGTACCTGACACCTAGACAATGAGAAAGGCTAGAAAATGTGAAATACCAAAAATATAATGTTATTTATTTATTTATTTGCATTTGTTTACTGGGAAGGTCCACTGGGCCAACAAGTACCCATCCTCAGTGGAGGCCCAAGGAGAAAAGCTCCACAAAGAAAAATACAAACATTACAGTAGTTCAAGCAGTGAGTAAAACATACATTAGCATAGCAGTACAATGATTTAAATAATACATACATTTAAATAGTAGGCGCAACATAATAGAATACTAAGAAAAGTTTCACAGTATACAATTTTAGTATAGTCAAACGATACTTATTTTACTGAGGCAATGGAATCGCAGGAGAGAGGACAAGTCAGGTAATAGCTTGTGAGAAAGCTTCACATGAACATAGCCATTTTGAGGAAAGATGTCTCAAAGATTTTTTGAAGACGGAAACATTTCTAGTGGATCTGAGCTGGGGAGGGAGAGAGTTCCATAATATAGCAATAACTAGTTTTGAGGTGTAATTTAGGAAAGGTTTATGACGGCATAGTGTACCTAGTTTTTGGTGTGTTTACTGATTTTGCTGTGTATGTGCAGGTCAAAAGTTAGGTGTTGATCCAGAGTGACACCTAGGAGTTTCGTATGTGAGACTACCTCAATGGTAGTATTATCTTGGGAGAAAACAGTGAAAGAATCATTATTTACAGAAGTGGGCTTCTTGGGGGTAGATAGCATTAATTTGGTTTTCTTAGGGTTGAAGGCAAGGTGGTTATTAGCCAGCCATGTTTCTGTGGAGCTGAGAGCTGATTGGGTTAGTTTCAGGAGTTTGGGTGCGGAATTAGCAGTGCAGATGATATTGGAGTCATCTGTGTATTGGATGATTGTACTGTGGGTTAGAGTAGAGCGGAAGTCATTGATAAAAATGCTGAAGCGCAAAGGACCTAAGATAGATCCTTGGGGTACTCCAGTGGTGCTGAGGAAAGGAGAGAAAGATTGTAGCTATTTGGTGGCTTGTTGCCTGTCAGAGAGGTAGTTAGTGAACCAATGTAGGGTGGAGGAAGAGATTCCTAAGTTGGATATTTTTGTAAGAAGGAGAGAATGGGAGATAGTATCAAAGGCTTTGGAAAGGTCAAGAAATAGAGAAGAGACAGGTTTTCCGGAGTCTGCAGCCTGGTTGATAGAGTCACAGAAAGATATGAGAGCTGTAGTGGTACTATGTCCAGGTCTAAAACCATGCTGATTTGGTGATAGTAGGTTATTGCTGAGTAGAAAGTTTTGAAGTTGGCTGTGAATACATTTTTCTAGTATTTTTGAGATGGGAGAAAGAATGGAGATGGGCCTAAAGGTGGTGAAGTCTTTATTGTTACCACTTTTGTGCAGTGAAACAATGAATGCCTTTTTCCAAATGGGGGGAATATAAGACTCTTTGATTGACCTATTAGTGAGTAGGCTGACAGTATAGGCAATGGAGTTTGCAGCTATTTGAAGGTATTCAGGGGGCAGGTTGTCAGGGGCAGTAGTGAAGGGTTTTAGTTTGAGAAATAGTTTCTTAACTGCGGATATAGGGATAGCTGCAAGAGCGAAGTTATAAGAGTGAGGAAGGGAGGTATTTGTCATTGAGGGGTCTGCTTGATTAGGCTGGTTGTGAGGGAAATTAGTGGTAAGATTGGCTATGATATCTATGAAATATGTGTTGAACAGTGTAGCTATTTCAGTTGGGCTTTTTTCAGGGTTTGGGGAGGAGTTATTTTTAGATCCAGGGGACAGTAGGTTGTTGACTGAGCTCCAGAAGCGTTTTGGGTTATTTTTGTTTTGGTTTTGTTGACTATGGTAATACTCTTTTTTGTCCTTTGTAACTGGGTGCTTTACTTGGTTGCGAAAGTTTCTATAGGTGATAAGGTTGGAAGGATTTTTATGCTTTGTTTAGTTGCTCTTGTAAGCCATGGGGCTTGTCTATCTTTTATATGTTTTAGCCCGGGGGGGGGGGGTGAGGTTGTTTAAGATGTTAAGGAAAGTAAAATTGAAAAATGTGACTGCTTCATCAAGGAGAAGTAGTTTTAAGGGATCCCAGTTAATGCTTTTTAAAGAGTTGCTAAAGGTTGTGGGGAAAAAGTTTGATAAGTCTCTGGTGTTACTATACTGATGTCTGTTTAATGGGGATGTGGTTGTACTAATTATATAAGTAGTAAGTGGTCACTGATGCTGTTTGGAAGGGTACCTGTGGAGGATATTTTATTGGGATCTGAGACCATGATCCAGTCTAGGATTGTCCTGCTGCTGTTGTTTCTGTTAGGTCTGGTAATATCAGATATTAGCTGGCTGTAATTTTATAGGATAATGTTTGTTGGGGAGTGTTGTTGGGAGACATCTAACCAATTAATATTGACGTCTCCAAGAATTATAGTTTCTGCTGTTATGTTGTTTGATGTCCAAGCTAAGACTTCCTCAAGTATGGGAATATTGTTGCCAGGGGGAATGTAGAGGACAATGATGCAGATATTTTTGTTGTCATTAATTTTTAGGAAGGTTGTTAAGCTTTCTGCAGTGGAGAAGCTGGGTATGGTTGAGTTGTATGGGACTATGTTGAATGCGTTGGGGTAGATCAGTGCTACTCCTCCACCTTTTTTCCATGGTCTATCTGAGTGGAGGCATGAAAAGTCTGGGGCAAGGAATTCTGGGATTTTAATGTATGGTTTTAGCCATGTTTCAGTGACTGAGATAATGTTGGGATTGTTTGTTTTATCCAGACATGAAATTCAGGGATTTTGTTTTGAATACATTGTAGATTTATTGTAGTAAGGTTTGGGGGTTTGTAGGGGTTAGGTGGGCTATGAAAAGATGAGAGGGGGCCTGGGTTAGGATGGATATCTCCAGCTGATGATAATGTACAGTATTTAAGTAGGATAGTTATGGGTTCTTTTTTGTGACTTGCTGGGGGGTAGTTGGTTTGCTTTATGATATTTTTATTATTTAAGGAGAGGATGTTTACTTTAAAACTGCGAATATCTTGTGTGGCATATAGGTAGCAAGATATATTAGAGAAGGTGCTGAAAGGTATGGTGTCAGCGAATGTCTTGGTTGTGGTTTTGTGGTATATATTATTAATTTGTAATGGGATGATCTGTAGTAGGATGATTAGGGGTAATAGGAGACTGAGAGATGATAGATTAATTATAAGTGGCATACTGTTAAGGAAAGGTAGGTGATTGGCAGTGGGTAATACAGGTGGAGTTAGGATGAGAATAAATGTAATTGAAATGGGGTGGGTGGGAATGGGGTAGGGTAGGGGAGTGAAGAGAGCCCAAGTGGAAAAAGGGTGAACAGAGCGGCTTTTACCGACTGGAAGAGGCAGGACTGCCACAGCCACAAAAAGAAAAAATACAATCAATTTCAACACAGGAAGCTAGTTCCTGGGTAGGCTGTGCTGTATTTGGATGATAGACACTCTTTACAAAGTAAAATTGAGTGTAATTGGAAAACAAATTGAATATTACACTCCCATCAAGTTAAGGGCTTCTTACATGTAAAATACAGGAGAAAGAATTCTTTTCATGTAGGTTTGTATATGCTGGTTTAACAGTGTCTAGTACTGAAAGGGGGGAATAGGCAGTACGTGGTGACTTTCTAATAGGTGTATACTGCCATCTAGTGGAGTCCAGGGGAAGGACAGTTTAACAGGAATGTTAAATATAAACAGGAGACAGGGTGGGGGATGGGAACGTCCTTGGGGTCCACAAGTGTGTAAGTCAGTTACTACAAAATCATCTATCCTCAAATAACATAAACGAAATGTACCAACAAGAGGGCATGAGGTACAAATACAAACACTGGAACAATGGTCTAAGAAGTAGATTAGGAATTTAAGTAGGTCAGGGTATAAGGAACCAGAGAACGAGTTTGTGTATTTAATGAATCCATATTTTTTTTCACCAGTGAGGAAGTCAAAGTAGTGTGCAGATGAGAGTAACTCATCCTTTGAATTTAAATTTAAATGTTCAAAGTTGTAAACAGTTATATACAGTTAGGTTTGTTTGGACCTTGGTGGGAATGGGAGTTATGTTATAGCTATTGTTCATAGCTAGCTGAGTAATTGCTTAGCATGGAATTAGAGCATATAGAACACCTGAAAAACATGTGGATTTCAAATTGTCTCAATTAACTGGACAAGTACAAACTAAAAAAATACTAGTACATAAAAGGATATGTAAGACCCAGATAATTATGTTACCGCAGACATACCTGACAAAAAAATATATAATTTACAACTAGTGGTGAAGGGATTCAAAGAGGAATATTCAGCTGAATTCAGGACAACAGAAGAAGAGTAGTAACAACTGTATTCTACAAACATGTTCACTGAGCATGGAGGACTCAAAAATAAACCCATATGGGAAATTTGCTACAGTGAGAGAACCAATCAGAGGTTCTATCAGGGTACACTAGCCATGGAAGGAGACTACAATGTACTTTTGGATAAAAAGTACGTTACAAGCAGCTCAAGGAGTAACTAAAAAAGAGAGTTAGATTAAAATGTTTGTGCTGATGTACCAGCAATTATATAAGCTGGTAGAAACTACAACTTCTATTCATTTAAGCATGGTACTTTGGCAAGACTAGATAGGATCTAAGTAACTAGGGATGCATATGGGGTAAAGGACTTTTGCACACTTCTAGTTACAGTCTTTGTCCATGCACCATTAGCACTGAAAATCCAAATGCACTGGAAGTTCCCCAACTATTGGCTGACTTGTCATAAATAGGAACAATTAGTTAAAGAATTGCTTTGGGAATTGAAAGTGAAGATAGGGAGAAGGGTCAATATTGTGCTAAACAAATGAGAAATTATTAAAAAGGAAGTTGTAATCAAACTACAACTGGGGAGAGGGAACATAGAAGGCTGGATTTTAAGCATTATAAGGATGCCCTGGTAAAACTTTGGAAATGAAGCAGTAGATTCTAAAGAATGATGTCATAACCGCCCAGAAATGTAAGATAAACACTTATCTGTTTTAGATATGTGATTATAAAGCACCTCAGTTAAAAAATTCTATTATGAAAACACTTCCAAGTTGCAAATGCATTGAGATGTAGGTTAAATCACCAAAAATTAGAAAGGGGTATAAAAAACTTAGGAAATGAATCATAGTCAACAGTGGAAATTCTCTGTATCTTCATCTAGAAGCTGTATAGTGGTTAGATGATAGCAGAAGATTTGGGCAGAAAACAAGTGAACTTTTGCAGGACCTGGATCTGTCGACAGTGGAAGATGTGGAAGCTATATGCTTGATCAAGCCTATCACAATATTAAAATCAGGGATTGCTTAAGAAGGCAGGCATCAGGTAAGCTGCTTGGTCTGGATGGACTCCCAAAGAAAAGGGGACAATATCCTAGAAATATGGGTATTACTGTTAACAAAGTCCTTTTAGAAGCACAGGCCCCAGACTAATGGAGACAGGTACAGTAGTAATTTCTGCAATTCCCAAAAATGGAAAGGATCCTACAAGGACAGACTCATATAGGCCAATCTTCATACTTAGCAAGGACTATAAAGTATTCCTGGAGGTAGTTACAAATTACTTACTTTAAATCCCTACTAAACCCGATTACTGGGACCAGTGTAGATTTGTTATGGGTTACTGGACAAGTGATAATACATTCAAAACAGAAAAAATAAATCACAAAGGGACTGAAATGAGCAACAACCCACTTCTTTTTGTGGGATTAGATGCCAAGAAGCATTTGACAGGGTCCATTGAGATTTTTGTGGATGACCTTGGTGGTATGTTTCAGGTTGCCAAACAAGTGATAATACATTCAAAACAGAAAAAAATTCAAAGAGAGACTGAAACAAGGAGCAACCCACTTCTCTTGGTTGGATAAGATGCTGGGAAAGCATTTAACAGGGTTCATTGAGATTCTTGTGGATGACCTTTGTGATATTTGGCTTTCCAGCTGTATTGCATATCTGCTTAATTAAACATGCAATAGGTTGGAGGCTAGGTTAAGAAAAATGCTGTATTCTCCAAGGCTTTCATGTTGACTAGAGGAACAAGGCAGGAGGGCCTGCTGTCCTCAGTATTATTTGCCATTTATTTAGCGCCATTGGTGCAGAAAATTAGACAATGCCCAATTTAAGGATCCTCCTAGGGGAAACCAGCATTTTTTGTGGATAATAAATTGATATAATTGACAATGCTTGTGCAAGACCCATCTTCCTTGTTTGCATATTTCTAGTTCACACCCATAGCTTCTCATGGAGTCAAGACTTTTTTGCAGTCTGGATTCTTTAAACAACTTTTTTTTTCCATCACATCTCCTTAGCTGCTAGTGCTCGTGGAACTCATTTTGCTGTGGAATACCACTAAATATCTCCCTCTCACAAACTTAACCCACCCCCAAGAAAGGCTTGCAAAATGGACAGACTGCTGTGTATAACATCTACATTGTCCTGCAGTCTAAATCTTTATTCAAAAACTGTTTTAAGTGGAATGAAACAAGGAATACCACTAAATATCTCCCTCACACAAACTCACCCCACCCCCAAGAAAGGCTTGCAAAGCAGATAGACTGCTGTGTACAACATCTACATCATCCTGCAGTCTAAATCCTTATTCAAAAACTGTTTTAAGCAGAACAAAACAAGGTTAACAATATTTTTGTATTATTTTTACATAAACTGGCAAGTAGTAGTGTAGTATTCACTCTGCTCGGGAGGTTGAAAGCACTACCATTATCAGACTAGGCTTCCCAGTACAACTCCATTACCTGAAGTTAATTTAGGGTAAAAAAAAAAAAACAAACAAAAAAAAAAACCAAAAAAAAAATTAATTTCAAGGAAAGCAGAATTTAACCAACTTACTCTGCATTTCCTGCTCTCCCTGGCATAGATTGTCTCTGCAATCTCGTGGTGTCTGGTACGGACCACGAGGAAATAGAAGCTCCAATCAGGACACTAGTTTTCATAGTAATCCCAACCATGGAAGCGAGGTTATTTAAAGTTATCTACCTCGCGCCATTTTTCATCACACCTCCCTAGCTGCTAGTGTTCCCTGAACTTGTTTTGCAGCGGTAAGAAGTTTTTATTTTTCTCTACTTCACTGCAGCATTGTATGATAAGATCTTACAGCTTGTCTTTTGTTCTGTGAATCACAACTGAATATTGCCTGCATGTCAATTTATTACAATAAATGCAATGCTCAACAAGTGCCTTAAGCAACGCATGTATATGTAGTTATTATTAGCTACAAACACTCCTGGTAAATTTATCTGGCACAGGAAACAAAGAGTGTACATACTGATATTGTGAAATCATTTAACTTACTTAATGCAATGATATGGTCAGCGTGAGGCCGCAAAGCCGTAATGCATAGTGTTAGTGTGGTCTAACTTTGGCATCGTGTGGAACAAACTAGCGATATATGGAATCAGTGCATCTTACTCTGTTTTGTTGTACTAATGTTAGTAAAGGGATGTATTTATTGAATTGATACATTTATGTACTTGGTAAACTAATGTTAGTAAAGGGACATACAGCCCCAGTTAATGAGAAATTAAGCGACATATGGAATAGGTGCATATCACTTTGTTCTGTTAAAATAATAACCTTAAAGGGGTACATTTTTGAAAAGTAAGCAATAAATAACTTATGGTAATGGATACTAAAGCGTACTAGTTATGCTGAGGTAATTGCTAGTGACACTAAGAAGCATATTTTTAAGATTTGCATATATGACCCTCTGCCTCATTTAATTCTGTGACTTCCTGGTCACATTCTGAGTGAATGCTTCATAAAGTACCTAGAAGGGCTTTTGCCTACAGTTTATTGTGAAGTAGCTGTTAACTAAGACAAAATTGGAGATATCTGATTGCTTTCTAATTGATATTCCCTACCAAGTAATTGACTGTTATACTGTTTTTCACTGTTGCTCTGCGTTGTAACTATTTTCCTTCTGTTGTATAGTCTGTACCTAAAACTACTACTAGATATTAAACAATACTCTCTATTATCTTCTGCTCTTTTTTCCCCAGGAATACCACTAAATATCTCCCTATCACAAATTCCACCCACCCCCAAGAAAGGCTTGCAAAACGGACAGACTGCTGTGTATAACATCTACATCATCCTGCAGTCTAAATCCTTATTCAAAAACTGTTTTAAGCAGAATGAAACAAGGTTAACAATATTTTTGTATTATTCTTACATAAACTGGCAAGTAGTAGTGTAGTATTCACTCCGCTCAGGAGGTCACAGTACTAGCATTATCAGACTAGGCTTCCCAGTCCCTCATCTGAAGTTAATTTAGTGTCAAAAGAAATTAATAAAAACAAACAAAAACAAAAGTAATTTCAAGGAAAGCAGAATTTAACCAACTTATTCTGCATTTCTTGCTCTCCCTGGCATAGACCGTCTCTGCAATCTCGTGGTGTCTGGTAAGAGCCCTGCTCCGTTCGCCTACCCTAGACCTAATTCCCACCTACCCCCACTACACCCGCATTTATTCTAAACACATCACCTGACCAGTCTCCAATCAGACAACCACATCTACCCAAACCACACCCACTTCCTCTTTTCTTACATACACAACAAACATACAAACTAACAACTACCACACAACCATACCATTCTCACCCTATACAACACACCACAACACACACACACAAATAACTCATTAAGACATTATGAAAATCATACCAACATCTCTCTTTCTAACCCTAATAACACTAATATATATTACATCCTCACAAAATAACATAACACCAGCACACACCACCTACCATACTGCACTTACCTCCACACCTATAGTAACTCACGCAAACTTCCCAATTGCTTCTTCTTTATTTAATGACAAAGTAATACTACATCTAAATAATAAGATCATTCCACAATGCTATACTAGAAAAATATCAATAAAATACCACATTGAAATAGTAAACACAATCAGACTCACACTACTTAGAAAACACCTCCTAATCTCAGGGGATATTCACCCAAATCCAGGGCCGTGCAGTATAACCCCCCCCTTCTAAACACACATCAGATCTACTTATCATTAACCTCAACTCAGGGAGTATATCTAACAAACCTCCCTGCTTACACACATTCATAAGCCACTATTTCCCTGACATTCTTACCATAACAGAGACCAGGCTAAAACCCAGCACCCAGAGTGAAGAAATCCTCCCTCCAGGATATGATATCCTAAGACTAGATAGAGAAAGTAAAAAGGGAGGGGGGTTAACAATCCTCTATAGGAACACACTTACCCTCCAACCTCTACAAATTCCCCTACCTAAACTTAACAATGCTGAAAATCTAGGCATGGTACTACTCCTATATAAGAAAAAAATATATCAATATTCTCTGCACCTATATCCATCCACGAAACAACTCTCTAACAATTGAAGAAATTTTACAATGGATAAATACTAACCTCCCACAAGAGACTATGTTATTGGGTGACCTAAACACCGATTGGCTGGCCTGAAACTCCAATAACCCCACTAACCATATCAATCTATATGGTTTCTCTCAACTCATAGATGAGCCCACTAGAATAGATAAAACATCCCATAAGAAATCTATACTCGATTGGACACTGGTAACCTACCCTGTACATAACTCCCAAATAGGCTGTCTACCAGATGGACTTAGTGACCACCTCCCCAAATTTCTCATACGAAAACGCTCTAACATACCCAAGCCCATAATTTTTAGACAAGTCAGAGATGACCACAATGTAAACCCACAGGATCTTAACACTACCTTACAACAATGTAACTGGAAACCATTACGTACCCTAGATTTAGATCAAGCAGTTAACTACTTCAATACTACCCTTACAAATATCCTTAACTTAGTAGCCCCCATAAGGAAAATTAAAGTTAAAGGAAACTTTGTTCTTTGGCTAAGTAGGTCCACCACAGCCTTATTAAAATCCAGAGACAAAACATGGCAAACCTGGAAAAAGAAAAACACTAGTCTGTCTAGACAAAACTATCAACAGCTCAAGAATCAAGCAAAAAAAAACAAACAAACTCTGATAAGCAAAACTACTTCCTAGGTATCCAAAACAAACACGCAACCCCCCAGAAGTTCTGGCATGCAATTAACCCCTACTAAAACCTGGTAAAACCACCACACCAGCTCCCACCTGCACTAATAACAATAGTGATATAGCCTCCCAATTTAATTATCACTTTATTGAATCCATTAAGTCACTATCCACCCAACTATCCAAAAATAGCTATTCACCCACACCAAAAACAACCCCTGACAACACTCATTCCTTTAAGCTCTCACTGGTTCCAACCTCTTCCATCAAAAAATTACTCCTAAAATACTTGCTGCTGATGGAATACCCACTACCTTCCTAAAAATGGCTGCTGACTCCTTATGCTACCCCATCTCAATCCTCATCAACCGCTCCATTCAGGAAGCCTATATCTCTCAGCTATGGAAAATCTCATATATTATTCCCCTTCATAAATATGGAAATTCCTTTGATTTCTCAAACTACGGCCCCATTGCCATCTTGTCTCCATTATCTAAGATACTTGAGAGATGTATTCATTCTCAAGTCATGCATTACCAAAACACCATCAATCTTCTCCCCAGCACACAACACAGCTTCTACCCATACCACAGTGCATCTACCTCTCTCCTCTCCTTTACTAATCTGGTTAACCAACATAGGAATAACAATAACTTTGTATCTGCTATATTCCTAGACCTCTCTAAGGCATTCAATATGATCTCCCACTCCTTACTAATAGATTCATTAACTGCATTATCCTTTGCCCCTGACACTATTGCCTGGTTCAGAAACTATCTGTCCAACAGACAACAGTCTGTTCAATGGCAAGGCACACTATCACCTTTACTTCTAACCACCATAGGCATACCTCAAGGCTCATTATTAGGCCCACTCCTTTTTTCTGTATTTACTAACAATCTGCATACCACTACCCATTATGCCTCACTCATACAGTATGCAGATGATTCAACCCTAATTTGCTCAGCCCCATCACTTACTACTCTACAACAACTTAGCCAGGAATCCTTTACCTCAATGGAAAGCTGGATCACAAATATTCAATTTATCCTTAATCCCAATAAAACTAAACCACTCATGTTCACCCCTAATAAATCCAGAACCTCTACTTTGCCTTTTTCTATTACTTCCAAAATTGTACTGTCATCATTCCCTCACCTCACACCAAACTCCTAGTTGTCGAAATAGACAATAACTTCCACTTCAACATCCATATATCACAAACCATCAAAAAGGTTCACAAAAAATGGGTACCCTATACAGACACAAAAACTTTCTTTCAGATTAGGCATGGGTCACTCTAGCCCAGTCTCGCCTACTGTCTACCTTAATGTATGCAGCACCAATACTGACCAACATCAGAAAAACTGAACTTAACAAACTTGAATCTTGTTATAATAAAGTCGCCAAATTTGCCAACAACTCTGCCTTTAGAACCCATGACTGCCTAGCTCTAAGGGAACTCCAATGGCTTGAGTTCACACAACTATTAACCTTCCATCTACTAGTCATTGCACAGAACATCCTAAAACATCCTGATAAAATCCCAACACTAAAACAATTTCTGACCCACTATACAGCAAACTGTCCTCTTCGTTCTACCAATAAATCACTTCTCTCTATCTCCACAGCCAATAACACTGCAAGTAAAGCTCTAGTCTCACACTCTGTAGCTAAAAGCTGGAATAACCTCCCCTTATCTGTGACTTCTGTTCTCAATATCACACAATTGAAAAACTTACTTAAATCGTATCTTAGAAGCTCATGGCTGTGCCCATTTACTACATAACTCAAATATCTATGCTTACATCTTCTCCCACATTTCTCCTATTTTATCATACCCTTTGAATGCATAAGTTGTTCTAACTTAAACTCATTTCCTCTTGGTATGATCTTTATTGTTCTTGGTTTGATCTTTATTGTAAACTCTGAAGGTGTATATGAAAAACTTTTCTGGATGTAAATGAACAACCACTGAAATATTGCTAAGATGATTTCTGCATTGTTGTATAAAGTCAATTTATTATTTCTTATGTGGAGCTTTTCTTCCCGGGCCTCCTCTGAAAATGGACCTTGTCCAGTCGGACCATCCCAGTTAACAAATGTAAAATAAATAAAATAAGTAAACTTACCAGCTAATAACAGGTAGTATTAAAAAATGCAAAAATTATTAACAAAATGACACTAATGTTCTAATCTAGGATGTGCTGCAAGAGAAAAATTAATTACTATTTGTTACTTATTAGTCATGTTTTCATATTTATGTTGGTATTTTCTTAACTGAGAGCCCTACATGTTATTGAGGAGTGTGGTGTGATATGCCACAATGGGAGACAAGAAAATTCATTGTCAGTATCCATTTATGTCACACTACACCTGATATATTGCTAGTCTTTTGTTAGTAGTTATAAAAATAACAATATTTCCATAAGTATATTTTTGCACTTGCTTTAACTGTTTCAGTGATATTTAATAATTCTGTGCTGCATTTATTTATTTTGTTGAATTTATCACTGTTTTTCAGCCTGCATTTGTCAAAGAAACTACATCTGCTTGTTACTGTACTGCCCTTAGGTTGTTGTCTTAACAGTATTTTGCAGAGTGTTTGTGTTATGAACATTTATCAGGGTTAGTGAACTTATTTCTTAGGATTCTTCATATTACAGGCATCCTTACTTCTGTTCTGATCACGATCTCCATTTTTGGAGGCTTTTGAGTTACCTGCCTCTACTATAAATTTGATAGTGGGCACTCCTCTCGGCCTTATCGTATCAGCTCATTTTACAGAGTACAGTGAGATCATCTGGGAAGGCCCATCCCCTTAGTTTCTTAACCTTGAATTAAGTTCTATTTCCTCCTTTACTACTTAAAAAATTGCACTTTATTCTGCTGCTTTTACTGTATTTGTTCTGTTCCTAATTTATTACTTTAGTTTGCTTTTGCTGCTTGTTATTAAAAGTGTTCAATTGCATTTATTCTGCTGCATTTATTACTGCTTGTTAGTAGCCCAATTCAATTGTAATTGTTGTTCTAAGCATCTTAGTTTTGGTTTAAAGACTAGGCCTTCAGGCCAGTTATTTTACATTAAGAATATTTGTGGTCTACACTCTTGTGGGAGAAAAGGGTAGCTTCTGATATTCTGAGCTGAGAATTGCTGGGTGAAGGCTTATTGTGCCTGTTGTTCTAAGTGTCTTTGTTCCGGTTTAAGCACTTGGGTTCCAAACTAGTTATTTTCCATTAGGAAGATTTGTGTTCTAAACTCTTGTGACAGGAGGGTATTTACAGCCTTCTAACCTGGGAATTGCTGGATGAAGGCTAACTGTGTCTGTTATTCTGAAAGTGTCTTAGTTCTGGTTTAAGCACTTAGGCTTCAAACCAGTTTTTTTACATTAGAAGGGTTGTGGTATAGACTCTTGTGGCAGGAGACTGTGGCCTACAGCCTCCTAAGTTGGGAATTGCTGGTGAAGGCTTATTCTAATTGCCTTTATTCTGGTTTAAGCACGTCGGTTCTAAACCAGTTATTTTACATTAGGAATATTTGTGGTTTAAACTCTTGTGGCAGCAGAGGATAGCCTACACCCTTCTAAGCAGGAAATTGCTGGCTGAAGGCCTGTTGTATCTGTTACTCTGAAGTGTCTAAGTTCTGACTTAAGCACTTGAGCTCCAAAGCAAGTTGTTTTACATTAGGAATGCATATGGTCTAGACTCTTGCGGTTGGAGAGTGTGGCCTACATCCTTCTAAGCTGGGAATTGCTGGTGAATTACAGTTTTATTTAAACTCATATTTTTTTTTTACTGTTGTGACTGTCATTTTATGCACATTGAATTTCTAGTAATTCTGCATTTTATAACACAGGCCAGATTCAGAAATGCTGAATCTAGACTGTTTGGTATCAGTTTAGCATTAAAACCAACTCTTCACTGAGATACTGAAATATATGAGGCACCCATTGCTTCCAACTAACTATAACTGCCTGTTTTTGCTTTTATATTGCACAATTAATTTGTATTTCCATTCTGTTGTCTGTTTGAATTGTCTGAACTGCTTTTTTGTCACATTTTATTGTATACTGTACTAGTTCAGCTGTAGCACAGCACAGTCCCATGTTTGCTATTTTTTGGTCTGTTCTGTAACTTCTGAGCATCAAATTCAAGCCATCTTTGTTGGTGAAGCCCTTCTGCACCCTTGTGGGAGGAGGGTGCTCTTTGGGTCCCATCTAATCAAGGGTGATTGGACTAGAGCTCAAAAAGAGCATCCTTATTGGCTAGTTTGAGTGAAGAGTATGCATATTCTGTGTGGAGGCATATGTGAATGGGGCATGTCTTCATTGAAGGTTGTGCGTCAGGGCTGGTAACCCGGTACGTAAAAATCTACTACCAATCATTAGCGGACCGGAGTTCCGCTGTGGCGAACCCTAACTGGTAAAAGCTGAAAGACACAAACAAACAAATTTAAACCTCGTATTTGCACTTGTTTGTGTGTAGCACACTATCATGCACTGCCGCTTAGAGGTGGTTACTATTGCTGGTTACAGATGCAATGTTTTGCTTGTTAAATTTTTCCTTAGTGCTTTGTGTGGTCCTTCGGAGTTTTTTTGCAGCCCTGCTGTACTGTTAGGTGGAAAACTAAGCCTTGCCCCAAAGGTACCAATACACCTGTTACCCACTAGCCATTCCAAAGTGCGACCTCTTTTCCTGACCATATACATTTCTCCAACCAGCTTGGTTGACATGGGCATCCTGAGGCAGCATTGCAACTGCCTTGTGTTCACTGACAGCCTTCTACTCCTAATCCACACAAACTCAACACGTGAGAGATGGAGTTATATTAACAACCTTGAATCACTGCTGTCTCCCATGCCAGTCAGTACATATGACAATGAGAGGGTTGTCAGCATGCACACCTCACCTCCTACTCCACCCAAACCTATGTGACACATACCTACATATGTGGAGGTCCTCACCAGAACCATACTTAAACACCAGAGATCTCTCAAACACAAGCATGCTACACATAATACTTCCTGTGCGGACAATAGCTCATGTACCAGTGTCTCACCTGTCAAGCCCTTAAGACAAAACACAAAAGCAAACATATTAGTCATAGGAGATTCCATTGTGAGATGCACAGATGTCCCTTTCACCTGGCTGTATAAGGAAACGTTCACTGTTAGCTCTCTGTCAGGTGCTAGGATCTGCCATACCACACAAGCACTCAAGTCTCTCAACAAAAGGTACTGTTATGACTCTGTCATAGTCCTTGCTGCTGTGAACTACATGAGATGTACCTCTCTGGCCTATATGAAGACAGATATGACTAAGTTCTCAGACTATGTGTCTCAGGCAGGTATGTCGCTAGCCTTAAGCAGCATTTTACCTTCACCTAGGATGATACCTAAATACAAACTTCAATAATTGGCTTAGTTTCTGGTGTCATTCTAAGGTGATCCAGTATCTGTCAGCCTGGGATAACATGATCAACAGAACTCGATGCTTAGCCAGAGATGGTTTTCATCAGTCACCCCTGGGATTTTGGCTACTGGCTAAGGCTTTTGCCACTCCCATAGTGCCTATTTTAGGCGGTGTCTCAAAGACAAAATTCCTAACACAAAATCTCCATATAAAAACAACCTCAAGGTTATGCTGCTAAATGCTAGGAGTCTTAACATGAAAATGCACTCCCTGGAAGCAGTCCTCACCTTGGAAGGCACAGACATTTGTGCAGTCACTGAGGCCTGGTTCAAGGCTGTGGAGAGCACTCCAGCCATACCTGGTTACACCTCCTTCCACATGTTCAGACCACAAACTGAAAGCATGAAAATGAAAGGAGGCGGTGTAGCAATAGTCATTAAAAATAAATACACTACCAGATCGGTTAAATAGTATGATTCCCTGGAAATAGGACAGCTATTCAAGTCCTTGTCAGCTGCAAGACCCCCTCCATGAATCAGGACATCCACTCTGCCTATTTGAGTCTACTTGAGTCTATCAAGATACATCCAAAAACTATGGTTTCTGGTGACTAACTACCCATCCACTGACTGGGTAAATTACTCGTGCTCAAACTCACTTGCTCAAAGGTTCCTTAACTTTGATAACTCAAGTGCCCTGGACTAGCTCGTTGACACTGCCACAGCAGGTACCAACATCCTGGATTAGGTGCTGACCAATATGGGAGACCACTGTAGTGCCCCCACTGTGAGGTCTTCCCTGGTGAGATCTGACCACAAATCAGCCTCATGTGAAGCAACTATCACCCCCGACCGCCCCATAGCAACTAAACTAAAAAAAGTCTCCAAAGCAGATTATAACCTCTTATGGAATGCTATAAATAGCTTCCCTGCACCTCCCCCTTCAGATGGAACTGGCAACTATGCCAAGTTCCACACTGTTGCTTTCTACAAACACCTGTATAACTGCATTGACTCGGTCGTACCTGATAGCACCAAAACAAGCTCTTCAAGAAGAGCAAACCTGCCTGATGGACAACTACCCTTAACAGGTTTTACAATAAGAGGAAGGAATTGCTGTCTAAAAGTAAGAGGGAGTGTGCTCTAAACTGGAAACATTCCCTCCTCAGCTTAAACAAGCAAATAAGACTTCTTGTGAAGTCCTCCAAAGCAAACTACAAATCCAAATTAGCTTCCTCAACTAAGAACACCCATAAGACACTCTTTAGTTACATCCATAACATAAAAGGAAAGGCACAGATTTGTGCCAAACTGGTAGTTATTATACCACATAGGCTGAGCCTGTAGACATAACTAACCTGTTGGCCGACAGGTTCTGTGAAAACTTCACTCTCCTGTTCCTGCCACACGTACCCCATGACATCCCTACCACCTGTCCCCTACCTTGTATCTCTAAAGAGCAGGTCATAAATGCCCTCTCTAAGGCCAAAAAGACAGCATCTATGGGACCTGATAACATTCCAGGCTATGTCCTACATATGGTCCAGCAAGAATTAGCAACACCACTGGGTACTCTTTTCAATCATAGTCTAAGCACTAGTTTCATCTCATATGAATGGAAAACAGCCACCATTATTCCCTTCCACGAAGGTGGTTCTTCCACTGACCCCAGGAACTACAGACCTATTAGCCTGACTAGCCTTATCTACAAGGCCATGGAGTGAATCATCATGGACCTTATCAACAAAGATATAGGTAATCTCCAAACATTTGTCCCTACTCAGTTTCGATTTGTCAAAGGGAGATCATGCCTGTCAAACTTGGTGGACTTCTTTGAGACAGTCACCAAGGCCCTGGATAAGGGGAAATCTGTGCTTACAGCCAACCGAGACCTAGTCAAGGCCAAGGCTTTTGACACTATCCCCCACTCAGGCATCATTGACAAACTCACTTGACAAGGTATGAACCCTTATATCATTACATTGGTTGCTAACTGGATCACTGACAGAACACATATAGTCAAAATAAGGGAATCTACCTCCAACCGCAGACCTATAACCAGTGGTGTTCCACAGGGATCAGTCCTTGGAGCTCTACTGCTTGGAATATATTTCTCTATATTTCTTCCAAGCTAAAACTAAAGGTCTGTGGCTGACAAAGATTACTGATGATTGCAAATTAGGAGCAGTCACAGAATCTCCAAATGATGTCAACATCCTACACAAACAAATGATTGCTGCCAAAGGCATAGCCTTAAACTCAATGCAAAATAATATATTATCATCCCTTTCAGTAAGAGTGATGTTCCTGCTAACTACCACATCATTACCAACACCTTAAGTATGCACACTATGGTTACAGACCTACATATGCAGGTTGACAGCAACCTTACCTTTGGTCTCCACAGAGGAATCAAGGGCATTCTATATTGTTCCTCTCATAAGTAAGAACTTTGCCTCCAGAAAAAAAGAAGTTATAACCTCCCTGTACTCTTCCCTCATCAGGCCAATAATTGTGTACAATGCCCCTTTTAATATGTGCCCTTCCCAGCACCTGCAGCAATTGGAGAGACCACAAAGATTCCTCACAAGGAAAATTTAAGGTCTTCAGCATCTGTCCTATGTGGATCATATGAAATCACTATCATTTTATTCTGTTTCATACAGACTACTCAAATGCAATATCTGCCTTGCATATAAGGCAATCTCTCACCTTGCTTTATTGCAAATGCTGCATATTTTTAAGCCAAATGGTACACAGATTACTCACTCTAAAGGCCTTAACCTGGTATGTGACAACAATAGAACCTGCTGGAGGGACAGATTTGTCTCCTAGCGGTCACCACACCTTTAGAACACACTCCCAATTCATGTCAAACCAGAGAAACTCATTGGCCATGTTCAAATGTAATCGGGACGATTGGATGGGTAACTGTAAATTCACCCCGGGAGTTCCACCTGTATCCCTCTTTGACAGGGGGAATAGGTGCTGATCATGGAAATAAGGATAGAACTTGGCTAGGCTTGTAAGGTCATTATCTTCCTATGATTCTATGTACTTAATACTTCAAAAAATAAGGAACAAATTGTGGCATGACATCAGTTGAAACTTTAGATATTGTTGAAAACTATCTTTGACATCTGCACTGCAAGTTGAACATTTTGAGAGACAGTCAGTATTGTTTATATAGCTAATTATACAATTAAGCATATGTTTTCATCCTTCTGTAAAATTTCTCAATAAATATGCATTCATTGAGGAATTATTGCTGTCATGTGAAACCATATCTGCTTGACAAAATGTTATACCAATGTATGTCTAGGCTGTGCAGTTTCCAATATATGAGGATTTGTTTGTGAAGGTTTAACAAATATAATTTGGGGTTTGTATGCATTATAATGCATTGTAGTATTTATGGAAAGACTAAGAATGTACTGATTATTACCACTGTAAAGGATACTTCTTACTGATAGCATAGCTATTTGCACAATTTTAATAGCTTTTACTGTTCACAAAATATTTTTATTTATCTATTTTATGTTTTTGAAGAGAACCACACCCACAGAGTGAAAAAAAAACATGTTTATTTCATTATGGCTTGATGTTTCCTACATTTTAATACAACTTTTGGACTCTGCATACTTTTTTTTTGTATTTTCAAATGAAATTACAGAGTCTGCCCACATGGGGTCCAGCATCTTGATTTTTTAGTCTACTTCTAGGTATCCCACAATGCAGTGTTTGGCTTTACAATATAACATCATAGCCCCTAAGTTCGTGTGAATGTATTGACTTTACATGTGTTTTCAGATATACCCTGCTTACTTTTAGTCAGGCAGGTTTAATTACCATTTCTTGCTTTTCAATGACTACTTAAAAGACAAACAGAGCAGGATAATCACCCAGAACAGTATTCTCAGTGCCTGTTACTTCTTTTTCTTTCTAAAGTGGCCAATTTTCATTCTTTCGTTATGCCTGAGTTGTAGTCCTTAAACTCATCTCCCTCCCCCCAAAACACCTTGACTTCATCTGTCAGAGTGACAAAGGTAATTTGAGCCATTTGCTGCTGTGAGTGATAGCTCACAGCAGGAGACAAAGTTCAAGCTGATTGGTGTCAGGGTATATCAAACACCTCCGTTCTTCTGTGAGTGAATCCAGTCTGTAAGGATGTGTGTAATAATTGTCCCTGGCCATTACCAAAAGAAGAAAGAACCATGGTCACCTGGGTCAGAAGGGTGTCACCAGAATGATCTTGGGGAATTCCTTCTGAATCTTCAGAAGTACCCTGGATATTAGTGAAAAGTGTTGAAAACTAGACAGGTACATTCCAGTCCAAGGAAAAAAAGGCACATGTCTTCCAGGCTTTCCTGCATGGAGTTCTGCAGCAGAATCTTATCAGCTGATTGTTCAAAGAGGAGACAAAGGGGTTTAACTTGATGCAATCCCCACAGATGGATCAAATATTGGAAGATCATCTGATCTAGTTTCTATTTGTGAGGGTCTGCTCTGGTCCAGCTCAGCTTGTCTGCCAGACAGTCTTGCTTTGTTGGAATGTAGGCTGCCTGTAAAGTGAGATCATGCTGTGAAGCTACATCACAAGCCAATATGGCTAGGATGCAAAAGGGGCATGAGCTGGTTCCCCCTTGCTTGCTGATGTACCACATGACTGTGGTATTTTCTGTAACAACTTGTAGAGATCCATGGGACTAAATATGATTCAGAGAGTTGAGTGCCTTGATCAGGGGAAGAATGTATTTTCTAATTATACAATACCCCACTCGGGTATCATTGAAAAACTCATCAGCTTAAATGTTAACCCATACATCACAAGATGGGTTGCAAACTGGCTGAGTGACAGAACCCACAGGGTCAGAGTTGCTGGCGCCATGTCAGACTCAAAGCCTGTCACAAGTGGTGTCCCACAGGGCTCAGTCCTGGGCCCACTCTTGTTTGGCATCTACTTTTCCGAAGTGCAAGCAAACACAGGAGGGTTATGGCTGACAAAGTTTGCAGATGACTGCAAACTGGGCGCCATAGTAGAAAACACATCTGACACAGATATCCTTCAGAAGGGTCTCACAGAAGCGGATAACTGGTGCCAGAGCCACGGCCTAAAGTTAAATGCCAAAAATGCATAGTCATACCCTTCGGGAAAAACAAGGTTACCCTAGCTACCAAATAGGTGGCAATCCACTGAGCACAGAAGAAGTTATCAGGGACCTGGGGACCCAGGTTGATAGTAGTCTGTCATTCGACACCCATGTAGCTAAAGTAGTTAGGAAGACCTTCTACATTGCCCACCTTATCATGAAGGGATTCTCATCTAGATCAAGGGAGGTTATAGTCTCCCTTTACTCATCACTCATCAGACCAATGATTGAGTACAATGCCCCATTCGGAATGTATCTGACCCGACACTTGCAGCAGCTGGAGAGGCCACAAAAGTTCCTCACCAAAAGGATAAAGGGTCTCAAAATCTATCCTATGCTGCCCGACTGAAAGAACTCCAGCTCTATTCAGTCGCCACGCTGCTCAGAGGTGACCTTTGCCTAACATACAAGGCCATGTCAAACCCAGATTTGATGAATATGCTTCACCTCAAAAATCTAGATCCATCAGAGCCACAAGGGCGGGAGACTTAAACCTCGACACGGCTATTAATAGGACGTGCTGGAGGGATAGATTCATCACCCAAAGACTCCCTATGCTGTGGAACAAAATCCCGGTACATGTGAGGCAGAGCACCTCGCTGGCCTTGTTCAAGAGAAATCTTGACCAATGGATGGGAGATCGCAAATATACCCCAGGGATTACCTCAGTGTCACTGCTCGACAGAGGCACAGCAAAATAATGGGTATAGTTCCCCATACTAAAGGGGTGGCGTAAGCCACAAAACGATGGGCTAGGCTTGTAAATGCCCTCGGGCAGATAGCCTAGTATGAACCTATGAACCTATAATTATATGCTTGAGTCTGTCCTTGTTTTCCCATACAGCTAGCATTTTTATCCTTCTTGAAACTGCTCCCAAACAAAGTTTAAGGCATCTGTGGTGACAGACTGCTTTGGAACAGGGAGGGAGAAGGAACCCTGTATTTAAACATATCTGTTGTCTCCACTGAGAGATTTCTTTTTCTGACAAACCACAGCACAGGGATTTGGAAAGACAAAGGGTGTTGGTGCTAGGATGACAGAGACTTTAGATACCACTGTATCTTTCTCATGTGAAGTTGCCAGGTGTATCATGAGAATCATATAAGCCACGAGACCCAATATTCTGAGTTATTCCCTCACAGTGACCAAAGTCTGAGTGGAGAACCCTAGAAGTAGATACAGAATATAGAGCTATTGTTTTATGTGGAAGAAAGTTCTTTGAACTGTGGTGTCTAGTTGATCTCCCAGAAACACAATCTTGTCAGAAGGAGTAATGAAAGAATTTTGAATGTTCTCTTAGAATCCCAGCTTGTGTAAAATATTTACATAGATAAGCAAGTTGTCTAAATATGGAAAAATGTGGATAACATGTAGCCTGCAATGAGCTATACATTTTGAACATTTTTGGTGGAGTACAAACCTCTCAACTGTCCAGATTTTTGCAGAATGTCCAGGTCTTTGCCTCATATTTTTATTCTGTTCCTACTAAAATCTGTGGATTTCTGCCAAATCACTGAGGACTGAAGTCACTAAATGATGACATAGTTTTGAGTTTTAGACTTCATATCCTTTATCGATTACCAGGATTTGTGCTGCTATGCGATTTAACAACTTTCTAAGTTTCTTAGACCAATATTTCAAATGTGTCCTTATTTTGATCCTTTGCGTTCCACCACACTTTTCAGTCTTTGTCCAGATTTTGTGCACTAAGAGGTTGTGAGGGATGGTGCAGTCAATCATTCAAAGGTTAATGAAGAGAATTGATAATGTGGCCCAGGCATACAAAGCCTTAAGGAATGTCTGCAGGAATCAGGATGTAATGATAAGCATCTTAAATCTGTTTTTGCCAGGAACGTTGAAAGAAGAAGAAGAGGTAACAGGTTGTGAAGTGATATTATTTTGAATTTCAGCACCGTCACAAACAGGTTTAGGAAAGAAAAATGCAAAACTGGCCTTCATGTATTTTCATTCTTTTGCTCTAAAAACATCCTTGAATAAAACCCCTTTACCACCTGGGAAGGAGGAACTGCTTGGGTTACTCTATGGGGCAGCATGTCATGAAGGACAGATGGAGATAAGAGTCTGGTTTTCCCAAATCTTGTTACATAAGGGATAGAGTTAAGAACACCTACCCGAATAGCAAGTCACTAGAAACTTTGTTCTACTGTATGCAATTAAACAAATCATATAAAAATAAATCAATCATTACAAAAAGAACTTTGACACAGGCTGTTTAACTTTCAGCTATCTAAATGTTTCTTGAACAATTCTCTTAACTTACTTCATCGTGGTAAACAATTATTACATTCCCCATACCTACATGCCTCAATTATGGACACTGCTCATCTGATTAGAAATTACTTCAGATAGATGTCACTAGATTGCTGAGGTCACACACCCATGAAAAGTGTACAGTAACATGCACTGTTCCATCGTAAAATTCTCTTTAAATAAAGCAAGTATTCATTTAGTTAGAAAACTCTTTGCTAAAATTAAACACTGTGCTTCGGCAGGTTCAGATAGCATCCATCCCTAATTTATTGTGGAACCTGTCCAAACCTTTAGCACTAGCTGTACTTACAAAAGTCACTGCTAGGTTCCATATGGCAGGAAGCTAACCTCAGATGTATCCACAAGGGAAGAGTTCATCTGAAGCAAACAGTTTTAGATTTATTGTAAATCTCATAGCTAAAATTCTAGTAGATGTTATCCAACAACTCAAAGAATATAATGCATCAAACAACATTCTGAGGGAAGAGCAGCATGGATTTTGAAAGGACAATTCTGACATCATCTGATTGTAAAATGAAAGGTCTCAGCCAAGGACAAGTCATATGCAGCTACAGTTTTGCCCTTACAAAGTACTAATCATCTGCATTGCAGGGCAATATGTTCCTTATGTTCATCTCCTAAACACGTTAACTCATTTGCCATGTGCACCTCCTATTCAGGGTAATGCATCTGCCACAATCAGCTTCTGTGCATGTTAACTCACTCATCATGCTCACTTCCTATGCAACATAACTCATTTATTATGACAAAGCCTGTTATCCTAGCAACTTTCTAAGTTTATAAGAGCAATATTCAAACTCTATCACTCTTTTTTGGCCTTTGTCCTACCATTTTACCAGGCTTTGTCCGGATTTCTAGCACTAAGAGTTTGAGAGGTATGATCTCTAGGTTAATTCATTCATCTTGATCAGATCCTATACATGTTAAGTGATTTGTCCTGCTCCACTTCTATGCATATCAACTCATTCATTATGATTATTTCCTATGCAGATAGACATTTGCAAGTAAAACAAGTAGTCTTCAACAGTGACATCATAATATGCTTCAACACGTATAAAAAAGGTAGGAGGTATAGGATCATAGGAAGTTACTAGGCCAATGGGCCTATGTATAGGATCATAGGAAGTTACTAGGCCAATGGGCCTATGTATAGGAACATAGGAAGTTACTAGGCCAATGGGCCTATGTATAGGATCATAGGAAGTTACTAGGCTAATGGGCCTATGTATAGGATCATAGGAAGTTACTAGGCCAATGGGTCTATGTATAGGATCATAGGAAGTTACTAGGCCAATGGGCCTATGTATAGAATCATAGGAAGTTACTAGGCCAATGGGCCTATGTATAGGATCATAGGAAGTTACTAGGCCAATGGGCCTATGTATAGGATCATAGGAAGTTACTAGGCCAATGGGCCTATGTATAGGATCATAGGAAGTTTCTAGGCTAATGGGCCTATGTATAGGATCATAGGAAGTTACTTGGCCAATGGGCCTATGTATAGGATCATAGGAAGTTACTAGGCTAATGGGCCTATGTATAGGATCATAGGAAGTTACTAGGCCAATGGGCCTAGGGCCCTTACAAGCCTAGCCAAGTTCTACCCTTATTTCCACAATCAGCATAGGGTATATGGATTAAGTAGGGAATAGCGGTTAAGTAGGGAAGTCAACTATCAAGTGATTTTCAAAGCAACAGGGGAGTCCATCATGGATCAGTCCTGGGTACACTGCTCTTTGCCTATATATATTTTGTGATGGTCAGGTTGTGGTTTAATACGTTGACGACACAGTATTGCTGCTCACTGGTGATAAACATTGAAGGTGCTGCAAGATAATTTTACAAAACTTGCTTAAGAATTGATTAAAGGACTCCCATTTGATGCTCAAAGCAAGTATTTTCAAGCTGGCAGTTTATACAGACAATTAAGGTTGTATGCTGTTAACACAGTGGTTCCTGTAGTGCAGAGTTTGAGTCCCTCAGCCTTCTATTTGACTACTGTATGAATGCGTGCAAGTTACTTAACCATACAATGAGAAAACTGGGCTCAGCTTCTAAAGCAACTCTTGGATCACAACCCGCAAAACTACCCAAGAGTAAAACTATATGATTTTCTAGAAACTGCTTCTAGATGTCTCACACACACACACACACACACACACACACACACACACACACACACACACACACACACACACACACACACAGACATATGCCATCATCATCATAACAAAGAGCACAGAATATGAAGACAGCAACTATTTTGGAATCTTTCTTTCTTTTAAAACATTTTGCTTTGATCACATTATCATATCATGCATGTAAATATGCCACAGATGCTAGGGAGGCAATAAAGAAATAGGCTTTTCTATCCACATCCTCATGACCCAAAATTTGTTTCTGCTTTCTGTTCTCAAGGCATTCTGTGGCATTTTAACCAGTGTGAACATGAATACTGCATTAGCTAACTTCTCTGTTTCATTGTTACTACAAAACATCTTCAAGACTAATTCATTAATGCTGCAAGAGGGTGACTAAGCCTTTATTAGTGAAGGATAGCCTACGATCTGGATTTGGTGTTTATTATTCAATGCTCAGACACTCATTCCTAAGTCCACGACTAGGTAAGGAGTGTAATATAGGTATTATCACACTTTACTCATATATTGACCTACTTCTCTAAACAACTTATCTAAGAAGCACCAAGCACAGCAAAGAAGCAATACTAACTACTGCACCATTGTGTATCATCCTATCCTTCCCACCTCAAGCATTCAGTGAGAAAAAACCTTCTCCTTTTCCTTCAACAGTAATGTCCATCTGAAAGGTCATCTTCAAATGGTTCACTCCTTGATGGGTACACATTCTCTTATTTCCCTTCTTTGCTGCTTATTGCCATCTACATCTGCTGGCAAATCAGAAACACCTACCACCTTCCTTATGGACTACGTCTCCAGGCTTTTGCTGTTTTAATCAAGTCTTTCAATATCTCAAGATCATTAAGTCTCTGTGGGCTTCATCATCTTGTTTGTTGATTGACAGCTAGTGCTGTCTCTAATCTATGTCCTTTTCAGGTGTTCTCCACTTATTCCCCACCTTTACTCTTTTTTGTCTCATGGTTGTGTTGTGTGTGTCCTCTCCTCTGACAGTATGCATCCCCTTAGCTGATCCTTGATCACTGACACTTCCTTTCCTGCCCCTTTTGGGCTAAACTGAGTTTAATCTTCTCAACAAATTGCTTGACCTCTCATCAGTGGGGGATGCTTTTTTCTGGCTTTTCCACAATACCACCATAGGAGGGTAAGTTACATCCAAAGCATAGCTAAGGTGAGGCAAAAGGATTATAGGGCATGATCAAGAGATGATGACTAGTCAACAGTGTATGACTAGCATTAAAAAATTAATGTCAGTAGTGTATTTGAAGTCAAGGCTGATGTGTTTTAGCACTTTGTGTTTGGTATAAGATGTAGCAAATGGTTTGCTTCAGTTTTCACAAGAAATATCTTTTTCTGTCCTCAATTACCTTTTATGGGGAGCGGACACCAAGTTGGGGAATAACACCAGAGACAGATGAGTAGACTATGGCTCTGAGACACATACAGTGCTATTTGCTGAGCAGCTGGGTATTGTGCTGGTATGCCACTATTTTATAGTATAGATCTATCTTTTTTTCTCTTATACCAGTTAATGAGTTTATATCTTAAATACAGTGCCTGTTATCAATAATCACTCTTTGGTGGAACAAGAGCACAGAAGACACAGCTTATTTCTTCTGTTAGGCTCTTTGCATAGATGCCCCAACATCTGAAATGCAAACATCTCTTCTTCTTGTATGTGTCCCTTCATTTATTGGCTTGAAATACTCTCTGGTATATGTCAGTGATCCTGACATGATCTCTTTGGCTCAAGTTTTAAAGTTCACTTTTTTTTCCTGTTTGTATGTAACAAGCCTGGCTAACTCTCATCATGAATGTATATAATCTGATAATCAAATTACTGTTATTTTTTCCCCTGACTGTTACCAGGGGTAACTAGAACTTGTGATATTGCCTATTCATGTTTGCTTATGTTGTTTGTAAATATCTCATCTGTGATGCGCCTTCTTTGTCATTACTTATCTGTTTATCTTGGAGCTTTTCTCCCTGGGCCTCCACTGAAAATGGACATTATTTTTTATTTTATTTATTTTACATTTGTTGACCGGGATAGTCCGACTGGATGCATGTCCATTTTCAGCGGAGGCCCGGGGAGAAAAGCTTCAAGGGTAAGCAGATACAGCATTACATAATACCAGCATTACATATTACAAACAGACTATTTACAGAGCTTACATAAGTAAGCAAGGTAAACAAGTTCCATAGGTTAGAGTTAATCCTGAGCACAAGTCAGGATTAAATTAAATTACACAGTAAACTGGTTAACAGATTTTTACACGTTCTAGAGAGAGTTAGCCAGGCTTGATACATTGACATAGCCAGTTAAGTGACAAATATTGTTTGAGTCTAGTTTTAAATTGACCTAAGGTGGAAAGTAAGGTAATATCAGCTGGAAGTGAGTTCCAGGATCTACTTACAGAGTTTGCAAAGAGAGAGTCACCGGCTGTGTTATTAATTTTGCTAGTCTGAATTAGTAGTTTGTTAGAGGATCAAAGTGGTCTAGGATTGTTATAGGGGGTGATAATAGTTTTAAGTGCAGGAGTATTGTCCGGATTATAGAGGATTCTATAGGCCATAATCAGTTAGTTATACTGGATTAGGCTGGGTAGTTCAAGCCACCCAAGCTGATTTAGATTGATGCAATGATATGTCCTAAAAGGCAGCCCAGGGGCAAACCTGGCAATGTGGTTGTAGCAAATTGAGAGTTTGTTAAGGACAGTCTTGTTTAAATTCAAGAGTAGAGGGGATGCATACAGAAGTTTTGAAAGAAGGTGAGAGTGAGCTATGGCAATTTTAGCTGGAGGGGTTAGGAAGGCTTTTATTCTGTAAAGTGACCCTAGTTTTTTATTGATGGTTTTGATAGTTTGGTTAACATGTAGGTCAAATTTTAGATTATTGTCTATGATGACACCTAATAGTTTTGTAGAGGGGTCAGGGGAGATTATTGTGCCATCATTTGATTTTATGGTAAAGGTGAAAGTGGTAGACCTATGTGTTGGTGAAAATAAAAGCATTTTAGACTTTTTTGAGATTTAGGATCAGACGATGTTCAGAAAGCCAGTTTTCTATTGTATTAAAGGTGGTCTGGGTAGTTGACCATAACTGTACTGGAGATGTGGCTGAGCAAATCAGAGTAGAGTCTTCAGCATATTGGATACAGCTGACTTTTGGGATGACAGTATAAAGGTCGTTAATGAAGATGGAGAACAGCAAGGGCCCTAGTATAGAGCCTTGTGGTACTCCAAGGGTGTTAGGTAGAAGGTTAGAGAGTTTGTTCTGCCAGAGGACAGCCTGCTGTCGACCATTCAGGTAGGATTGAAACCATTGAAGGGCTCCAGTATCTAGACAGAATGTTTGCAGGGTGTGGATTAAAAGTTGGTGATCAACCATATTGAATGCCTTGAAAAGATCTAAGAAGAGGGCTGAGAATATATAATTATTGTTGCGATTATGGTTTATGGTGTTGGTAAAGGCTAGGAGGGCTGAAGTAGTGCTGTGATGAGGACGGAAACCATGCTGAGTGTCTGCCATAAGGTGATTCTGGATTAGGTGGTGCATGAGTTGTCTATGAATACATTTTTCCATAATCTTTGCAAGTGGAGAGAGTATAGCTATTGGCCTATAATTGGAGAATTAATCCACATTAATCCAGTTGGACTACCCCGGTCAACAAATGTAAAGTAAATAAATAAATAAATGCCACTATTATAATCACTGTTTCTTAGATTTCCTTAGTAAGAATCGTGTTTTGTTTTCCTTCTGGTAATGCACAGTTTTCTACTTCCCATCTCAAGGAACTATTATAATTCACAGTTCCCCATCTCAAATAATTATAATGCTGTTTTCTATTTCCCCTCTGTCAAATAACTATTATAATGCTGTTTTCTACACCTCTCTGTCAAATAACTATTATAATGCTGTTTTCTATTTCCCCTCTCTCAAATAACTATTATAATGCTGTTTTCTATTTCCCCTCTGTCAAATAACTATTATAATGCTGTTTTCTATTCCTCTCTGTCAAATAACTATTATAATGCTGTTAGTATTTCCCCTCTGTCAAATAACTATTATAATGCTGTTTTCTATTTCCCCTCTCTCAAATAACTATTATAATGCAAAGCTTTCTATCTCCTCTCTCAAATAATTATTACAATGCACAGTTTTCTATTGCCCCTCTCTCAAATAACTATTACTCTTCCTGTCCCCTCCACACTTCAGGCAGATAGTTTCCAGTGTGATGCCATACACTGGGTTGTTATTTTCTACACTAGAAGTCTGTTTTCCTAAAATGTTGTTGCACTTCTCTGGCATTGCTAGCCTTCACGTCTGCATTCTTAATGAAGCTTGTGCCATTCTACCAAGGTACTGTCAAGTTTATGTCTGACAGTTACACAACAAGAGGAAAAGTAAACCTACCATTTGGGAAATGTGTCCGTGTCATTCAGAGTGTACTCATGTGAAGGGCTATTTGAAAGTCATAATGGAGAACAAAAATTTGGCATCTGATAGCCTGAAGCCAGTATTGTGCAAGTTAATTATTTTTTGCCAGTGTTAATGTGACTTAATTTGACGTGTGACATGAGCATAGAGAGTGTTATTCTTTTATGTGTTGTTTTAGTTTTAGGCACCATTACATCTAATGGTGCAGAACATTCCTCTCAACTGCCCAGATTTTCGCATAATGTCCAGATTTTTGGCTCATATTTTTGGTGAGTTCCTCATAACATTTGTGATTTTGTGGCAAATCACTTGGATGATCTGAGGACTGAAATCACTAAGTAATGATATACTTTTGAGTTTCAAAGTTCAAATCCTTCAGAAAATATATGTCAAAACAAACCCTGTTACTCTAGCAACCTTCTATGTTCATAAGAGCAATATTTAATATATGTCCCTATTTTTTGGCCTTTGTCTTCCCATTTTATTGGGCTTTGTCCAGATTTCTTGTGCTAGGAAGTTGAGAGATATGCTCCAGAAGGAATTAGAAAACAAATCTTTGTTTCTAACAAACTATATCAAAGAAGAAACTGAGATGCAATATGTTGTCCTGATTAAAATGATGCACTGGAAATAGACATGCATGTTTGAATCTCATTGTTTCTAATCTGCCCTTTGCCTGACCCTCTGCAAGGTAAATAAAGTCCTGTCTGCTGGCCTCCATGAGGACAGGGCTACCTTGAAGAACCATAAGAACCATACAGCTAAACAGTTGGCAAAGAGATTATAAAATTGCTGTTTGTTTCTGCTGAAAGTTGTATTAGTCCATCAGTACAGCTGACTGCTTGAAAGTCTTGTCTAAATAAGATTAAAGTTAGTCGTAGAGCACAGAGTAAATATTCAGCTGGCAAAGTAAAACGGGCATTCCCAAAAGGAGCTAAAACTTATGATGAAATACATTTAAAGAAGCAGATAAGCAAGATAGAGTATTGTTGTTTTCTGAAACCAAGTGTTTAAATTTGTCTGAAGTTGCTTGACAAAGCTGAGTAGCACATACGCCTTGGCTAAAGAATATTTGAAACATATAGCTTTATTTATAAATGAGATTGACAAGCATAAATGAGTTGCCAATTAACTTAAATAAGATCTTGACAAATAAAAATATTCTGTATAAGAAGGCTTAATATACCAGTGTCATCCTTGTGCTTGGTTAAAAGTACTAACCACCTCCCCCTCAATAAACACACAGACACACTCTGAAACAGCACTCTTATATTCATAATATGAATATTTTTTACTGAACGTGTCCCTAATAAAGAATGAATGACACGTCATACAGTTTGCACACTTGTGAATCTTATAAGTAGGGATATTTAATGCCATCAAAATGATACAGCACCACAAAAGATTGGTACCACATACAGTTTAACCAGTTAAGAATAACATTCAAAAGTCAGAATAAAATTGCACTTTAAACTCTTAATTTCTGAATATAAACGTTCATTATTGTTACCACAAGACATGTAGAAAGTAATATACCATGTGCAGAACTTCTGTGTGACTCCTATGATACCCAAGGACTGGAAAAGTATGGGGAATAGTAAAATGGAAGATTAAGCCATTAAAATAAGAATGTAACAGTAAAAGCAAACCTTCTTAAACAAGTAGTAACATGACCTTTATCCATCTATCACTTATCAGAGAAAAGTAGCAGAGGTGATACTGTGTTGATTCATTATAAAACGATGACAAGCAAAAACACATCAACGAATTAAACACTCCACTAGGTAGTGAAAGGAATACCACCACAGAGATGGTAAAGCAAATCCTTTATTCACAAGTCAGTCTGGTACCTCGGCATTTCGCCTTCAATGGAACAATTCATCACACACAACCATCTCCTTAAATACAATGTTAATTAATTCATTCGCCAACCAACCATCCAGTTCTAAATTGATTAATTAATTAGTTGAACAATTTCATTCTTTGGACTGCAAATACAATCATTGCATTGTTGTAATACAAAATTCTTTTTATCAAAAGTTTATAAATACATTTCAAAACTCGTGGTCCCCAGTCCAAAACATATTATATAACATTAACTAAATTGATGGATGAATACTTCAAATGCACATAATAAATTATGTTACTATTTTTTATTTTTTATACTTTATACCACATACCAATATAATATATACTTAAAATTCACAATATAAATTCATTAAATATTAAAAAATTCAATGATTTATCAATTAACATGTCACAATGTAAAATTCTACAATGCCAAATTCACCTAAGTGCAATATATAATAACATGTCCCAAAATATTGAAAAATTGAATTTATAATGGTATACCCATATCCAAATTCATACCACCAGGGTATAAAGTATGATAATTAAGAATCATTTTATATTTTAATTTATTGAGCTCAGCTTTGAAATTACCTGCATCAAAACGTGGCCTCGCTAAAACACTGAAAATGAATCCATCCGTACTGCTATTATGGACACTGATGAAATGTGAAGCTACAGGGCTGTCCAGATTCCCCCTTCTCACGTCTCCTAAATGTTCTAAAATATGAATTTTAATTTTTCTAGTAGTTTGACCAATATACCATAATGGTTTGGCGCAATTACAACCCAAAACATAGACTACCCCATGTGACAAACAGTCAAATCTTTCAAAAGCTTGATATTTTTTTCCATTAATTTTCTTTCCATCTAAATTTTAACCATATGACACACGGAGCATCTACCACATTTTTCCATGCCAACATCCAAACCAGGCATTGAATATTCTAACTTTTGACTTAACAACTCTTTCATTGTTAAATCTTTTATAAGAAAATGTGACATGCATGGGAAATAAATGTCCCACTGTCACATCTTCACAAACTAAATACCAAAACTGTCTAATGATCTTCTCAACTACTAATGAAAAATCTGAATATCTGGAGATGAAAAACAATCTTTCATCATTTTCAACTAGACATTGTCTGCTATAGCCCTGGCATGCCTCCCCCCCCCAAGCATGTCACATTTGACTGTTTGTCACATGGGGTAGTCTATGTTTTGGGTTCCTTATAACATTTCATCAGTGTCCATAATAGCAGTACGGATGGATTCATTTTCAGTGTTTTAGCGAGGCCACATTTTGATGCAGGTAATTTCAAAGCTGAGCTCAATAAATTAGAATATAAGATGATTCTTAATTATCATATTTTATACCCTGGTGGTATGAATTTGGATATGGGTATACCATTATAAATTCAATTTTTCAATATTTTGGGACATGTTATTATATATTGAACTTAGGTGAATTTGGCATTGTAGAATTTTACATTGTGACATGTTAATTGATAAATCATTGAATTTTGTAATATTTAATGAATTTATATTGTGAAGTTTAAGTATATATTATATTGGTATGTGGTATAAAGTATAAAAAATAAAAAAATAAAAAATAGTAACATAATTTATTATGTGCATTTGAAGTATTCATCCATCAATTTAGTTAATGTTATATAATATGTTTTGGACTGGGGACCATGAGTTTTGAAATGTATTTATAAACTTGTGATAAAAAGAATTTTGTATTACAACAATGCAATGATTGTATTTGCAGTCCAAAGAATGAATTGGTTCAACTAATTAATTAATCAATTTAGAACTGGATGGTTGGTTGGCGAATTAATTAATTAACATTGTATTTAAGGAGATGGTTTTGTGTGATGAATTGTTCCATTGAAGGCGAAATGCCGAGGTACCAGACTGACTTGTGAATAAAGGATTTGCTTTACCGTCTCTGTGGTGGTATTCCTTTCACTACCTAGTGGAGTGTTTAATTCGGTGATACTCTGTTGGGCAGTGGTTGGGAGTCAATGTAATATGCGTGAAATGTCAGGAAAATGATTCCTGCTCATAAGCAATTACTGTAGTGTAACTATAATGGCATAATCAGACTTTATTTGTACATCTTAGCTTTCTTCACAACATAATACAAGTATTACATAATATCGAAGGATATATTCTATTGTTTACATTTAAAATAAAAAGTGCTCGTGTAATAAGCTACATTTTGCAATAATATATTTTTGCTGCCATTTCTGATATTATAAAGACAATAACACTGTCTAGATAGTGTCATAATTGTCAAATATATTCTAGAACATCTGTGGCATCATGCCTCTTTCCCCATGTTATTAAGCATTACCTAGCGCTACCCACCCGGTTAAGCAGTGTTACATTTGCAGAAGATATAGCTTAAAAACTGTTGAAAAAAATCAGAAATCAAAATAATAATAATAATACTCATTTATTTACTAGGTAGGCCCACTGGACACAAATGATGCCTTTTCAAGGTTGACCATGGTCAAGGTCACAAAGTAAGCAAATGAGGCCTGAGGGAATTGAAACCTTTACAATGGAAACTGCAGCTTACAGCCTTATTTGACTGTGCCAAATGCCAGAACGGTGACTCAGTAACATTCCTTCTTTCATTTTCTTGCTATTTTTGTGCATACCAGGGATGATATGCACATTATTGCTAAAAATGGGAAAAAATTATACTCATAGGTGATCCATGCATTTTTGGTGTTTATGAAACTTGGAAACAATTGTTCCTCTTTATTTTGAAAATGTGCAACTTACTGATGTTTAACCTAGAAAAATAACTGTGTGCATGTGCATGCATGTGTATGCATCTGTCCATCCACCCATCTATAAAATAAATAGCATCATTACTGAGTTTGAATATTATGCAATTTAGATAATACTGAAAATTAAATAAAAATCTTGTTATACTTTAAGAACTCTGAATTTCCTAGTGAAACTCACATTATGAAACAAGCATTCAAAACTGATGAAAAAATACAATGTTGGCATGTTATAACAAGTACTTGGTATTAATGAGGGCCATAAGCAACATTGTACCTATTGTAGAAAGTTAATACATAATAATGTCTTTGCAACCTATGAGTTTGTATGCAATTGCAAGCTTACCCTTCCCCCAACAAGGTCCACGGGGTCAAGGTGCTACAGTTGTACACCTCAATGACTGTTGTAAGAACCATTTAAGCAGTATTTTGATGATAGCTGTTTATTTATTCATTCATTTTACATTATGTCACATTTATATTCAGTTCATATATTCATGTATGCAATGAGCCTCCAGTAATGATAATGAAGTGCGGAAGTTAGTCCGTGCTGCAGTCTTCCAAAGACTAGGCAAAGTTTATCTTGCATACATAAATATAAGTAAAATATATGCACAGATGCATGCACCAATTAATATACAAGAAAAGTAAACTTCCATCAGTTTGAAGACTTAGAACCTTGCATGTTTATCGACATTTAGCAAGTCAATGACTACTATTTTAGGCTCCAAGTTCTTTGGGGTCAGTTACACATGTTGTCTTACATGTCTCATGTGTTACAAAGGCTCATGCTCACACACTGAAACTAGGCTTTTAAATATTAGCATCCACATGAGCTGTTTCTATGATATGTAAACTGTACTTTTTTATAACACACTAATTGAAAACTTTCACAGCAATTTAATGTTACCCAATGGAATTTATACCCTTATGCTGTCTATAGTGTTGTTTCTAGCCCTGCACATATTATAAGCTGATTCTTTTATCTGCTGATATATTTAGTTTTAGCCTTTCCAGAATATCGACTGGGTTGACTTATAAGGTGTTTTACATCTCAATAATTAACGTGTTTATCTGCTTAGCCAAGATTTCATTGTTGTACAATTATAAATGGTTTTCTGCTATGTTACATACTGTTTAATTACACTGCCTATGTTATAGTACTAAACTACTTGTTTCTACTACTTTCTTTCTCTTTCTCTCTCTCCTGTAACAAACCCAGCTCTCCAAGCTGGTTGTACTTGCGCTAAGAAGCAAAGTTTAACTACTTGAAGAACAAGGACCCTGTCTAAACTCCCTCCAGTCTCATCTTTGAGCCACCTATTCCATGTACTACCTCAAGTAAAGGGAGCAAGACAGTATGTGTCTACAACATCAGTGCCAGTATAGACTATAATTGAATATTCTATTTTGGTGGCTCTAAGAACGCTAGCCAGGAAAGCCAGCAGCGTCACCCCCTATCCACTCTGTAACCTATATATCTCTTTTCTTTCCCCTCCACGTAAAAGTCACCTGAACTACTACTCTTTCTTCTGAATCTGTACACAAACTCCCACTTTTCCCCAATTTACAATATTAACTTTGTCCACTAGGTGGCAGTCTTGTCCTTCAGGACTTTGTAGCGTTTTCCTAGTCTGTAATACACCTTTATTATTTTCTTTTTTGAGTCCTTAGGCTTGTTCTTAAAGTATAGCCCATAACATCTTCTTTACTTGAGGTGAACCTCCGACACCCACCTAGAAGCCTAATTATCTTTCCTTACCTTCACTCCATTATTCGGGGTTACTTACCTTATGTCGCCTGCTCCAGCCGATTGTTCTTTTTCTGCTCCTTACCTCTCTGTTCTCTACCCGCTCTGTTCGCCCTGCGGGCTCACTCCGCTCCCCTACCCTGCCCCCATAGCAGCATAAATAATAAAACTGCCCATCTTCATGCTCTCCTGGATTTTCATTCCTTTGATATCCTTTGCTTAACAGAAACTTGGCTAAAACACACCACTCACAATATTGAAATCATTCCACCAGGATACAACATCTTAAGACAAGACCGCAAAGCCAAAAAAAGAGGGGGAGTAGCGATTCTCTGTAGAGAAGGGCTACAAGTATCAAAACTAAACCTCAGCTCCCCTCCAGAAAGCAATGTAGAAAGGATCAGCAATAAAATACAGATTAATTCCAACAAATCGCTAAACATAGTTTGTATCTGCCTGCCCCCTGGTAACAATAGCAGCACCCAGGAAGATATCCTTGCTTAGCTCTCTTCAAAAATCCCCCAAGAGACAATAATTCTAGGTGACTTTAATATTGACTGGAAGTGCTACTCTACTGAAATGCCAACTTCCCGTATTAACCTTCATGGCTTCTCACAAACAATCCACTCCCCAACCAGAATAAATAAACCCAATAATAAAGAGTCCATCCTAGACTAGATTCTCATTAACAACCACCAACAACACTACAAAGTAGGAACCCTCCCAGATGACCTAAGTGATCATTCTCTCACTTACATAATCAGGCAAAAGTCTAGCATTCCCAACCCTACCATATATAGAACAATAAGAAGCAAAAAAAATGTAACCCTGATCACGTCCAAACTGAGCTAAAAGCATGTGATTGGTCACCCATAAAACATCTCCCACTTGATGAGGCTGTTAACTACTTTAACCTAAAATTCTTAACAATTCTTGACCACCATGCACCAAGGAGATCTATCAAAATTAAATCTAAACCTGCCCCATGGCTTACTAATGAAACCAGAAAAAAATACATCATAGAAATACAGTCTGGGAACAGTGGAGATCAACAAAAAAATAAAAAAACACTGACCAACACAAGTTCAGACAAATAAGAAATGAGACAAAAAAAGCTATACTTGAAGATAAAAAAAAAAACTTTTACTGCCATCTCCAGCAAACTAACCACAATAATCCACAAAAGTTCTGGTTTAGCATAAACAGCTTACTTCCTCCAGGCCAATCCACTACACCACCCTCTATTGGGGCAAATCCTGACAATCCACAGCAAACTGCAAATGCTTTTAATACCTACTTTACAGAGACCATCTAATCACTAGCTAATCAACTTACAGCTGATGGCTCTGCTCTTCCAACCTTTGCTGATAACTCTCTTCCAATACTCCACTTGCAACCAGTCCCAACCTCCCTCATCTGCAACCTTTTACACAAGCTAAAACCATCTACCCCATCAGCTGACCAGCTACCTGCTGAATATCTGCAAAAAGCAGCTAAAGCCATAGCATATCCTTTATCACTGTTGATAAATAGAACCATACAAGAAAGCACCATTCCAGCCATCTGGAAAATCTCCCACATTATTCCCCTACACAAGGGTGGAAATTCTGTAGAATATTCTAACTACCGTCCCATAGCACTACTCTCCTCCTTGGCAAAAATAATGGAAAAGTACATCCATAGACAGTTACTAGACCATCTACTTCAGAATAATCTTCTAGCTAAGTGTCAGCATGGCTTCAGACCCTTCCATAGCACAACTGCTGCTCTATTAATATACTAAAATCCTTTTCTCTTGATACAATGGCTAGTAAATGGTTCCAGTCCTCCTTAGACAATAGACAACAGGCTATCCTATGGGACAACAACCTATCATCCCATCTCCCTGTTACCTTAGGTGTTCCCCAGGGCTCCATATTAGGCCCCCTTCTTTTCTCAATATTTATCAATGACCTAAACCGAGCTATCCCCCAAGCTAACTGCATACAATATGCAGATGATTCGACAATAAACTGCTCAGCTAAATCTCAATCCCAACTACAGACTCTAACCCCAAAAATGTTTAGTATAACAGAGAACTGGTTTCTACAATGGTGCCTTCTCTTGAACCCCCCAAAAAACAAACTGTTGCTCTTTACTCCTACCAGGAAGTCACTCCCACTCAATTTCTCAGTCTCTTCCAACAATGGCATACTCATATCTCCTGATCCAACAACTAAACTTTTAGGGGTTACTATTGATAACAACCTGAACTTTGATACCCACATCAACAATACCATAAAAACTGTTAACAAGAAACTAGGATCTCTTTACAGGTTTAAACCCTTTCTCTCCCCATTAGCTAGAACCACTATTGCCCACTCCCACCTTATCTCCACACTTCTCTATGCTTCTTTCATATAAACAAACCTGATAAAATATAACCTGAACAAGCTGACCAACTCATATAACAACATTGCCAGATTTGCCACTGCTTCTTCTTTCAGGACCCATCACTGCTATAACCTGAAGCAATTAGGTTGGCTAGAGCTCCAGAATCAGATTCACTATAACCAACTCACCATTGTCCACAAAACCCTCTACCAACCCACTAATACCCCAATTCTTTCCAGCCTCATTACCCAATATAAAAACCTCAAAACATTAAGATCATCTAATAAACTACTTGTATCAACATGTAAATCTAAAAACATGGCAGGAGAAGCCTTGTTCTCTAATGCAGTGGGAAAAAACTGGAACCAACTCCTTTACGAACTTACATTGCTGTCTTTTTTTACACTTCTTAAGCACAATCTGAAACTCTAGCTTAAAACCCATTTGGTTATGTCCCTGTACAAGTCCAGACTAATCCTATCTGGCTCCCCCCTCTCTCTCTTGCTATAGACCTTATATCTGCTCTGACTTTTGTCAGTATCCACCTATTACTTATCCTTTACACAGACATATCTTACCCTTTACAGCTAATTAAACTTGTATACCCAAGTCTTTTGTAAATAGAGTGTAAAATACTTCATCTAATTGCTTCTAACAAATTCTGTACAATCTGTGCAAGTTGTTCTTTTTTTGCAATTGCTGAAAATTTAAGTATGTATCTGTACCATAACTTCTTACCTAAATTTATGTTCAAACTGTGTACATTTCTGAACTGTTGAAACCTTAAGTTTGTATCTGTATAATAACCTTTACCTGAATAGTTGTACTAATGTAACTTCTTGGAGCTTATCTCCCCGGGACTCTACTGAAAATGGACATGCATCCAGTTAGACCATCCCGGTCAACAAATGTAAAATAAAAAAATAAATATGTATCTGCTACTCTCTTCCACCAGTTAATTTCAAAAAATTTTAATTAGTAACTGTGCAGTTTTTTCCTACACCACTAGCAAGGTGCATACTATCAAGATAGTGGACATAAATAAGACAGCTAATACTGTACACCTCTATGTACTTGCTTGGTACCGTTTCACATGTGCCATCAGTCAAGGGACAATACTCAAAGATGCACTAAGTTCATCCACAATAATATCACACACTGTGGTCCCTAGGATATAGTTAATATATAAGCACATGTGTTTAATGCTTACTTTATCCCAAATACCAATATTGTTTCCTCACTATCCCTGAAAATGTAGTTTCCCCTGACATAATCTTGGAACAACAATAATAATAATAATAATATCAATGTCAAAGACTAAAATAGTACTTCCATGGGAGCAGACAGTATCCCTGGCTGAATTTTTATCATTGCTGGATATGCTCTTCCTGAAACTCTACTTAACTGTTCAACCTCAGTCTGTTCACAAGATTAAAATCTGATATCCGGATTATAGCAACTGTTAATGCTATACACAAGGGTAGCCCTTCTATATGTTGTTGTCTTTCGGCTTTTCCCGGTTATGGGTCACCACAGCGGAACTCTGGACCACTAATGATTGGCAGTAGATTTTCAAGAACGCCGAGGTGCCAGCTCAACGTTCAACCTTCAACTAAGGCACGCCCATTTATGCATGTCTTTCGAACGCCCACCCAACCGCGGGGAGGACATGCAGACTCCTTCTATATACTCTCTGGTAATTATAGGCCCATCCTCCACCCACACCTTATATGCAAAGCCATGGAATATATTATGGCAAAACTAATTTATGCAGAAATAGGCAATTTAACTTGACTAGAGCTCAATCACATTGTTTTTTGGAAGGACAGGTCCTGTATCTCTGAATCTTATGTGCTTCTTTGAAAAGATTACTGAAGTTGTGGGCTGTGGTCACTCCATGCACAGTTATTATCTTGAACTAGTTATGGCTTTTGACTCTGGACCTATGGCTAGGGTTCTGAAGAATTTGACAAACTTAGTGTAAACCCCAACATTTTCTGTTGGATTACAATTTGGCTATCCAAAACTTCTCAAGATGTGAAAGTTGACAGAACCCTCTCTCAATGTAAAATTTTTACAAGAGGGGTACTACAGGGATCAGTGTTGGGCTCTCCTATTTTAGCAGTGACATTCAAGCCAATATCCCAGTGTGGGTGACCAACTTTGTTGACATCATGGTTCACCAAGTTTGCTGATTACTGTAAGCTGTGCAATGGTATCTACACATCCACTGGAATATGCACACACCTGGTGCACTGAAAACACTCAAGCTAAATGCAAAAGAGTACAGTACAATAGTATTTAGCAATAAAGCTGCTCCCATGTCATATGTTGCAAATGGTACTCCAATTCAGACAGATATGGACATAAGAGATGTATGCAATTATGCTGCCAAGTCTCACTCATTTAGTCAGCATGTTTTCACCTTTGTCAGGAAATCTTTCAGTCTGTCACAATTAATTTCCAGTAGAATATATTCAAGATTCAAACAACAGCTCTAATCTTCTCTTATCAGATCCATTATCAGTGCTCCTATGTATATACTGACCATCTTGAAAGGCCTCAAATGTTTCAAAGCAAGAAAGTTCCTGGCCTTAAATCTTTCAAATATCCCAAAAGGTTCACATAACTCTCATGGCAGTAGCGTACCACCTGTTCCAAAATGAGATGTGTCTCAATTTTCAAGCCATGAACGTTCCAGTCCAATTTGATTCCTATTTCTTTGCAAAACCAGTGGAGTTGCAAACACTAACACTTGGGACCTAAATCTATACCAACAAATAAACAAGGCTCACTAGAGAGATGTGCTCTTAATTCAACATATTTCCAGCCTATGGAATACATTATCATTACAGGTCAACATACTATCCTGGCTACTCTTGATGACTGGATGGACTGACATAAACTTTAAACTGTCATGTAAAGCCCTGCCCAATTTGGAAGAAGAGCATTATTAAGTGACTGAAAAGGAGAGTCAAGAACATTAAGAGGGCCTTCTTAAAAGTGTATATGGCTAAGCATCCTACGGTCCTCATGATGAGTGGCCTGGCATTATTCCTAAATCCCTAACTCATGCTGCTTACACACAGCAATTGGCTTTTTTTGTAAACTCTCTCTATACATATATATCTCTTCCACAAATTCTACATCCATAGGTTCACAGGTAAACATTAAGCTATTGGTCTACAGACTGTTACAAGCCTAGCCAATGACCAAGGGTAAGAATCAAGCCCTGCACATTGTATCTGTGAGGTAACAACCTTAACCGTTATACCAAACTCTGTCCTCAATAATACCCATTGAATATATGGTCACTTTTCAAGGTCAACATAGGAGCAATATCTGGTTCAAGGTAACATAGTAAGCAAATGAGAGATGAGGGAATCAAACCCTGTACCACAGAAACTAAAACGTATAGCTTTAACTGTCTGCTGCAACTGCCAGACACACTGCCTTTAACTGCTGTGGAACTAAACTTGTCAGCCATCTCAAAAGCTAAGAAAACTTCATCCACTGGCTCTCATAATGTACCAGGTTGACTGATTATCAGTACTAAATAAGGTTTATCTGAGTACGTTCTTAACGTCTTTAATCTATGCCTCTCCACTGCATATATCCCCGAGGCCCGGAAAACACCTTTTGAAATACCATTAAAAAAGGGTTTCACAGCCATGGACCCAAGTAACTATAGACCTATCAGTCTCACTAGCCTTAGATATATATATGGACAATATTATCTCAGACCTCATTAATCAGGACACTGAAAGCATCAAAACCCTCAGACTTCATCAATTTAACTTTGTCCTGTCTCTTTAACCCCATTAATTTCTTTGAAAAAGTCACCAAAGTAGGGTATAGCAGTCTGTTACTACATATAGTATATGTGGACCTAGCCAAGGTCTTTGACACTACTCCATGTGCAAGCATTATTGAGGGACTTGTAAATCTGAATACAAATCTGTATGTTGTGTAGTAGGTTGGGTGATATCACCGATATGACTAGATTTGCAGGTGCCAATTCTGAAAAAAAAAAAAAAAGATGTTACCAAAAGTATACCACAAGGCTCGGTGCTAGCATCTTTACTATTGGGCATCTATTTCTCAGAACTCCATGTTAACACTTATAGCCTATGGTTATCAGATGAGTGTAAACTGTGAGTTATTCAGTCCTCCACTGACTCCCAGTTGCCAAATCATGGCTTAAGCCATGTTAATTGATGCAAGGACAATGACCACAAGTCGAATGTTAAAAAATGTAGTACAGTTCATTTTGTTAAACAAATATTTTCACATACCGTGTAGGTGACACAATTCTCTAATCTGATACAATCAGAAGGAATCTAGGGACTCTTACTGACAGTTCCTTATATCATGTCTGTGCAGTAATTTAGAAATTCTTCTGTCTGACTCATCAGATTTCAAAAGGCATCTCCTCTCGATCCAGAGAAGTTTTATTCTTCTTTTAGTTATATTCCATCAGACATTTAATGAATATAATGCCCTTCTGGCATGTATTTGACTAAACATGTCTCTCAACTTGAGACAGTTCAGACACTCATAACTCCGTGTATCCAGTTTCTTATAGACTGTGTAACCTTTCGAGCCATGAAAGATCTGACTTTATTTAACCTCTTATTTCTTTATAGAACAGATGGTTTCTCAAAAACCCACTTCAAGGAGCTAAACCTTTGTCATTAGATAAATAAGGCATGTTGGTGAAATGGATTCATATCCCACTGTGTTCCCCACCTCTGGAACAGACTTCCACTACATGTGAAGCAAGATAATAGTCCTTGCCACATTCATGGTAAACCTAGACACTTCTATAGGTAGTCTGAAATAATTCCCTAGGCTAGGTTGAATTATCTTCCCTGAGGCTGAATGCATTACTGGACAGACTTATAACTGATTGCCTATTACCTAACTATGATCCTATGAACTTACTGCTATTTTTATCCAACCACCAGGTTCTCAAAGTCATCAAACTTTGAAATGATTTACTACAGGGTCCTGAATAACTAGCCTTACACAGTCCCAGAAACTAAAGTGGAATATGTTAATTCAGCAAAACAGTCATGAGAAAGAGAAGTTCTGTGGAAGTAAATGTCATCCACCCTAAAACCTTAACACAAAACAAACTGTCAGAAGTAAGATAAAAATATAATATTTCCCTACTTCCATAACCCAAATAGTTTGCAGACTGCACTTCAAAAAATGACACACACACACACGCGCGCACACACACACACACACACACACACACACACACACACACACACACACACACACACACACTCAGGTGCCTACAGAACTATAATATTAATTTCAAATTTCATGTAACTTCTCATGAGACTTTACTTACTTTTGGATATTGTCAGTTCAAAATGTCCTTAGTGTCAGCTAATTAGACAAATAGATAAATGTGGTTATCTGTCCTTTAATAGCCATCATTCTAGCCGTTCATTAATTTGCTGATACCCACTTTCTCCAGTTCAGGGTCAGAGGGGAATTGAAGCCTGTCCTGGTAAGTAACGGGTATAAAGCAGAGAACCAGTCCTAGAGATTTCTGGAGACAATGCTGTCCCATCACAGTTCTTCACATAATACTAAATAAAATAACTTGACAGATTAGTTTTCATAACTGCAGCAGTAAATAATTTGTAGCTGAGCCTGAGAAAAGCATAGCATTTCCAAGATAGGACCTTTCCATCTGCATTATTTTATCATCAATATAACAAGGTATGTTAATTGCTTGTTACAATAGCTACACATGCATGTCCCTAGCTGCCATAAAAATGCATGAAGATAAATTGATTATTCCTGCAACTGAAGAACATGGCTTATATTCTGGAAGAGTAATTTAAGGGACTAGACAGCAATCAGCATAAATCATATCAGAGCTAGAATTATTTCATATTAAGCATGTCATCAAAAATGTGCTCCATGCACTAAAAGCCATGCCCTACTTCAAGATGCATTCAGTACAGCTCTTTTGAATGTGTACTTTTTATCTTCCAGTGGGTGAGGTTTGCACCCTTAAAAAATGAAGTCATCACCTTACAGTTCAAATGGCAAACTATTCAGGTGAAATTAAACTCACTGAATATTAATTTTGTAATGTTGTATAAACAACTTTTGATATCTCAGTAACCATTCAAGTATGACACATACTGCCAGCAGGATTTTCTTCATACAGTTGTGAGCTTTCATATGAGGCTAAGCAGTTCTGTCTGTGTTACCTGAATGGTGAGATATTTAGAGAAATATGAAAATTATTAGAATACAAATAAACAGTATATAAATAATATTCAATGTCTCCTTAGCCGCATTACACAGTGGTCAAATATCAATGCAACTGTGTTTGCTATCATGTATGCTTTCAGATGAAATCTTCTGATATCTTGTATGTAGCATGTTTTGGGAATTACTAATGCAAATATGAACAAGCAATATTTAATGCCTAGAGGCATTAGTAGGTAGTAATTGAACTCTTCAGCATTTGTTTGAGTTTTCTGTTAAAATAAGTATTTGTGCTTAGTTTAACGATTTCTGTAGCCATTTTTTCCTCTGCTTTTTTTTTTGCGCTGTTTCTGAAGTCTTCAATATTTGTTTGAGTTTTCTGTTAAAATAAGCATTTGTGCTTAGTTTAACAATTTCTGTAGCCAGTTTTCTGTCTCTGTACTAGTTTTTTGTGCTCCTTAATATTGCTTGTAGTTATTGAAATTACAATTATTTGTCCTTAGAGTACAATTTCTGAAGTAGTCTTTTCTGAACAAACCCTCTTTGAGCTGATATTATCTTTTTATCCTATCACTTTCTACTCCTCTATTTATTCATATTTTTCTCCTTCCACCTCCTCTCCTACTCTACCCTGCTTTTTTATTTCATCTGTGCCCCTCACTACCTATTTTTCCCTGCTCAGCTCCCCCATTTCTCTGTAACTGTTACACATCTCCTTTTCTCTGTTCTTGGTGCCCCCCCCCTTCTTTCTTCTTCACCCTCAATCTACACACTTCGTCTTACACAATCTTTCCTGACTCATGGGGACAGCGGCATTTCAACAACCAAAAGTTGTATATCCTTTCTAAACATTTTTTGTTTGTGCCCTTTTTTATCAGGAAATAAACCCCTGTCTGACCTCTCCTTCTTCCTGTTGAAACTTCAGAGTGCAAAAGACAAGCCCTAGCCAACAGGAAAATTTCACCTACCTCCTGTTGGATGTTATAACCTCACACCCGGGATATTTACTAGAAAGTTGAAGTATGTACTACCTGAACTGGTTTATTAAATTTTGTTGTCACTTTGTAAGCAATCAAATGGCCCCAAGTATATCATCAAGCCAACTTACAGTCTCGCTATCCTCTCTGATTTTTTTCTATTCTCCAGCCACAAGCCAGAATCAAACCTTCTTTCCTTGCAGTAGATTCCTGTAGTGATTTCTAGAAGTTTCCTTAACTCTTACATCTAAATCTCTCTATAACTATATATTTCAAAGCATCCTTGCTCCTTTATTTTCATGTTTTTTTCCATTTTTCCCCCCTCCAAGCCTACTCTCTTTTCCCTGCTTACTGCTTTCTTTGTTTATTTAAGCACACTGCAAATACTGGTAAGAGACACTTGACAGTATTTTCCAGTTTCTCTCCTGCATTACTTTACATTACCATAACTTATCTCGAGGATTGTTTCTGTTAGCAAGATAAGAGACATGAGTCAGCCTGCTCTGTTCACCCTCTATGTTCGGGCTCACTCTGCTCCCCCACCCTACCCCCAATACCTCCCAACTCTGCACTCCTTACATTTATAGCTAACCAAGCTCCTCCCAACCTCCTCATGCCTCATCCTCCTCCCTCCCCCTCCAGCCTATCACTAACTACCTACTCCCATACCGACTTTACATATACTATCCAACCTATCACCATCACCCTACTTACACACCAGCTTTACATATTACATCTACCAGTCCTCTACCCAGACAACCAATCCACTAGGCACATCTTTCTATTCTCCCCATGCCTCACCTGCAGTTTTTCCCACGCAAAAAAATCTCCCTCTCACATTATACCTTAAACATCTCCCTCTCACATTATACTATTATCTCTCTCCTTTCTACATATATAAACATCTCTCCAACTTTCTCTACTTCCTTCACCAACTCACTGCCTTGTAAACATTTATTCATACTCCAACACCACTGCCTAATCTGTCATACCCCTTCACTCATTCTTTCTAACACTATTCCCCATCTCTCAAATTCTCTCACCACTCATCATTCAAAACTCTCAACACACCACTTCAACTAAACTTACTTCAAATTCTCTCTCACGTCAGCACTCAGAACTCTCAACACACTACCTCAACCAAACTACTTCACCACTCCACCTTCACTCATATTCAACCAATACTTTCATCAACCTTACCACCATTTCACACTATCTCTTTTCACCCTCACCAGGTATCTAACTCTCGTCACTGCTCCTCCTCTTCTTCTACTTATATCCTTCCTCACTTCATACCACAACCTCATCTATCCCTCCCATATCTCCTCTACCTCCATTCACTGCACTCTATATTCCCAAACCTTCTAGTCTTTTACCACATCATCAATACTTCCTACCTTCAACACAGTCTTTCCAAAAATCAAGACTTCCCCCACCCCCCATTTGCCCCCAAATCAAAATTAAACACCACTACTTCAATTTTCCTTCACTACTCTACTTCTTCAAATATACAGTACTCTCAGGAGACATCCACCCTAACCCTGGCCCCATCCTCAACAACACTTCATCCTGACAATCTACTCAACATACCTCTCACCGGTTTCCCCCTCTAAGAGTCTAACCTTCCTCTTTCATAACATTTGCAGCCTCTTAAACAAAATTACTGAATTCAATGCACTACTTGACAAATACACTTATGTTACCATATCTCTCACAGAAACCTGGTTCAAACCTCACATCCTAGATAAATAAATTTACTCACTGGCTACAACATCTTCCAACTTGACCTAAAAGAAAGGTGGTGGCATCACCCTAATTTACTCCCAACACCTCAGCCTCTATCCCTTAGACAGCACACCCCCTCAGTTTTTTTTAATTTAACTCCTCTAGCTCTAACATCAACCTCCATAGGTTCTCACAAATAGTCACCTCCCCCACTTACTTCAGCAAACTCAGCAACACCTGCAACATCATAGACTGGATACTGATATCTAACCCAGTCTTGTACAATTACCCTACATCTCTACCTGATTCCATTAGTGACCACGCTCCCATCCTCTTCCAAAGATTCACTCCTCTCCTGCAAGGCCACATGAATTAGAATACTGCCATAGCCTATCACACTACAGCCCTGACACTCTAAATAGCACATTTGTTTCTATTAACTGAGTCTTCTTATTATATTTACCACTTAATGATGCAGTGCAAAAATGCAACATTTTTTAAATATCCTTAACTCTAATGCTCTTTTTAGAAAAAAAGAGAGTGAAATCCCTACTCTCTCCCTGGTTATCTCCATCTACTTGTGCTTTCATGCAAAAAAGAGACTCTGCCTGGAAACTCTGGATTAAAACAAAATCTCCCATCTATCTTCAAACATACAAAGAACTACATAACCTCACTAAAAAACAAATTACTCTTGACAAGATAAACTTTTATCTTAACCCCCAAACAACCCATCACAATAATCCCTGAAAAGTTTGGAACTCTATTAACCAAATCCTGCAACATGGTTACCCTTCAGTCCAAAATCCATGTCCTAATACCTCCCTACTGAAATCATGACCATATTCAACTCCCATTTCATTGACTCCTTCAGCAAACTAACAAAAACTTTTAGCTCCCCAAACCCCACAGATCCCTCCACTCCAGCTAAGTGCACCCCTAACTCCCACAGCCACTCAGACCCCTCCTCCCCTGCAAACAACAATAACTCCTTTTCTTTGCAACCAGTTTCTACTAGCTATATAAAACACCTCCTTCTCAAGCTCAAACCTTGCTCTCCTTCCATGGAGAACCTTCTTCCTTTCTTCCTCTAACTCGCAGCTAACTGTTTAGCTTACCCCATATCTATTCATATCAACTGATCTATTAATGAATCCACTGTTCCCTTGATCTGGAAACAATTTTATACCATACCTCTTCATAAGGGTGGCAACGCCACAGAGCTATCTAACGTACGGCCTATAGCAATTCTGTCCTCCCTAACATACTTGAAAAATGTGTACATAGGCAACTTATGGGCTATCTACTTAAAGAAAACCTAACTGCAAACGCACAACATGGATTCCATCCTTAACATAGAACTACTACTGCACTTGTCTCTCTCTTTCACAAACTCAATCTCCCTTGCCAGAGACAATAATAAACTTACTTCATATCTCTCTCTTGATCCATTTAATGCATTCAATATGGTCTCTTATCTTATGTTACTCTCCAAACTCCCTGATGTCAACCTATCCCATACCACTATATCGTGATTCTCAAACTATCTCAGCAACCAGTTAAACAGCTATCCTCAATGTCTCCCTTTCTCCCCATCAAAACGTGTTCCTCAAGCATTAATTCTTTGTCCCTTAATATTCAACATCTTCACTAATTACTTGTGTTCTTCCTGTCCTGACTCCTCTCTTATACATTATGAAAGTGACTCCACAGTCATCTCTACCTTAGACTCCCTCTCTGACCTTCACCTCCTCACAGTAAACTCCTTGAACTCTGTTGAACTATGGCTCTCCAGTAACCAATTCTTCCTAAATCTTAAAAAGACTAAGCTTCTTCTTTTCTTACCCAAATCTCTCTCACATCTCAGATCTACCTTCTCCATTACATCCCTTAACAACACTGTAATTAATGCTGAACTCACACCAAACTGCTCGGACTCATCATAGATGACCAACTCAAATTCGACTTCCATGTCTACCGCTGCATCAAAAAAACACATCAAAAACTGGGGCTTCTATATAGAAATAGCAAATTTTTCACAATAGACTCCAGACTTACTCTTGACCAAGCCTTCTCTCTCCCTAGTCTCTTCTACAGTTCACAGATACCAATGACCCTGTAAGCCTCTCCTTTCCAAACTGGATTCCACCTATAAGAAATTTGATAGATTTGCTGTTAACTAGACCTCACAAACACATCACTGCCAATCTCTCAGTCTCTTACACTGGCTAGAGATCCCCCACCTACTTCTCTACTCCCAAATGCCTATGGTTCATTCTACCTTAAACTAATCCTCTGCCTGTCTTTCTACTTTCCAACTTAGCTCATGCTATACCCCCTTCAGAACTCTGAGAAGTTCTGACCAACAAATGCTGGAAATTTACAAACCCAAAAAATCCATAGGCCAAAATGTCTATAGCTACACACCCACCCCAGCCTGGAACAAACTATCCTTGCATATCACAAGCATAGCCCATGCACAATAATGCAAAAAACCATTAAAACAAAATCTGTTTCAGACAGAGACCTGTCACTGTATTAAGTCTAACACAAACCATCCTTCCTAATGACATTTCTCTCTCCCAATCTATCTGCTCTGCTACCACTTTACTAATATCTCCCATACCCTCCTTATTACTCTGAATAATACTCTCATTACTCATATAGCTATCTTCCATGGCTTTCAGATATTGGCAAAGGCTCTTGCTACCCCCATAGTGCCTTTTTTAGGCAAGGCTCAAAAGACAAACCCACCTCCATAGGTATCACAAAGGGATAAGAAACTAATAGTAATGCTACTCAACGCCAGAAGTCTAAACCTCAAAATGCACACACTCAAATCTCTCCTTAGCATGGAGAACATCGATATCTGTGCAGTAACAGAAACCTGGTTCAGGGCTCCCGAGAGCACCCCAGCACTACCATGTTATACCTCATACCATGCTTTTTGGCCCCAAAACTTGGACCAAACCACAAAAGGAGGGGGAGTATCGATATTCATCAAAGATACCCACACCTCCAGGTTGGTGGCAAAGCACGAAGCATCAGAGACTAGCCATGTGCAACTAACAGTGGGTAAAACTGCCTTCCAGTTTATAGCCTGCTACAGACCACCCTCCCAAACCCAGGAACCCCACTCAGCCTTCCTGAGAACATTGGAAAATATGAAGGTCTCTCCAAACACCATTATATTGGATGACTTCAACTACCCAAACATAGACTGGGAGCATTACTGTAGCTCCAACACCCTAGCCCAAAGGTTCCTAGAATTTATAAACTCAAATGCTATGGAACAACTTGTTACCACTCCCACAAGAGGGGAAAACATACTGGACCTGATCATCACCAACATGGGGACTCTATGTTCCAGACCAGAAGTGTATCCCCCACTGGTAAGACCAGACCATAAACTAATCTTACCGGATATTCACATCTCGACCCCACCCCCTGCCCAGAAAACCACAGTGAAAAACTTCTCTAAAGCAAATTTCACACTCCTCAAAACCGAGGTGGAATCCTTCAAAGCCCCCGGGCCTGTGGAAAATATGGCCCAGACCGCAGAATCCTTTATAAACGCATTCTATGAACACCTTCAGGAATGCATGGATCGTGCGATCCCAAATAAAACCAAGACCCAATCCTCCAAAGGCAGACGTCCTGTCCGGTGGACCCCAGCCATAAATAAACTATACAGTAGAAGGAGGAAGCTACTAAATGATAGAGCAAAATCCCAAAAAGGGAAGGCATCACTGATCAGTATTAGCAAAAGACTACGGGCACTCATAAAATTGTCTAAGGCCAGCTTCGAGAGGAAAATTGCACAGGACACTAAGGATAATCACAAGGCTTTCTTTAGTTATGTTAGGAACCTGGGTGGTAATTCCCAGATATGCTCAGAATTAGTCCAAAATGACAAAAAATACACCGAAACCACAGACATTGCCAACATCCTAGCTGACAGGTTCAGCGCAAACTTCTCCCCTTCCTCCCCACCAAAAGGGCAAATATCTATCCCAGCAGAGTGCTGCCCCCCTGACATCTCAGATGCTCAGGTAAGAGCCGCCCTCTCCAAAGCAAAAAACACAGCATCAATGGGACCAGACAGTGTCCCAGGCTGCGTCCTACATGAACTCCAAGAAGAGCTAAACCCAAACATAAAACTACTGTTCAATCTCAGCCTTACTACAGGATATGTGCCCAAAGAGTGGCGTACAGCAACAGTGGTCCCTCTCCATAAAGATGGTGCCTCAACGGATCCTGGAAACTATCGCCCCATAAGCCTGACTAGCTTGGTCTGCAAAGCTATGGAAAGGATCATCATGGACCTCATAAATAAAGATATTGGGGACCTACAGACACTGGATCCTACCCAGTTTGGCTTTGTTAAGGGCAGATCCTGCCTCTTAAACCTGGTTGATTTCTTTGAAACATTCACCAAGGCCATTGATGAGGGGAAGGTGGTCCACACAGCCTACCTGGACCTCAAAAGCCTTTGATACAATACCCCACTTGGGCATTATAGATAAGCTCACCAGCTTAAATATAAACCCCTATGTCACTAGATGGATTGCAAACTGGCTCAAGGACAGAACCCACATGGTTAGAATTGCTGGAGCCATGTCAGACTCCAAACCAGTTACAAGTGGTGTCCCACAAGGCTCAGTCCTGGGACCTCTCTTGTTCGGTATATATCTCTCGGAGGTACAGGCCAACACGGAAGGACTGTGACTGACCAAGTTCACAGATGACTGCAAACTGGGCACCATAATCGACTCTCCAGCCAACACAAGCATCCTCCAAAAGGGCCTCATAGAAACAGACAACTAGTGCCAGAGCCATGGCCTCAAGCTAAATGCCAAAACGTGTATAGTCATCCCCTTTGGCAAAAACAAAGTGCCCACAAATTACCACATAGGTGGTAATCCATTAAGTACAGAAGAAGTAATTAGGGACTTGGGGACCCAAGTTGATAGCAATCTCTCATTTGACAACCAGGTGGCCAAAGTGGTTAGAAAAACATTTTATATAGCCCACCTAATCATGAAGGGATTCACATCTAGATCACGGGAGGTCATCGTACCTCTTTACTCATCCCTCATCAGGCCCATAATTGAGTAGAATGCCCCTTTTGGGATGTACCTTACCAGACACCTGCAGCAACTGGAAAGACCCCAAAAGTACCTCAACAAGAGGATCAAAGGGCTCAAACAGATGCCATATGCTGCCCGGTTAAAGAAACTCCAGCTCTACTCAGTGGCATACCGCCTGTTCAGAGGCGATCTGTACCTGGAATTAATGGACATGCTGCACCTCAGAAAATCCAAATCCCATCGAGCTATGCACTCGAGAGACTTGAACCTCAGCACTGAAATAAATAGGACATGCTGGAGGGACAGATTCATAACCCAGAGGCTCCCTTCACTCTGGAATAAAATCCCAGTCCAGGTTAGGCAGAGTCCCTCATTGACTCTCTTCAAGAGGAATCTTGATGAGCTGATGGGAGATCGTAGGTTTACCCCGGGTATCACTTCTGTGTCACTGTTAGACAGAGGCACAGTATACTAACCTCGAAAAAGGGCATAGCAAAATAAATTTAAAATGGGTGGCGAAAGCCAAACACATTCTGGCTAGGCTTATAAATGCCCTAGGGCAGATAGCCTAGTATGAACCTATGAACCTATGAACCTTATTACTCTGAATAATACTCTCATTACTCATATAGTTATCTTCCATACCCTCCTTATTACTCTGAATAATACTCTCATTACTCATATAGCTATCTTCCATACCCTCCTTATTACTCTGAATAATACTCTCATTATTCATATAGTTATCTTCCATACCCTCCTTATTACTCTGAATAATACTCTCATTATTCATATAGTTATCTTCCATACCCTCCTTATTACTCTGAATAATACTCTCATTATTCATATAGCTATCTTCCATACCCTCCTTATTACTCTGAATAATACTCTCATTATTCATATAGTTATCTTCCATACCCTCCTTATTACTCTGAATAATACTTTCATTATTCATATAGCTACAAACTCTTACTACAATTCTCTAACTCCTAAACCTAGAAACAGTATTATAGAAACTGAAGGGAATCTGGCACAGGAAGAAGCTCTGGAACTTTCTATAGAATGCCCACAGGAAGTGGCAAACAAAGAATGTGCCCTTAGTTTAGAAGAAAATGATCTAAGAAAAGAGTTGCTTGATTTAATAGAGATGTTTAGACATATTAAGATCAATGAAAGAAATAGACTACAGAAGGTCAATAAAACCCAAAAAGTTAGACGTTTGATAAAACAAATGAACACAGTAATTAGAACTGTCCATAGAGATTCACGTGATATAACAGAAGTAAACAGGATACATTACTATTAATAATGGATAAGTCCTACCACAAGAACACAAAGTAGTAAGGAAAAGGACTGGGAAAAATCAAATACCATCATGGAAGTATCAAATAGAGAAAACTATAAAGCAATTAATACAAGAAGTGTCACTGTTCTGAGTGTAGAAGGGTTGACAGATCAACAAAAATACTTAGAAAAATAGACTTGATAAAAGCAATGTTCATTATTATAATGGATCAGGATTTATCGTGCAGTATTGCAAATAATAAACTAAAAATATCAGCACAGGCAGAAAAACTTAGGAGATACACAGAAAAAATATAAAGGAAAAGTACAAAATAAGCAATTTATTGATGACCCAAAAATGTTTTATAGAGAATTGGGAAACAAGATAAAAGGAATTGAAAGATCACCCAAAAAAGAAGAAATAGATACATTTTGGAGAAATACCCATGAAGATCCTATGAAAGATAACAAAGATGCTAAATGGATAGAAGAAGTTAAAGAAATAATAATAAGTTCAAATGTACAGGATATGAAATGGGATGAAGTAACAGCTAGAGAGACTGAAACAAAGTTAAGAAAAACCTCTAACTGGAAAACCCCAGGCCCACATGCAGTACCTAACTTCCATATAAAAGTATTAACATCTTTGCATGAAAGTTTAGCCATGAGTAGGAAATATTTGTATGCACACCCCAAACAAACACCAACCTGGCTAACAATAGGAAATATAATGCAATGCCCCAACTTAAGAGTAAACGTGCAAGCTACCATAAAGACTACAGACCAATAACTTGCCTTCTGACAATGTATAAGCTATACACTGGAACTGATGCTGACAGAGTTTATAGTCATTTGGAAGAAAACTCAAGTATGGTAACAGAACAAAAGGGTAATAAAAGAAAGTTATATGGAACAAAGGATCATTTGTTGTTAAACAAAACCATAGTGGAGAACTGTAAAAAGGGGAAGAATCTAAGTATGGCATAGATAGACTACAAAAAAGTATTTGACAGTATCCTACATTCATGGCCAAAAGAGTGCTTGCAAATGTACAAAATACACCCTACACTGATCAATTACATTACACTGAGCATGAAACAATGTTAAACCACTTTGCAGTTAAGCTGTGATAAAGCACAAATTATTATTCCAGGTATAACACTCCAAATGGGGGGGTATTTCAGGGGTACTTTCTGTCACCGCTGCTCTTTTGATTGCCCTTAGCCCATTAAGCTCTTTGTCTAACTGATTAGGTCATGGCTATAATTTGGCTCCCAGAAAGCAATAAAGTGTAAAGACTTCTCATCTTCTCTTTGTTGATGATTTAAAACTGTATTTCTCACCATATGAGGAACTGAAAGCACAACTGCAAGTAGTCAAAATTTTTTCAGATGATAAAAGAATATAGTTTGGTCTTGATAAATGTGCAAAAACAACCTTTAAAGCGGGTAAGCTGTAGCACCAAGAAAACTTCAGTTTGGAACAAGAATGTGGTATAAAAGAAGCAAGAGGGAGTGTATAAATATTCGAGAACTGATGAAGGATCAACAATAAAACATGAACAAATGTAAATAAAACTCAGTAAGAAATATTTTAGAAGACTTAAATTAATCCTTAGCATTGCCTGCTAATTAGTTTTGTATTGCTAGAAAACTCCTGGAACAACCTCATGTTGATTAGGATATAATACAGGAATGGTTAGGGAGAGGTGAATTTAAACCAAAAGATGAAAGGTTAATATTGGTGACCCAAGGTAGTGGACTACATACACACTGATTTACAAAGTCCATTGAATATGTGTGAGAAACAGACAAAAATGTAGTTTTTGTAAAACAGATTTGGAAACAGTTGCACACTTTGTTGCTGCTTGTGACATACTAATGGCAGAAGGTCTGTATACTGAAAGGCATAATAATGTGGCAAGACTGTTGCACTAGGGATTGTGCAAACATAATACTGAATTTGCTGAAAAACACTGGAAACATGATTCAAAAGGCATCATGGAAAATGATAAGGTTTACTTCACATGGGATCACCCATTACCAATATTTCAAAAGATAAATGTGAGAAAAACAGATATAGTGGTCCATGAAAAGACGACAAAAGTACCATTGCTCATTAAAATCGTTACACCCACTGACTACAGTGTCTTGCGTACAGAGAGATGCAATGTCATAAAATATCAGAATTTGCAGGCAGAAACGATAGTAGTGTGGAAGAAAGATACCCAGACAGTCCCAATAGTAGCAGGAGCAATGGGTCTTATAAAAAAGAATCTACAATCGTATTTAGGTATGTTACAAATACATGTAACTCCATATGAACTGCAGAATGGGTTATTGGTGGGCACATTGCGGGTGGTGGAAAGAGCACTTCTGGCTGACATCAAAGATTGAAACAATACTAATTTCATGAACTTTAATCATACTTTGACTTGGGAATGGCGTCCATTCCCGTCAGGGTATTAGAATCCCAAAATATTTGGAGAAATGAAAAACAGAGTGCTGCCATACCCTCCTTATTACTCTATATACTACTTTCATTTCATTTAGAGAGCTTGGGAACCTGGGAAAAAACCTCCTGGGAGCATGTACTTAGATGTAGGGTGAAGGCAGGTACATTTCTATTTAGTGGACAGATGCTTGAAAAGCCGGGTTTTAAATTTTTCTTAGTTTGGTATAGTTCTTAGAGTGGAAGGGAGAGAATTCCATTTCTTGCCTATTGAGAAAGAGAACAGAAGATGGCCAGCAGGATGTTTAGGCTTGTGGATAGCAATTAAGTTTTGATGTTCAGATCTGAGAGTTCTGTTGGGGGTGTAAGAGGAAAGGATATTTGCTAGAGCTGGACATTTTGTAGGCTGAAATACAAGTCTATGTGCAGTGGTGAGTTGGAGGTAGTTTAGGTAGTTTGGGAGTTCAAGCCAATTCAGAGATTGTAGGGTAAGGCAATGATGGGTGGAATTTCTGGATTTGGTGGCAAATTTAGAGATTTTATTATAGCAGTTTTCTTATTTGGAGGTGATAGAGGAGGACAGGTTGGTTAGGAGAGGGGCTCCGTATAATCAGGAGGGGAGAAGATAAGTAGTGGCCAGAGTATGCCTAGTAGAGTTTGAGAGAAAGCGATTATTCCTGTATAGAATACCTAGTTTTTGGTGAGTTTTCTTAATATTTTGTTGAATATGGATGTCAGACTTGAGGTATTCATTAAGAGTAATGCCGAGTAGTTTAGCAGAGGGGAACCACTTCTATAGCTGAGTTGGCTTGACTAAGGACTTTGAAAACATTTTTGTCGTAGGACTAAGTCTTTGTGGGGGAGGAAAGTAAAATTTTAGATTTAGTAGCATTGAGAGAAAGATGGTTTTGGCACATCCATTTTTCGGTGGTTGAAAAAGCAGTTTGGAGTTTTAGTGAGGAATTCAGATGACGTTAGAGGCAGAGCAGGCTAAGGTTGAATCCTCTGCGTATTGAATGATTTTGTCATAAGGAATTACAGTGTGAAAGTTATTGATGAAGATGTTAAAAAGCATAGGCCCAAGGATAGATCCCTGTGGTATGCCAGATGGGGTAGGTAAGAAGGAAGCAGTGAAGTTCTTCCATTTAACTGCCTGCGATCTGTCTGATAGGTAGCTGGAGAACCAGGATAAAGTGTTTGGTGAGAGATGAAGATTTGAGACATGAAAGAGAAGGTGTTTGTGGGAAACAGTATCAAATGCTTTAGACAGATCGAGCAAAACAGTAGAAACCAAGTGTCCTGAATCTCGGGCTTGATTGACAGTTTCTAGGAAAGATAATAGAGAGGTTATAGTGCTATGGCCTGGGCAGAAGCCATGTTGGGTAGGTGTAAGAAGATGGTTTTGGGTTAGAAAAGGCATGCATTGAAGGAGGATGCACTTTTCTTAGGTTTTGGAGATTGGTGAGCGCAGAGGAATAGGGCGGAAGTTTGAGATGATTGTGTTTTTGTCTCCTTTGTGAAGAGGAAGAATATAAGCTGAGTGCCAGAGTTTGGGGACGTATGATTCCTTTATAGATCTGTTAATAATGATCCTGATTGGGAGAGCTATACCATCAGCAGCACATTTTAGGAAGGAGGAGGGAATATTGTCTGGAGCATTAGAGCAAAGTTTAAGTTTGGACAGAAGTCTTTTTATAAAGTTAGTAGAGACAGGTTTGAGCTTGAACGTAAGGGGATGGTTATTAGGGGAATTCGATGGATAAGAGTGAGGGATTGGTGGGTTATTTGTGGGGAAATTCTTGATCAGGTCAGAAATAGTTTCTGTGAAAAATGAGTTAAATTCAGTGCCTAGTTCAAGGTCGGATTTACTAGGGTCAGGACAGGGGTTATTCTTGGAGCCAGGATTAAGAAGTGAGTTTATTGATTTCCAGAATTGCATGGGGTTTTTATTGTTATTAGACTGGAGCTTGATATAGTAGGATTTTTTGTCCTTAGTGATTAGCTGTTTCACAAGGTTATGAAGTAGTTTGTATGGGAGCAAGGTATTGGTCAGTTTATTGTTTTGGTAAAGCTTCCATAATTTGTACCTTTGGTGCATAATTTGTTTAGTTTGTTTGGATAACCAAGGAGCTGTGTTAATTTTTATACTTTTGTTTCTTAGTGGGGCTGGAGAGTTTAGAGTGTCTAGCAGGTCAGAGTTGAAGTCTATAGCACTGTCAAGAGGAAGGGTGTTTAGAATTTGCCAGTCCATTTGTTTGAACATGTTTGAGAAAGTTTTGGGGTTGAAGTTACTGAGGTTGTGAGTGAAATTGTATTGGTGGTGCTGGTGAGGTGAAGAGTTAGTTGTCTGATGAATGAAAGCTAGGAGGTGGTCGTTAATGGTGTCAGGAATTGTGCCAGAGTTGGTTATTTTATTTGGATCGGAGACTAGGATCCAATCAATAGTGGATCCAGGGGGGTATGTTTTGTTAGGTCGGGTGATGAGGAGGATTATTTGAGTAAAGTTATAGATGTTAATGAAAAGGGAGGGAGAGGGACTATTGACTTTATTCCAGTCAATATTTATATTGCCTAGAATGTAGGTTTCATAGTTAATTTCAGTAGATGCCCATAGGAGACTATCTTCAAGGGTAGAGATATTGTTACCAGGTGAGATATATAGAGCAATAATGCAGATATTTTTGTGTTTATTCATTTTTAGTAGTCCAGCTGAAAGTTCAGTGTTGTTGAATTGAGGAACTGGAATTTGGAGTGGAATTAAGGTAAGAAGGTTAGAGTAGACTAAGGCAGTGCCGCCACCTTTTTTATGTAATCGGTAATTTCTGAGAGTATGGAATCCTGGGGGAAGGATCTCAGAATCGGAGATATAGGGTTTGAGCCAAGTTTCAGAGATGGCTAGGATGTCTGGTTGGTTATGGCTTAGCCAAACTTGAAATTGGTGAACTTTATTGTTGAGACTCCAGGCGGTGATAGTAAAGATTTTTAGGGTGTTGTGGGGGGAGGAAGGAGATAAGTGGTAGGTGCTGTTAATAAAGGGACTGGGACCAGGGTTGGGGTGGATATCTCCAGCTAAGACTAGGTTGTTGAAGGAAATAAACTTTAGCCATTTAGGTTTGCAGAGTAAAAGTTTAGGTAGATCTAAGGTTAGTTTTTGTGTCAGTATATTAGCTGTGGTGGAGAGGATTTTAGGGTGGAATAGGTGCAGAGGGTTAGGCAGAATGAGTGAAGTGGAGATAGAATGGAAATGAGAGTAAGAGTGAGGGTAAAGGTAGTTTTGTATGGTGGTTATTTTTGTAAGTAAAACTGAACAAGCATTGGAGGAGTATGAGCTGGTATAACATAAGGGAATTAGGAACAGATGGAGGAAGCAGGGGCCCTGGAGGGTGCAGAAAATTATGGAGAGCATGTCTGTGCTATGAGGGAATGATAGATATAGATTTGGAGAAGAGAGAAGGCTATGCCGAAGAGAGGGTTTAGAAAGAGATACAGGTTTTCTTTAGAATTATAAGAAAGAGGGGGGACTAATTGTTAGGGAGGTAGACGGAGTGATGCATTTAAGTGGGTTTGCTGTAAGTAGGTGGAGTAATGGGGGCAGAGCTTCTATTGGGTAGTTAGACTGGCTGGGTAGAGGAGGGGACTTTAATTGTTAGGAAGGTAGAGTGATGTATTTAAGTGGGTTGGCTGTACATAGGTGGAGTAATGGGGAAGAACTTCTATTGGGTAATTAGACTGGCTGGGCAGGGAAAGGGAAGAATAAGGTAGGTGTGCTGGGGGCGGGTGAGATTTGGGGGCAGAGTGAGCTTGCAGGGCGAACAGAGTGGGAAGAGCCAGGTAGGTGTGAGAGGTCCACAGAGCTGCAAGAAACAATCAGTTAGTGGGGCTCTGTAGTTGGGACTGAGTGTAGGCTAGAGGGAGGTAAATTGCAGAAATTTACTCAGACTTACAAGTTAAGGGTAGAGCTGTTGTTTCACCTTTCCTAAAAGTGAGATGCTTGATAATTTAGCTTAGGTTTGAAACTGGAACGCCAAGCATAAAATTAAGTGTTTCACTGCAGTGGGACTATGTTGCCACCTAGTGGTGAAATGGAGGTGGGAAACAGAGTAAAAACTAGTTGGCCTTGGGGAAAAGAGACTAGGGTACAGAGAAACTGGAGGGGGGAAGTAAGGGGCTGCGGTAGGCTGCTACTGTGCTTGCTATGGTTAGGTTATTGTCAGTATTTTATACACTCCAAGAGTTAGTCCAGATACATACACACTAGTCTAAGCAGGCTGGAAGGGTAACCCTATAAAAGGCAGTTCAAGGCAGGCATCCTTTGCAGGGGGTATTCCAGTTAATTTTTGTATTTGATGAGGGGGAGTACCCAAGGAGCAAGACTCTAGTCTATGCAGGTTGGAGAGGTAACACTATAAAAGGCAGTCTGAGGCAGGTGTCCTTTGCAGGGGGCATTCCTGTTAATTTTTATGTTTGATGAGGGGGAGCACCCGAGGAGCAAGATGGTAGTCTAAGCAGGTTGGAGAGGTAACACTATAAAAGGCAGGCCAAGGCAGGTGCCCTTTGCAGGGGGTATTCCAGTTAATTTTTGTGTTTGATGAGGGGGAGCACCCAAGGAGCAAGATGCTAGTCTAAGCAGGTTGGAGAGGTAACACTATAAAAGGCAATCCGAAGCAGACATCCTTTGCAGGGGGTATTCCAGTTAATTTTTATATTTGATGAGGGGGAGCACCCGAGGAACAAGATGGTAGTCTAAGCAGGTTGAAGAGGTAACACTATAAAAGGCTGTCCGAGGCAGGCATCCTGTGGAGGGGGTATTCCAGTTCATTTTTATGTTTGATGAGGGGGAGCACCCGAGGAGCAAGATGCAGTTAATTTTTAAGTTTGATGAGGGGGAGCACCCAAGGAGCAAGACGCTAGTCTAAGCAGGTTGGAGAGGTAACACTGTAGAAGGCAGCCTGAGGCAGGTGTCCTTTGCAGGGGTTATTCCAGTTAATTTTTATGTTTGATGAGGGGGAGCACTTGAAGAGCAAGATGCTAGTCTAAGCAGGTTGGAGGGGTAACACTTTAAAAGCCAGTCCGAGGCAGGTGTCCTTTGCAGGGGGTATTCCAGTTTATTTTTATGTCTGATGAGGGGGAGCACCCGAGGAGCAAGACGCTAGTCTAAGCAGGGTGGTGGGGTAACACTATAAAAGGCAGTCTGAGGCAGGCGTCCTTTGCAGGGGGTATTCCAGTTAATTTTTATGTTTGATGAGGGGGAGCACCCAAGGAGCAAGATGCTAGACTAAGCAGGTTGGAGGGGTAGCACTATAAAAGGCAGTCTGAGACAGGTAGACTTTACAGGGGGTATTCCAGCTAATTTTTATGTTTGATGAGGGGGAGCACCCGAGGAGCAAGATGCTAGTCTAAGCAGGTTGGAGGGGTAACACTATAAAAGGCAGTCTGAGGCAGGCGTCCTTTGCAGGGGGTATTCCAGTTAATTTTTATGTTTGATGAGGGGGAGCACCCAAGGAGCAAGATGCTAGACTAAGCAGGTTGGAGGGGTAGCACTATAAAAGGCAGTCTGAGACAGGTAGACTTTACAGGGGGTATTCCAGCTAATTTTTATGTTTGATGAGGGGGAGCACCTGAGGAGCAAGATGCTAGTCTAAGCAGGTTGGAGGGGTAACACTATAAAAGGCAGTCTGAGGCAGGCGTCCTTTGCAGGGGGTATTCCAGTTAATTTTTATGTTTGATGAGGGGGAGCACCCGAGGAGCAAGCAGGAGCGATATGAGCAGCCAACCACAGGGATGGAACAGGGTGATGTAACAGGGGTAGTGGACACGCTGTCCCCCTTCACTGTCTACTACATACTTTATTGCTTTAGCTTTATTAATAACCACTATATTATCCTTCTGATTTGCACCTCAAATTAGTATTAGAGTGTTACGACTCTTATTAATACTTTGTATCAGGTTACAGCATCAACACAAAATGTATTTTGATTTGCATTTGCCTTTTCAAACAATATGGGCAAATTTTTTAATTGCTCTAAATGCCATATTTTTAATGAGCACAATATGGCACTTGCAGAGGCACCACCATGTAAGAAACTTGGCTAAAAAAAACATTAACTTGGTTCTGGATCCAATAAAACAGCACACAGTTTTATTTCAGACTCTGCCCTTTTTTCAGTTTTGCAGATAGAGCTATTCAGGATTAATTATCCACTATAACTTTTGTACTTATCTGTACTTCTGCTTTAACTTGTGGCTGAACTGATTTGTAAACTATCATGGTATGTCCTAGGCTTTCTGTATTGTTCCTGACGTGCATTTGTTAATTTCTTAATATTCAGTTTGGCAGCCTTTGCTGAAGTCTGATAATCTTATCATATACCTGATAACTAATTATAATAAGGAAAGGAAAATGCAGTGACCCTACTCTGCTCACTGTAGTCATAATGTGATACATAACAGTTACTGTCATTCACATTTTATGAATATAAATTATTCAACACGAGTCATGAAATAAATCACAATAAATCACTTTGTTTGTTGACCCAAGATATCTACTTTGCTGTCATTAAAATGCATGCAAGCACAAAACTAATGGTATATTTTACTTTACAGCAGTGGTTATGATTTCAGTTATATTGAGATGATATTGTTCATAATATAGTGAGAAGAATAGATGAATATATTGATAACTGCCACTGAATGAATAGGAAACACAGTACAAAATAAACTAAACATAAGCAAAGTAAATAAATAAATTAGGGGTAAAGCAGACTAATGTAGCCTTATTTAGGAAGAGCAAGACATGTTTATTCCCATTTTATTTGTAAGGAGTGACAGATGTGCACTATGCATACCTAAACATTTGCTGAATTCAGTCCTTCTTCTTGTCCTATTTGGGTAAATACACCCAAAGAATTATCTAGGTCTTGTAAATAAAATTAAATAAAAATGAAATGGCCTGTTATAAGTTCACTTTTTTTAAAATGAGCTAAAAATTTCTAATTCAATGTAAAATGTGCTTAACTTTCAGGACAAGGTAACACTCCAACCCATGTTGGATGTCTATAGGTTGTTTTTAACAAACTATGCTCAATGCAACACAGTGTTGCTGTGGTTAACAATGCTCTATCACAACTTATGATTCTCTATTTTTGTGAAAAGTTGCAGATCGGCATTTGTGAGTCAGCATGTCCTTTCTATGCCTTTTTTTTTGTGTGGCTGTTCCTCTTTCTTCCCACCATCTAAAAACACAATGATAAGTGATCCAGCAATTTTCTAAACTGCCAATAGACACATATGTGATATGTGTGTGGGTGTGTCTGTGGGTGTGTCTTCAGTGTGTCATAATAAACTGATGGCCTGTCCATTTTCTTTTCATTGCGGCTTACAGGAAAAGGCTCTGCCTCCCTCATATTCACACACAGTGACATGGAAAAAAAACTACTGTTGTTGGATTTGTGTCAGAAGATTGACTTTTCTGAAAGTCACATTTTATATGGTCAAAACCATATGACTCAATTTCTGAAAAGGTAAACAAGACAAAACAATAAACATATACATTTTTTGCAGGGTGGGCACCCCCCTACCCATATTATCTATATCATTTCCAATACTGCACTATAGTGGGGAAAAGAGTAAATTACTCAATCCCACACTAAAGCGTCGATGGTTTTGAAAGTCGATCATATGAAGTTCGACTTTCTGAAACTTCAGTCTTCTGAAGGAGACCGCTGTTGTTATATAGTGATTCATAACAACCATTATTGGCTACATCAACTTTGTCCTCATAATTTGGTCTTATAATGCTCCAATACCATATTATGCTTCAGATGAATGACATAGCCCCATTATTTCCTTTCACATGCTTCCCATATGTTGTATACCTCAACCATGTAAATGTTAATAAAAATAATATACAGAAGGTAAAAATATAACATGCATACATGCAATTTTGAATACGAGCATGCTATTCATAATGCTGCATTCATAATATGCAAAGTGCAAAACTGGTAATATGTCCACCACCATCTACTGTGTTCAGAAAGATTTCAAGGTAAGCCAGCACAGATGATGGATTCATATTAAGTGATCCAAGTTTTCTTTGTCAGCCATGTTAGAAGCCTTCTCTGACAAAACCCTGAATTGCTGACAGCCTTAGATAATAAACGTAATCTGTTTCATTTTGATTGCATCTTTTGCCAACAATAAAATTACCGCAGCCATCTCTTCATGATATGTTATCATACTCTGAAGCACCCTAGAGTAAAATTATAATAAAGCAGTAATAGCCTGGTGTCTATTGTAACCATATATCTGGAAAATAGTTTCAGTTCTTCTTTTAAGTGCAGAACAATAGTAAAATCTTAAGTAGCAGTACAGGAATAATATATTTAGCTGACTAGAAAATTTGCACAGCCACTATTATATTTTTAATAAAGAGGCAGAAAAGAACAGGCAACAACTGAAGATAGCAAACATTTTACTGTGCTATATTCCAGAATGCTTCTTACATATTGGAACTGTATACCAATATACAGGCAGCGTATAATGATAAATAAGCCAGTAAATATAAAGTAACAATAAAAGAGTATCTGTACGTGACTGTAGACCGTTAACACGGTAACTGCATTTTTATTTTAGCCTGGTTGTTATGACTGTAAGTTGATTGTTAGCCTCTCATAAAATTGGAACAAACAATGTTTTCATTTTCTTCTTTTGTCTTGTAAGAAAAGTTAAATTCAAATGCATACATACATCTGTTTTCCAGGTGGCACGTTGCTTTTTAGCATGAATTTATCAGTGTGAGGACACACAATAATCCAGCCCTGATGACTAAACTTTTCTTACAAAAACAAGGATGTGCAATGCCTTTGTGGTACAGACAGTTGTAGGGCTGGTACCACACCTCCAACAGGTGTCAGTCAGGTGCAATCATACACATGCTTTAATACCTGCTACACTAAACATGTTGCTGAAGGCATATTTGAAGTAGACAGTTACAAAATGGGCAAAGCCAGAAAGATTATATTTAAATAGAGAACTGGTCAACAACAAAATGACCTGTAATTTTCATCTTCTCCGAGTTTGTGGCCATCAATTTAGTTATTGGAAAGTAAGCAAATCCGATAGTAGTTGGCTATCCTCCTAGAGGCAGAATCATTACCACCTAACCTTCAAACAGTTAAATAATGGTATCAATTATAATAAGGAAACATATATTGCATGCACAACAAGAGCTGTCTCAGACTTGTTCAGCATGTCACATGCATAGCATGAGCCATCTCAGACTTAAACATGCATGGCACATTTATATTCAAGGTAAGCTAATTATCTGCTAGTTTTCATGCTAAGGACAGGCAGTGTGCTACATAGCTAATGATACTGAGTTCTGCCCTCATTCTTAAGATTCAATTTTTGTAAAAAAAAAGTCTATGTATTCCATATCTACATTTCCATTCCATGAATTTGTATACCAAGAGCCATGCAAAAAAAATATTTCTGATAGCCTGTTCCTGCCCAGATAGGGTCATAGGTTCATAGGTAAATACTAGGCTATCTGCTCTAGAGCATTTATAAGCCTAGCCAGAGTGTATTTGGCTTCCGCCTCCCTATTAGATTAGCCTACTGTGCCTCTGTAAAGTAGATCACAGAAGGTACCCTTTTAAGATTAGTTTACTGTGCCTCTGTCTAGCAGGGACACAGGAGAGATCCCAGGGGTGAATTTGCAATTTCCCATCCAGGCGTCCAAATTTTGCTTGAAGAGGGTCAGCGAGGGGCTATGTCTAACATGAATTGGGATTCTATTCCAGAGTGAGGGGAGCCTCTGGGAAATGAATCTGTCCCTCCAGCATGTCCTATTTAATTTTGTGCTGAGGTTTAGGTCCCTGGAGCATGTAGCTCTAAGGGACTTGGATTTTTTGAGGTGGAGCATGTCCATTAATTCTGAGTTTGACATGGCTTTGTACGTCAGGCATAGATCGCCTCTGAGTAGGCGGTAAGCAACTGAGTAGAGCTGGAGTTTCTTCAGTCGAGCTGCATAGGACATCTGTTTGTAGCCCATGATCCTCTTGGTGAGGTACTTTTGGGGTCTCTCCAGTTGCTACAGATGTCGGGTAAGGTACATCCCAAAAGGGGCATTGTATTCAATTATGGGCCTGATGAGTGACGAGTAGAGGGGCACAATGACCTCTCTTGATCTAGATGCGAACCCTTTTGTGATAAGGTGGGCTATATAGAAGGTCTTTCTAACCACTTTGGCAACGTGATTATCAAAGGAGAGATTACTATCTACGTTGGTCCCCAAATCTCTAATTACTTCTTCCGTACTTAATGGATTACCACCTTTGTGGTAATTTGTGGGCACCTTGTTTTTCCCAAAGGGGATGACTATGCACTTTTTAGCATTTAGCTTGAGGCCGTGGCTCTGGCACCAAGCATCCATCTCTCTGAGACCCTTTTGTAGGATGCTTGTGTCAGCTGGAGATTCGATTATGGCCCCCAGTTTGCAGTCATCTGCGAATTTTGTCAGCCATAATCTCCCCGTGTTAGCCTGAACCTCAGAGAAGTATATACCTAACAAGAGAGGTCCCAGAACTGAGCCCTGTGGGACGCCACTTGTAACTGGTTTGGATTTGGACATGGCACCTGTGGTTCTGACCATGTGGGTTCTATCTCTGAGCCAGTTTGCAACCTATCTTGTGATATAGGGGTTGATATTTAAGCTGGTAAGCTTATTTATGATGCCCGAGTGGGGTATTGTGTCGAAGGCTTTTGCGCGGTCCAGGTAGGCTGTGTGGACTACCTTGCCCTCAACTATGGATATGGTAATTGTTTCAAAGAAATCAACTAGGTTTAAGAGGCAAGATCTGTCCTTAACAAAGCCAAATTGGGTAGGGTCCAGTGTCTGGAGGCTCCCAATGTCTTTGTTTATGAGTTCCTTGATAATATGCTCCATAGCTTTACAGACCAGACTAGTCAGGCTTATGGGGCGATAATTTCCGGGGTCCGCTGTGGCGCCACCTTTGTGGAGTGGGACCACTGTAGCTGTACGCCATTCTTTGGGTACATATCATGTAGTGAGGCTAAGTTTGAACAGTGACTTAATGTGAGGGTTCAGTTCTTCTTGGAGCTCGTGTAAGACACAGCCTGGGACACCGTTCGGTCCCATAGATGCTGTGTTTTTTGCTTTGTAGAGGGCAGCTTTCACCTGTGCATCCGTGATGTCAGGGAGGTTACATTCAGTTGGGATAGGCATTTGCTCCTTTGGGGGGGGAAGGGGGGAGAAGTTTGCACTGAATCTGTCTGCCAGGATGTTGGCTATGTCTGTAGGTTCGGTATATTTTGTACAGTTATGCTACAATTCAGAGCATATCTGGGAGTTTCCGCCCATGTTCCTGAAATAACTAAAGAAGGCCTTGTGATTATCTTTAGTGTCTAGGGAAATTTTTCTTTCGAAACTGGCCTTTGATGATTTTATGAGGGATCGAAGTTTTTTGCTAATACTGATCAGAGATGCCTTCCCTTTTTGGGATTTTGCTCTGTCATGTAGTAGCTTCCTCCTTCTGTTGTACAGCTTATTTATGGCCGGGGTCCACCATACCGGTCTCCTGTTTTTGGAGGAGTGAGTCTTGGTTTTATTTGGGATAGCATGATCCATGCATTCCTGCAGGTGCTCATAGAATGCATTTGTAAAGGATTCTGCAGATTGGGCTGTATTATCCTCTGGCCCAGGGGCTTTGAAGGATTCCACCTCAGTCTTGAGAAGTGCAAAGTTGGCTTTTGAGAAATTCTTTACAGTGATTTCCTTGGCTGGGGGTGGGGATGGGATATGGATGTCCAGGGAAGTTTGTTTATGGTCTGATCTTACCAATGAGGGGTTTACCTCTGGTGTGGAACATAGAGTCCCCATGTTGGTGATGACCAGGTCCAATATGTTGTTCTCTCTTTTGGGAGTGGTGACCAGTTGTTCCATTGCGTTAGAGTTTATAAATTCAAGGAAGCATTGGGCGAGGGTGTTTGGGATTGAGTAGTTTTCCCAGTCAATGTTTGGGTAGTTGAAGTCACCCAATACCATAGTGTTTGGAGAGACCTTCATATTCTCCAGTGTTCTCAGGAATGCCAAGTGGGGTTCCTGTAATAGGGAGGGTGTTCTGTAGCAGGCTACAAAATGAAAGGCAGTTTTGCCTGCTGTTAGTTGCACACGGATGGTTTCCGATGATTCGTGCAGTGCCACTAACCTGGAGGTGTAGGTATCTTTGATGAATATAGATACTCCCCCTCCTTTTGTGCTTCAGTCCGAGTTTTGGGGCCGAAACGCATGGTATGAGTTATAACCTGGCAGTGCTGGGGTGCTCTCAGGAGCCTTGAACCAGTTTTCTGTTACTGCACAGACATCGATTTTCTCCATACTGAGTAGAGCCTTGAGTGCCTGCATCTTGAGGTTTAGACTTCTGGCATTGAGTAGCATTACCTTTAGTTTTTTTATCCTTGGGTTGTCTAAGGAGGTGGGTTTGTCCTTTGAGCCTTGCCTAAAAAAGGCACTATGGGGATGGTAAGAGCCTTGGCCAGTTTATGAAAGCCTAAGGGTGACAGGTGCAAGCCGTCCCTAGTGAAGCAATGTGGCTTGTCGAGCATGTCATCCCAGGCTGACAGACACTGGATCCCCTTTGAATGACACCAATACTTTAGCCAATTGTTTTAACTGATCATTTTGTCTTTATACTGTGGCATCATTGTTGGTGAGGGCAAGATGCTGCTCAAGGTCAGGGTCATACCAGCCTGGGCTACATGGTCAGAGAGCTCCTCTATGTCTCTTTTCATGTAGTCCAGGGAGGTACGTCTCAGGTCATTCACAGCAGCATGGACAATGACGGAGTCATACTTGTACTTGTTTTGGAGTGACCTGAGTGCTTCCGTTATGTGGCAGATCCTGGCACCCAACAGGCAGCTTACAGTGACCTTCTCCTTGTTCAGTATGGTGAGCAGGACGTCAGTGTGCTGGATAATAGAGTCCCCTATAACAAGTGTATTCGGTGTGTTGTTTGGCCTTAAGGGCAGTGACTGTGAGGCACATTGATTTTGTGAGATATGTGATTCATGGGTATTGTTGAGGGGTGGCTGTTGCTTGGATATCTGCTTAGGAGGACTTTGCTGTTTAGGCAGATTTTTATTTAGAGCCTCCGAGTATGTTTTTGTGTGTTTATGTGTTGGGTATGCAGATGCAATAGGTCTGTGTGAGACTGGATTTGTGGTATGGGTCGTTACCTTTTCCTCCTGACTGACTGTGCCAGTCTTGAGTTGAGAGCTCTGCCTCCTGTTTGGCTGTGTAACTGCATCTCTCACATTTATTTATTTATTTATTTAAATTTGTTGACCGGGAGTGTCCGACTGGACGTGGGTCCATTTTCAGCGGAGGCCCGGGGAGAAAAGCTCCACAGTAAAATAAACAGACAGTAGTTACATTGGATTACATAGTGATTAACAATTTAACATAGAAATTACTTACAACATATTTACAGATGAAGAACATAGTACATCAGTAGACAACTAGAATCTTTATCTGTGAAGTACCTAACAGGCATTAACAAATGTAACAATGAGAAGTTCCTGCTGTATAATAAGTACTAGGCTTATGAGCATCTGAGCTTGCTATCATCAAGGTAGTTAGTGGAGGTGAAAGAAAGGTAGTAGTTGGATGGGGTGGATGATATTAGAGTGGGAGTTGCAAGGGCATAGCTTTGCATGTATTAGAGTTTGTTGGAAGGAGGAGAGGGTTGTCTGTGTACATAAGGCAATTGTAACATTGCCTCAAAATTCCCAGATTCACCAGCTGGACTGGAGAGTAACCTTGAAACTGACCCTTGGACATACCAGATTAGTATAGGGAACTGTTGTTTTACTGATCAGATTAGGGAAGGGAAATGATTTTTCACTTGATCAGGAAGGACCAATCGGGAGTCTAATACTTATGGGAAGTCAAGGAGGGTGTAGTGCTTTAGTTAGTTAGTGTTTCCTTATAAGAGCTGAGCAAGTGCAAGGCTTTAGAAAGAGAATAGAGTGATTACTTTGAGAGTTTGAACAGTTCTAAGGGAAAAAGTGAAAAGAAGACTTTGTGGAGCCTGGAATAGTTTAAACCTGTTTAGG
>NC_056731.1:564603765-564656265 GCF_019279795.1 Protopterus annectens
TACAGGATTAAGATAGAAAAAGAAATGTTTTCCAGCTGGTAGAAACACTTCAGCTGCATTAGCAATATACATAAAATATACATTTTTAGAAATAAATATACTATTAAGGAAGTGGGAGTAGGGAAATAAGGCACTAAAAATCAAAATAACAATCTTAAGAAGAAAATTAAAGTACGTACCAAAAAACATTAAATGGCATATGAACGAGACTTTGGTTAATAATTAAAAGGACAATTGGAGAGCTTTCTTTAAATATTTATGTATGTAAATGTACAGAAAATTAACTTGCTGTTGAACAGTTTGTTACAGAAGCCATGAAGGTTGTAGATCTGCTTATGACATATTTTAAACAACTGCATGGGTTAGCAATCAGTAAGCACAGCAAACTGGAAATCACTTATACTAAAACCCTTATTAATTACAGAAGAGGATATAATTATTTATCTTGGCAAATTCGATCACACAACTACTACTAAAATTCATGGAATGATGTCTAAGTTTTGAAATCTCTCAGACAAGGACTTATTATATAGCACTTAGACAAGCAGTCTGGAAACTTGCTATAGTTAAAGCAATACTCAGAATGATAAATAAGGCACTATAAAAAATTGTCAGCTATCAGTCTATTGCCTAACATGGGAGAGGCAGGGGAGTTTTTTATCCCAAAAATATTTGGGATGAATTGATATAGATTGGTTAGTATAACATATATCAGCACACATATGCTAAAGAAAGCTCTTTTAGCACTAGACCAAAGGAAAAAAAGGGACCTATATTGTCTGTACTGCAGCCTTTGACAGGGTTTTTCATAATTTGTTTCTGAGTAAAATGGCAGATAGGTACTTCTGTATCAGACAGAATTCCAGGAGTGCCATTGCAACACAATGGATTATATTGCATGGGTACTACAGGATTCAAATCTGGGTTCATACTTGCCTGGTTAGAATATTTGTATACTACCTATACCATCAGAGATTTTTTACTACCTTTATACTGATGACTTAAAATATGGGAGGTATAATCCAGATAGAGAAGCTCAGGAGTAACTTCAGGCTTACTTATCAGAATTATTAAGAGAGTGGGTACAAGCCAATAACATGATAATAAACAAGGAAAACACAAAAGGCATGATCTTCTGTATTTACACACTACATTTCCTAAATCACAGGCAACTATATTAAAGAGGTAGATCTTTTTAAAGACATAATGTGCAGGGTCAATGACAGTCTTAATTTTAGCTGTCACATTGTCAACATCTTGAAAAAGTGGAATAAAGCAATTTGTTTCCTAAAGAAATGTTTAAATCAAGAAAGCTGGAAACAGCGAAAACAATCTGCCCAAATTCATTAAGAGCAAAAACAGAATATATAAATGGTGTATATTTCCCCATTCAAAACTCTACACATTAACGTTGAAAAGGTTACAATGGAGATTTACAAACAATATATGCAACACAGAAAATTTAGCTTTTGAGTACAGACATTTCAAGTTAGCTCATTTTTCTGACTTATAAATCTCTTTAGTTGACTTGATTTTAATTTTCTAGGCAATACAATACAATACTATATATACATATATATATATATATATATATATATATATATATCTTGGTGTATCTGGGGCTAAAAAGATAAAACAATGATTACATGATGTTAATAACCTACAAGAGAAACAACAAAATCATTAGCTAGCTATGTGAAATCACTGCAAAAACCTGAACAAGAATGCAAAATGATATAGGTAACAGCAGTTTTCCTTAGTTTTTAGTGCTGTAATGGAGTGAACGATAAATTAAGTCTTCATGAACAGAGCCACATCCAGCCATAGTCAACCAAGGCAGCTGACTAGGGTCCTGGAAGGGTGGCGGCCCGTCCAAATAGCATTTATTCAGAATAAATTCTATGTTCAAACATACAGGTCCATTTTATCTTTAAAAATAGCCCATATTAACTTTAGAAAATGTCTGTTTTTTTTTTTTACTTTAAAAGTACAGCAGGTAGCCTGCTTTGTATGACATGCATTTGTTTCCTTTATCCACATCCCAAAAAGATAGAGCAAGCTACCTGCTCAACAAATAATGTGATTAGGACATTACAGTGTGATATTCAAGTCAGCAATGCACCAGTATGTGTGCAAAATAAATTAGTGAAGCAATTATTGGCTGTCTGCAATGAGACAAAGTAAATAAAATAAACACCACTGAGATAAAGTGAAGCTTATAAACCAGCAAAATATCCAAAAAGAAAAAACAGCTTCACAGCACCAAGTGTTAAAAGTTTTAATACGAATACTCAAATATTCCAGAAGAAAGCTTTCGGACAAAGTCCTTCATCAGTGTTACAAAGTTCTTTTCCATATACATTATTTATACCATCCTAAAGTAATCACATGACACAACCTAACCTATCATAAAAATACATTAGTTAAGAATCATCAAGATTTAAAGACACATATCTATTAGTTCATTTCTGTTAGATAAAATAAAATAGAATAGAACAATAACTACTATTTCATTTCTATCAAAATTTTATACATTGCTGTTTATATTTCAGAATTGGTTTGATAGAAACTTTATTAATTCCAGGTGGAGAATCCACATGAAGTTGAATAATCCACTCATATTCCTTCTTTTGCAACTTAGTATTAATATCTCCTCTTCTTAGACTTGGCTCCAAAACATCTATAACCCTAAATACAAAACTATCTGCCAGTCCTTCCTCATCTATATGTTTAGCTAATGTATTTGTTAATACTCCCCTTCAAATATCTGATTTGTGTTCAATAATTCAATTTTTAAGTTTTCGAGTAGATTTACCTACATAGAATGCCATACATAATGTGCATGTAGCTAGATAAACTATTAGGGATGTATTATATGTTGCCCAGCATCTAAGGTAAAATTTTTTCTTACTTATAGGATGAATAAAAGTATTGGATGAACATATGTCAGAGCAACATGAACAATTAAAACAAGAGAATGTACCTTTCTTATTCAAACTAACTGTTGTGTTTTTATTTAACAAAAAATCTTTACAGCACAAACGTTGTTTAAGGTTACTGCAATTCTTATATGTAAATAGAGGAGTTTTCGGAATTCTATCATTTAAACCAGGTAGAGCTCTTAATATACCCCAATTTCTTCTTATAATATCCTCAGTTGGCTTACTACTCCTACTATATGTCATGGTATATCTCAGACATCCAGATATATTATTATCCCGTTTTCTATGGTTTCTATAACCATCATTCGAAAAGTAGGGCTTAACGTCATCTCCTCTCTGATTCATCACATCTTCTCTAAGACTAGATAGTTGAGTCATATCATATCCTCTCTCATTAAACTCTTTAGTCACCTCATTCATCTGCTCAATACATATGTTGTCATCAGTATTAAGTCTATTGACCCTCATGTATTGACTTGTTATGATACCTTTAAAGATGTGCCCAGCATGCATACTCTTTTTATATATTTGTTAGTGTGCACATCTTTCTTATATATACTGGTGGTTATATGTTGCCCTTCTATTTGTATTCTAACATCCAAATAGTTGATATATATCCTTGAGCATTTCATTGCAAAAGTCAAAGTAGTTGTTTGGTTCAAGAAGTTCACACAATTATTAAGTAAGTCCTCATTACCATGCCATACAATGAAAACATCATCCACAAAACGTTTATAAAAGAGGATGTTAGATTTATATATAAACTCCCCTATTTACATATAAGAATTGTAGTAACCTTAAACAATGTTTTTGCTATAAAGATTTTTTGTTAAATAAAAAGACAACAGTTATTTTGAATAAGAAAGGTACATTCTCTTATTTTAATTGTTCATGTTGCTCTGACATATGTTCATCCAATACTTTTATTCATCCTATAAGTAAGAAAAAAATTTACATCAGATGCTGGGTAACATGCAATATATCCTTAATAGTTTATCTAGCTACATGCACATTATGTAAGGCATTCTATGTAGGTAAATCTACTCGAAAACTTAAAAATCGAATTATTGAACACAAATCAGATATTAGAAGGGGTGTATTAACAAATGCATTAGCTAAACATATAAATGAGGAAGGACCGACACATAGTTTTGTATTTAGGGTTATAGATGTTTTGGAGCCAAGTCTAGGAAGAGGAGATAATAATACTAAGTTGGAAAAGATGGAATATGAGTGGATTATTCTACTTATTGTGGATTATCCACCTGGAATTAATAAACACGTTTCTATCAAACCAACTCTTAAATATAAACAGCAATGTATAAAATTTTAATAGAAATGAAATAGTAGTTATTGTTCTATTCTAATTTATTTTATCTAATAGAAATGAACTAATAGATATGTGTCTTTAAATCTTGATGTTTTTTAACTATTGTATTTTTATGATAGGTTACGTTGTGTCATGTGATTACTTTAGGTTGGTATAAATAATGTATATGGAAAATAACTTTGTAACACTGATGAAGGACTTTGTCCAAAAGCTTTGTTCTGGAATACTGGAGTATTCATATTAAAACTTTTAACACTTGGCGCTGTGAAGCTGTTTTTTCTTTTTGGATATTTTGACTGTCTGTAATGAGGACAGGGTTAGTGAAGCAAGCAAGCAAAGGGAATACAGCTTATCTTAACAATTATTTTGGTGAAGCAAGCAAGGAAAATTATATCTTATTGCTTATCCTAGCAATCATTTTTGAAGTAAGCAAGAAGGAATAGAGCTTTTTGCTTATCCTGGAAATTGTTTTGAGTGGAGCAAGCAAGGAAGAGGAAGATTACAACTTATTTGTTATCCCAGTGATAGTCTTTGTTATATGTACAGCTTATCTCGGTCATCATTTTTGGAGTACAGGTCAGTAAAATAAGCAAGATTAGTATGTTTCTATGTGTGTGTGTTTGTGTGTGCATGCATAATGCCCCAGTTACGAGGCACTCAAGTCAAACCCAGAACCATCGCAACATGAGCCAAGATCCAGACTCCCTTCAACTTATTTATTTTTTGTTTTCTTGTGGTAGAGTACTGGGGATGAAATTCTATCAATGTCAGACAAAGAGTTTCAAAATGATGGGGATCTTAAAATACATGATAGAAAATCTGTTGTTCTGTTAACTTTTTAAGTGATTTAAAGTAGTCAGCTCTTATTTGTCTGCACTTTTGCAAACTATCTCTGCTTTTGCCTCATATTTATGCTCCATTCTATATTGAGCAAGTCACTGAACCAGACAGTGCTTTGGGGCAACTGGAAATTTGGTCTAGGCTCCTTAATGTTCCCCTAAACTGCAAACATAGTAACTACTCATGCACTAGTGTAGTTAAGGTATACAGGAGGGAAAATGGCTGTTGTAAAAAGAAGCATCATCATATGAACAATTTTCTTTGGGTATTATCCTTGGTTTCCTTGTTCTGTTGAGTGTTTACTGTATGTTTATTGTTTGGCTATGAACACATTTGACAGCATTAAGTCTATGAGTTTAATGTACTTTTTAATTTATGTATACATATTTATTTAGCTTGTGTTTTGCAGGCCCACAGGTTTGTTTAGCACTTAGTGCAGATGAGTATAGTTATGAGCTGTTAAAGAGATGCTTCCTGTAGTATGTGGTTTGATTCCCTCAGCCTTCATTTGTCTTTTATATGACTCTACCAAATGACTTCTCAAGACAGTACTCTTGGGCTGCTCCTGAAAAGGGATAGTTTTGTCCAGTGGGCTGCTGCCAGCTGTTACCAAAATCAATACACATTTGTCTTGTGAATTCCTGTACCACACATAGATGCTAATTAGTACTCCACTGTATGCTGTTTGAGTATGAATCTCAGCATGACTCTTGTAGTGTAATTGGTTGCCAGACACATTTTCACTAAATGTGAGTTTCAAGGGAAGACATGTTTACAGTTTCTCATACTAAGTCTGTTTTGACTGTGAGAGTGTTTTGTTTGGAAAATGGCTATTTTATTGAAAATTTTGAAATAAAAGTTTTAAATGAAATTCAAATCTCTGTGATAATTCTAAAAGTAAAGATGAAAATAGCATATACAGGCTTGAATAGTGTTTATGATAACTGGGAATAGGCAAGTAATGGGATATTACTGCTAGTGGCCAGATGCATTACCCTGCACAGGGCTACATTTGTCCCTGATCCAGCTATGTTGACTCTGGAGGGATATGCTGAAACAAGTGATATGAAATGGGATAAATATTTATGATGAGAAAGAAGAAAAAGGGATGTCAAAAATGAGATCTAGACATCCTGAATGCATCTAAGCTCCTCCACCTCTACAAAAATAATATGCTGTATGCAGTAATATTTCTGCATGACTTGTTGGTTGTTTAATAAAAGCTGCTCCTGCAGCATTTATATATGTATTTTTATTAAGATCATAGGAAGTTACTAGGCTAATGGCTCTAGCCATTACAAGCCTAGCCAAGTTTTGTCTTGTTTCCATGACCAGCACCTATTGCCCCTGTCCAAGAGAGACACAAGTGGCACCCCTGGGGTGAATTTATGGTTACCCATCCAATCATTCAGATTGTGCTTGAAGAGGGCCAAAATGGTGCTCTCCTTGACATGAGCTGGGAGTCTGTTCCATAGCTGCGGTAACCTCTGCTAGACAAATCTGTCCCTTTGGCAGGTTCTATTAATGTCACATACCAGATTAAGGTCTTGAGAATGAGTAACCCATGAGCCACTGGACCTTTGGATATGCAGCATTTGTAATAAAGCAGAGTCATAGCTTGCCTTATTTGGAAGACAAAGATTGCCTCTGAGTAGTACGTATGAAATGGACTAAAGTGACAGTGATTTTAGATGATTCACGTAGGACAGATGCTGAATACCTTGTCTAGCGTTATTCACTGAAATAAAGAATAAATTAACTTGTTAATAGAAACCTGCTGCATTTTAGTAGTTTAAACATCCTGCATTTTAGTAATACAATTTTAGAAATATCTTCTTTGCAGTCTCTATCAAATGCAAAGGGGATGACATTCATCACTTCATATAGTCTGCATTGGTTGGGGTGATGATCAGAACTGTCTGATCGTCTGCCTCCAGTATGTTGCTATTGTTGAATATTACTGCCATACCGTCTTCTCTACAAGAGTGGATAGTAAAGAATTTCAGCATTCAGTTTAAAACTGTTATTCTGACAGTTAGCGCTGAGGACTCCAATGTGTTAATGAGCTGCTTACTGTGTAAAGGATGCAGGGTTTGAATCTTTCCATGTTCATTTCCCTACTGCTGTCATTGTTTGTCAGCCACTTGTTATTGTACAGTTGATCTTGTTCAGGAAATGTAACGGCAGTATCAACAGCACAACTGTTTAATGTAATTTATAGAATTTATTCTTCAAGGGCTGCAGGCACTACCTGTATAGATGAAACATTGAAACAGAAAGTTTTTTGTCAGCAGTAATATTTGCTTTTTTAATGTGGAATTATTCAAATGCCTTTTACGTCTGCAGAGATTGTGCATATTGATTTGGAATATCTTAGTGCTGGCTTAATATTTCGTATGGTCTCATAAGTACACTTCTATTTAAACTGTGATATACATGCCTGGAACATATGACATGATAGTAGCAATCTTTATCAAAATTCATGTAGTTCATCCAAAGCTACCAATAATGTACATGCCATTTATTTTTAAATAGAAATAAGAGGTGTATACAGTCAACAACATGGCTATAACTGCTGATAGGGGTGGATTGTGGATGAAAGTAGTTTATGCTCATTTGGTCACTTTAAACAGTCTTTAATCTGTTTTTTTAAAGACTAAAGTGTATGTGTGTGTGTGTGTGTGTGTGTGGGTGTGTGTGTGTGTGTGTGTGTGTGTGTGAATTAAGTTGGAATACGTGGTTACTGTGCATTTGTGTGAAACAAATTTGAAATGTGTCTTTGATCATTATTGCTGTTAAGTCTTTGACACAGACATATGTGAATGATGCAGACAACAATATAGCTACAATTCCTAGATTTAGGCAGATGTCACTGTATAAAAATATACATACAATCTGCCAAACACCATATGCATTCTCAATATATGTGAGTTTCAATGCATTTCGAATCTGAGTTTCAGTGCTGTTGTTCATGCCACATCTATTTTCAGTGTAAGGCTACTTTGTTTTGTTTAGCAAATGGACATCAGTGTGTGTGCTATAAAATTAAAAAAATGTTTTAAATCAAATCTCAGTATTCATTGTATAAGTGAAAAAGAAAAGAGCATGCACACCGACAGGTTTATGAACAGTGTTTATAGTAACTGGGGTGAGCCAGCCAAGTAATGGGACACCACAATGGATGTGAGGGGGGGTGGGGCTGTCTTCACAGAAAATAATCCAGCTCTGTTCATGCAAGTCTAACAACATTGATGTAATAATATAATTTCATTCTTAAGGAAACATTTATTTCAGGAGCTGATGAAGGTTGAAAGGAGTGAATGGGACATGTGTCTTTATTACATGTTCAGTATTGCAATCTACCTATATAAATCTTTATAGATAGATATATATGAGAAGGTTCAATGGGTACATACTACAGATGTAAGAGGAGAGTATGACCACAAGACTGATGCTACACAGTCTGAGGAAAATGTTTGCACTATTAAATTTCATAGATGTATTGGAACAATGTGCCAAAGCACACCTGACCCTTCACTTCTGACCCATTAACAAGCAAAGAGTTAATTGTGAGGCAATGTTACAACTGCCTCATGTACACAGACAACCCTCTCCTCCTACCACCAAACACTAATACATGCAAGAGATGTAATTATAAAGCCAAATTGGAGGCCACACTCTCTCAACCCAAGACTGGACCAGGCAGTCAAGAGGAGAAGGGAATTACTTGCATCACACCACCAGTATCAAATAGACCTATGAAACCAGCACTGACAAAAAAATACATAAATACATGAAAACATATTCAGAGTCTCTAAATAAAAATCTGCAAAAGCAACAGAGACCATCAAAGCAGACATCCGAGCAACCTCCACCCCCAACACAAACCATGAAACACATTCTTCACAAAACCAGTGTGCCATGCAATCACAGCCCTTAAGGCAAAATAACACCCCAACACACTAGTAATAGGTGACTCTATAGTCAGGCACACTGATGTCCCACTCACTAGGCTGAACAAGGAGAAGGTTACTGTTAGCTACCTGTCAGGTGCCAGGATCCAACACATAACACAAGAACTCAGGTCACTCCAGAGCAAGTACAAATATGACTCTGTCATTGTCCATGTTGGTGTGAATGACCTGATATTTACCTCCCTGGACTACATGAAAAGAGACATGGAAGAGCTCTCTGATCACGTAGTCCAGGCCAGTATGTCCCTGACCTTCAGTAGCATCCTGCCCTTACCAAGAATGATACCACAGTATAAAGAATAGAATTATTAATTTCAACAATTGGCTAAGCTTCTTGTGTCATTCAAAGGGGATCCAGTGTCTGTCAGCCTGGGATGACATGCTCGATAAGCCACAATGCTTCGCTAGAGATGGCTTGCACCTGTCACGGTTAGGCTTTCGAATACTGGCCAAGGCTCTTGCCTCCCTCATATCGCCTTTTTTAGGCAAGGCTCAAAAGACAAAGCCACCGTCGTAAATAGTACAAGTAACAAAAAACTGAGGGTAATGCTATTCAATGCCAGAAGACTAAACGTCAAAATGCACGCACTCGAGGCACTCCTCAGTATGGAGTAAATCGATATATGTGCAGTAACAGAAACCTGGTTTAAGGCTTCAGAGAGCACTCCAGCACTACCAGGCTACAACTCATACCATACATTTTGGCCACAAAACTCGGACCGAAATACAAAAGGTGGGGGCGTATCCATATTCATCAAGGATACCCACACCTCCAGGTTAGTGGCACAGCATGATGCCTCAGAGATCATCCACATGCAACTAACAATGGGCAAAACTGCAATCCAAATTGTAGCTTGCTACAGATCACCCACCATGTCCCAGGACCCTCATTCCACATTTCAAGAAACACTGGGAAACATAAAGGTCCTACCAAACACCCCAATATTGAGTGATTTCAATTACCCAAACATTAACTGGGAGAACTACTCAAGTACTAACTCCCTTGCTCAACATTTCCTAGAATTTATGAACTCTAACACCCTGGATTAACTGGTCAACACCCCCACCAGAAGTGACAACATATTGGACCTGGTCATCACCAACATTGGTGACTGGTGTTCCACACTGGAGGTCAACCCCTCGCTGATTAGATCTGACCATAAACTAATCACTCTGGATATCCACATTCCGCCCTCACCCCAGGTCAAAGAAACCACTGTGAAAAACTTTTCAAAAGCAAACTTCATGTTACTTAAGACCGAGGTGGAAAGTTTCAAAGCCCCCATACTAAAAGATAATGCTGTCCAAGCACAAAATCCTTTACAAATGCACTCTATGGGCACCTACATGAATGCATAGATCATACTATCCCAAGCAATACCCAGACTCACTCCTCCAAGAAAAGGAAAACAGTCTGGGGGACCCCTGCCATAAACAAGTTATACAATAGAAGGAGGAAACTAGTACAGAAAAGAGTAAAATCCCAACAAGGGAAGACATCCCTGATCAGCATCAGCAGGAAACTACGATCCCTCAAAATCATTCAAGGCTAGCTTCGAAAGAAAAATTGCCAAGGAGTCCAAAGATAACCGCAAGGCATTCTTTAGCTATGTCAGGAATCTAAGTGGAAATTCTCAGATCTGCTCAGAGTTAGTGCAGAATGGCACAAAATACACTGAACCGACCGATATCACCAGCATCCTGGCAGACAGGTTCAGTGCAAACTTCACCCCCCTCTCACCCCGAAAAGGGCCCATAACCATACCAGAAGAATGTAGTGCCCCTGAAGTCACAGACACTCAGGTTAAAACAGCCCTCTCCAAAGCCAAAAACACAGCATCAATGGCACCAGGCGATGACCCAGGCTGCATCCTACATGAGCTCAAAGATGAACTGACCCCTCATCTAAACACACTGTTCAAACTCAGCCTCTCCACAAAGGTTATTCTGTTCCACAAAGGTGGAGCCACAACAGACCCCAGGAATTATCGCCCTATAAGCCTGAAGAGCTTGGTCTGCAAGGCTTTGGAGTGCATCATCATGGATCTCATTAACAGACACATTGGGAACCTCCAAATACTGGACCCTACCCAGTTCGGCTTTGTTAAGGGCAGATCATGCCTCCTAAACCTGGTTGTGGTTTTTGAGACAGTTACCAAGGCTATAGATGAGGGAAAGGTGGTCCACACAGCCTACCTAGACCTCACAAAGGCCTTCAACACCATTCCCCACTCAGGTATTATAGACAAGCTCACCAGCCTGAACATAAACCCCTATGTCATGAGATGGGTTGCCAACTGGCTCACAGACAGAACCCACATGGTAAGAGTTGCAGGAGCTAGGTCTGACTCTAAACTGGTTACAAGTGGCATTCCCCAGGACTCAGTCCTAGGACCCCTCCTGTTCAGCATATACTTCTCAGAGGTACAGGCTAGCACAGGAGAACTATGGCTGACCAAGTTCATAGATGACTGCAAACGAGGGGCTATAATTGACTCTCTGGCTGACACTGACATCCTCCAAAAGGGTCTCACTGAAACAGATACCTGGTGTCAAAATCATGGCCTCAAGCTAAATGCCAAAATGTGCATAGTCATCCCCTTTGGAAAAAACATAGTACCCACACACTACCACATAGGTGATAGCCCCCTAAATACGGAAGACATAATAAGGGATCTGGGGACCTAAGTAGATAGTAACCTCACCTTTGACAATCACATTGCCAAAGTGGTTAGCAAATTCTTCTATGTGGCCCACCTAATCACAAAGGGGTTTCATCCAGATCAAAAGAGGTCATTGTGTCCCTCTACGCATCATTCATCAGACCCATCATAGAGTACAATGCCCCATTTGGGATGTACCTTACAAGACACGTGCAACAGCTGGAAAGACCAGAGAAGTACCTCACCAAGAGGATCACTGGCCTCAAACAGATGCCCTATGCAGCTCAACTGAATAAACTCCAGCTGTACTTGGTTGCATACCACCTACTTAGAGGTGATCTCTGCCTGACATACAAGGCCATGTCCAACCCAGCATTGATGGACATGCTCCACCTAAAGAAAACCCTACCCCCTCGATCCACACGCTCTAGGGATGTAAACCTCACCACAAAAATAAATAGGATGTGCTGGAGGGATAGATTCCTGTCCCAGAGACTTCCCATGCTCTGGAACAAGATTCCAATCTACATTAGGCAGGGCTCCTCACTAACCCTCTTCAAGAGAAACCTTGATGAGTGGCTGGGAAACAGAAAGTATATCCCGGGGATCACGTCAAATGGCTCTGCTGGACAGAGGCACAGGGAACTAATCTAAGGGGGCAGCATAAGCCAACACATTCCGGCTAGGCTGCTTATAAATGCCTTTGGGCAGATAGCCTAGTACCTACCTATGATGGTACTGCAAAAATAAAAGGATTTTGTATATCTATAGAACTCCACTGAGGCTCAATGCTTTCCTTATTAACATTGCACTGGCAAGTGGACATGTTTCAAGTCATCAGTCTGTATCCCCAGTTTGGGTCTCCTTAACTGCTTTCTCCATAGCATATGACTGGTGGTACAGTTTCAATTTGGACAATGGCATTGTTTCTGTGTGTTTTTTTTTCTTTTCTTTTTTTTTCTGTATGGTCCAGTGACCATGGTGGTAAATATTATACTTAAGTACAGAGATATATATGTGTTAAAATCACAGCCGCACATAGTGGGATTCATGAGGACTTGTGCCCTTGCAAAACATGCTTTTTAATGTTATGCTCTTTGATCTGAAGTGTTGTCTGATTAGTTTCACCTTACTGAAGCATCATCAAGTTTATTCAAAGCAAAATGTAGAAACGCATGACTCATACCCATGTCCCCAGTACTCAAGACAGCAACCCTTCTAAGCAATAGCTAGAAGTTGACACAATGCCACTTCTGAAGAAGGACATCAGAAGTCACTTATCAAGAGGATATGCAGCTTTGTACAGTGCAAAAGAATGTAATAAACAAGGCACCACATGTCTCTCATACTATGATTGCTAAAATGTTAATAGAGTATTGCTGCAATTCTTTAATTAAGGGCTGCAACAAAGTATTATGTGCCTATCACTGCATTAGAATCTGTCAAGGAGTCTCAAAATTGTCTTCAAGAATGAGATACATGTCAACCAAAGAACCAAGCCAGACAAGATAAGTGCACATGAAGCAGAAGGTTGAGCTTCAACAGGCATGCTTTACTTTCATCTGTGCAAAAAAATGCTCCTTGGAGTTTTGAGAAAACAACAAGAAACCATGGTATTCTTAAATAAATATGTTAGATGTTTTACATAAGTGAAATTAAAATATTTTGAATTATCCTTATCATTTGGAAGATACGTTAAAATCAAGACTGCATAATTTTTAATGATAAATCCTATTGTGCCTTATGTTTATATTAGACAGGAAAAACCTTAGCTATTACGAATCATATATTGGAACTACTGGAACGTTACTTGAACTTTTATTATAATGTGTTGGTGCATACATACACCTTGGGGTACAGATAGGCTTAACATGATCCAGAAGCCTTTACTTTGGACGTTTTCACATTGTGGCACGGCTTGCCTGTTCTGAAATCAATCTATCACAGAGGTTGTTAACTTATGGAGTCTCACTGTAGAGAGCGGCATGTTGACTGAAGCTGCAGTCTGGGAGAGTGGCCAGTGCTAATTAGCCATATGATTTAATCCAGAAATGTTTGTAGAGCACACTTTACTCAGCAGAATGATTTAGAGAATCATTCATCTAAGTAAAATATTACAATGGGTGGGAAAATGTCTGCTATCAAAACATATCAGTCTTCCATTCAATCTTGTGGAAGTATTCATAGTGCAGGTAAGTACAATGGAGACATGGGGAGTGGGTCAGTATGTGTATGTATATCTGTAGAGGCATGAATAAGAATGAATGAGGATAGCCATGGTATGTGTGTGTATGGTTTGTTTGTGGATATTTGCGCAGGGGGGCAGTGACATTGCTAATGGGATTCATGGGTTTTTAGGGAGAAGACTAGTGAAGTCAGGTCTGACAATGCAAAGCTCAGTTCAAGAAATGATAATGAACTTCTAATGAAGTATTTCCCATTGCAGTTATACCATATTTCTGAATCAGAACTTCTTTCTCTCATCCTAGTTGACCAAGCCTGCTCATAGGTTTATAGATTCAGAGGTGATTACTAGACTAATGACCTTAAGAGGCATTTTCAAGCCTAAAAACATTTTCTCATTTGTAAATGACAGGATGAGTTACCCAGGGGCAGCTATATGGTTTTAGGTGTCACAATATTAATAAGCTGCCTCTGTCCAACAGGGGTGTAGGTGCAGTCCAGGAGTAAATGTCCAAGTACTCTTCTATTCATCCAGCTTACAATTGAATAGGGTCAAAGAAGAACTCTGCTTCATGTGCATTGGAAGCCTGATCCAAAGTAGGAGTAGTTTCTGAGATACATCCCTGTTCCTCCAGCATGTTTACTTATGTTGCAAATGAGGTTTAAGTTCTTCAGTTGGGTATTTCTGATGCTTTCAGACTTGCAGTCCATCAGTACTGAATCAGATTACACCTTGTATACTGGGCTCAGGTCATGTCTCAGTAGTCTGTAGAAGACTAAGTATAAATATAGGTCTTTGAGGTGGCCTGCGTATTTCACGTGGTCAAAGCTTTGCATTATTTTTGTGCTGAACTTCTGTGGGCATTCTAGCTGCTGCATATGCCTAGTCAAGTACATACCTAAGGATGCATTATAGTCAGTGATTGGCCTACAACCCGATAAAAAAGTATTACTTTTTATGTTGACACTTATTAAAGCACAGCATCTCCTTAATTGGGAATCACTAAAGACTCTAACCATAGATGATGCAATAAAATCTTCCTAGGTGTTCTAAACACTCTAACTTCAGAACAAAAAGAGTCAGAGGCAACCCTGGCCCATGGTCATCATTTGCAACAAAACGACTCAAAAAACAAAGGGAGAAAGCATGGAAGATCAGGACAAAAAAAGTTCCAACTTTAGTGGCATATAAAAATTAAGAAACCTAACAACACAACTTGTCACCAAAGATAAGGAAGCCTATTACTCAACCAATCAAAACATAGACACTGATGATTAAAAACTGTTCTAAGCCTGCATCAATAAAGTGTTATATCCATGACAAGCTACACAGCCAAGACACACAGAAACAAAAATGATACCATATCCAACCAATTCAAAAATCACTTTATACAGATTATACAATCTTTAACCAGCCAGGTGACTAAAAAAGCTCTTGATGTTCCTACTCAATCAAATGACCTCCGTCAACATTTTTCCTTCCAACTAGCTTCCAAAGATACCTTCAAAAAATATCTTAAAAAATTAAAGCCTGCTACAACTGCCCCTGACAATCTAGCTGGTGAATATCTTAAAATACATCCAGAACTTTTGCATATCCAGTTTCATTTCTGATATATTAATCCATATTTGAAAATAAACTCCACTTCCTATGGAAAAATCACTCGTTATTCCACTGCAAAAGGGTGCAATCAAGCAGATCTTTCAAACTAGAGGCCAACTGCCATCTTATCAACCTTATCAGAATATTAGAAAACTGCATTCGTGCACATCTTCTCAATTATCCAGTAGATAACCATTTTCTGTCTTCAACCCAACATGGCTTCCATCCTCATCACAGCACAATTACTGCTTTGCTGAATTTTGTTAATACTGTGACCACCCATAAAAATGCTTCACCTATAAAAATGCTTGAAGCCTGGTCTTCACCATCTTCTTAAACTTATCAAAAGCTTCTGATAATACATCCCACCAGAAACCTTTACATAAACTCTTCATTGCAATGGTTACTTAGTTAACTGTCAAACAGAGCACAAGCAGTGAAATGGAATGATAATTTCTTGACCTTCTTGCATGTAAATTTTGGTGTCTCCACAAAGATCTAACAGAGGAACACCTCCTCTTCAACATATTCATTAATGACCTCTACATTGCTACAAAATATGCTACTCTAGTTCAATACGCTGATGACTAGACCCTAATCACCTCTGCCAAATCTCTCTCTGAACTCCAAGACCTTATATAAAAATCATTTCTATTGACAGAACCATGAGTAAATAATTCACAGCAATGACTAACCCCTCCAAAAAAACTAAATTAGTGCTCTTTACCCCAAAACAACATATCTGCCAAATAACAGTGGTTACTATTACCTCTGCCAACAACATCATGATAAAACAAGCAATCCACATAAAAATGACTTGGTGTAATTATAAATTACCAGTTGCAGTTTGACCATCATCTATCATACATGATTAAAACAATCTCATTAAAAAATAGGTACATTATACAGAGGTCTGGATGCAGAGATGTTAAGGTCCAGATGGTGAATTGATAGAGATTTAGATGGCAAGATGATATTGTGTACAGATGGAGAGATGACTGAAGTCTAGATGGAGCAATGTTAGGGGTCCAGATGGAGGACCATATTGCAGGGGCACTTGAACTTTCAGGAAATGGAGAAAAAAGAATGCGCCCTCAGTTTAGAAGAAAAGGATCTGAGGGAAGCGCTGCTTGATTTAATAGAGATGGATAGACATATTAAGATTAATGTAAAACCAGACTATAGAAACCCAATAAGACCCAAAATGTTAGAAGTCTGATAAAACAAACAAACACAGTAATCAAGACTGTTCACAGAAATAAATATTTTATAACAGAAAAAAACAGGATATATTACTGTGCAGCTAAATTAATAGCAGATAAAGTCTTACCATAAAAATACAGGAAAATAAGGGAAAGGAAGGGAAGAAATCAAATGCCATCATTGAAGGTTTGAATAAAGAAAACTATAAGGCAATTTAGACAAGAAAATTCACTCTTAAGAAGAGTATAGAAAGTCCAACAAAAATACTTACAAAGATAGATGTGATAAAAGCAATGTGCAGTATCAGAACAAACCAAGCTGTATCATACACTATTGTAAATAATAAACTAAACATAATCAACACAGGCAGGAAAAAGATTAGAAGATATGCAGATAAATATAAAGAAAAAATACAAAATATATAAATTCATTGATGATCGAAAACATTTTTATAGACAACTGGGAAACAAAGCAAAAGAAATAGAAAATTAAGCAATGAGCAATATCAGAACAGACCAAGCTGCATTATACACTACTGCAAATAATAAGATAAACATAATCAACACAGGCAGAAAAAAAAACTTTGAAGATATGCATATAAATATAAAGAAAAAATACAAAAGAAAAGAATCATTGATGAGCTAAAAACTGTTTATAGAGAATTGGGAAACAAAGCAAAAGAAATAGAAAATTTTGGAGCAATATCTATGAAGACCTTGTGGAACATAACAAAGATGGTGAATGGACAGAAGAAGGATATGAAATGGGATCAATTAATGGCTATAGAAATTGAAATAAAATTAAGAAAAGCTCCTAACTGCAAAATCCCAAGGACAGATGCAGTACCTGACTTCTGTCTAAAAGTATTTATATTGTTACATGAAGATTTAGCCCTAAGTAAACAACATCATGATAAAACAAGCAATCCACATAAAAATGACTTAGTGTAATTATAAATTACCAACTGCAGTTTGACCATCATGTATCATACATGGTTAAAAAAATCTCATTAAAAAATAAGTTCATTATACAGAGGTCTGGAGTGGATGCAGAGATGTTAAAGTCCAGGAAAAACAATGCACTTCCTTAACAGTGAACCAGCTAGCTAACCAAAAAACTACATACCAATAACTTGCCTTCAAACGCTGTATAAACTATATACTGGAAATAATGCTGACAAAGTTTATAGTCATTTAGAAGAAAACTCAATCATGGCAAAAGAACAAAAGGGTAACACAAGAAAGTCAGGTGGAACAAAGGATCATTTGTTGCTAAATAAAGTCAAAACTGAGAATTGTAAAAAGGAGAAGAATCTAAGTATGACATTTATAGAGTTAAAAAAATAATTTGACAGCACCCCATATTCACTGATAAAGGAGTACTTACAGATGTATAAAATATACCCTACACTGATCAATGACATTATTGTGTCAACAAATACTGGCAGACCACTTTGCAGCTAAGCCATGATAAAAGCTAAATTATTATCCCTGAGATACAAATTCAAACTGTAATATTCCAGGGTGACTCTCGTCACCACTGCTCTTTTGTTTTGCTCTTAACCCGTTAAGCTGTTTACTTAGAATAAGTCATGGTTACAATTTGGCTCACAGACAGCAGCAACGTGTGAAGACATCTCATCTTTGTGGATGATTAAAAACTGTATAGTTCATCAGATGAGGAAGTGGCAGCATAACTGGACGTGGGCAAAACTATCTAGGATGATATAAGAATGTTGTCTGCTCTTGATAAATGTGCAAAAGCAACATTTAAAGAAGGAAAGCTGCAGCATCAAGAAAATATCAATCTGGGACAGGAATGTGATATAAAAGGAACTTGAGCAAGCAGGAGTTTATAAATATTAGGTACCTGATGAAGGATCAAAAATAAAACATGAACAAATGTGAACAAAACTCAGTAAAGAATATTTGACAAGACTAACATTAATACAGAAAACAACCCTGACATCTAGGAACAAATTTGAATCTATCAACCGATTTGCTGTTGCTGTTCTAACTTACAGTTTTGGGGTGATTTACTGACCCCAAAAGGTATTGGATTAGTTGTGCAGGAAAACAAGAAAAATGTTACCAGCTTATTAAAGGATATGTAAAAATCAGTGTGTACCGAGATTATATATCCTTTATTCTGAAGGATTATGGGCCTCCTCAAAACTGATTACATCATAGATCTATAATTATAGGTGTGTCTGCTGACCTCATCAGATCCAAACACTGAACATTTTGAAACTTGAAGACAACAAATCTAAGATGACTTCCGTACTTAGTTTAGTAGAAGCACATCGATGTCAGGCAGAAATGGAATCCATACCAGAAGAAGATAAAAATCAGGCAGCAATTGAATGTGCCAAAAAACAAAAGAAAGAATATAAAGAGAAGGATCAGCTAAGAAAGCAAGAAATGTAGAAAAGGCAGAAATATATTTGCAAGTACAAAAAACTCCTTTAACAACCTAATGTTGAGAAGGATTTGATGCAGGAATGGTTAAGTAGAGCTGAATTTAAACCAAAAGATGAAAGGTTAATATTATCAGCCCCAGACAGTGGACTACATACACATTAGTTTACAAAGTCTATTGAGCATGTGTGAAAAACAGCCAAATGCATGATCTGTAAAACAGAACTGGAAGCAGTCTTCCATCTTGTAGGTGGGTGTGATACACTAATGGCAGAGGGCCTGTATACTGAATGGCTTAATTATGTGACAAAGCAGTTGCACTGGGGATTGTAAACATGAGCCACAAAGCATTATAGAGAATGATGAAATTGATATTACATGGATCACCTTTTACCAACAGTTCAAAAATTGATGTAAGAGGACCAGATATAGTAGTCCATGAAAAGAAAACAAAAGTAGCATTGATCAGTGAAATTGCTACATCCAGTGATTACAGTATCGTACCTACAGAGAGAGAGAGACTAAGTCATAAAATAGCAGGATTTGGAGGCATAAATGAGAGCAGTGTGGAAGATGGATACACAGGCAGTTCCAACAGTAGTAGGAGCAATGGGTCTCATAAAGAAAGAATTTACAGTTGCATTTAGATATGCTACTGATACAAGTAACTTCATATGACTTGCAGAAGGTGCCAGTCCTGGGCACATTGTGAGTGTTGCAAAAACACTTTTGTCTAATATCAAAGCTCAAAACAACACAATTTCATGAACTTTAATCATACTTTAACTTAGGAATGGAGTCCATTCCCATTATGGTATTAGAAAACCAAAAGATTTGGAGAAATTAAACTGAGTAAAAATTTATCTTGTGATATGGCTACAATATGTATACCCTCAGCTCTCTTACTGCCTTCTCTCTGCTATGCTTCTCCAATCTTCAAGTCTCACAACTGTCCATATTTGAGGAATATTATAAAAAATAACCAAAGTTTCTGTAAGCTTTAACAGTAGAAACCACTGCTACTTAAACTACTACATCATCTATCTGTCTTTTATTTATCTATAATACAAAGTCTTCTCTACAAGTCAGAAAATTGCCTGGCCCTTAACAACTTAATACCACACTAGTACTCTGATAGAAGTCTATGCTCTAGAGAAAAATCACTACAACCAAATCATCTCATATTGCTGGTGACTCTCTATATTCAACAGTTTAGATAAACTATGGAATTGCATCCCACTAACACTGAAATCCATTCTGAATGCCAAGTCATTTAAAACACAACTAAAACTTCACCTATCAAATCAATTGGGGTTGGTGGTTGGCATAATAGTTAAGGTGATGCCTCCCAGACACAAGGTACATGGCTTGATTCTCACCTTGGGAAGTATGACTATGCTTATAAAGACCTGGGGACATTAATCTACTAATCACCTATAATCAAGTGAATCCTTTATATCTCCATGTAAAGTAAAGCTGTCATCAGCTTGCCACATCATCAGACCATTCCTCTTCATTCAGAACCCTATGTTCCACAAAATGTATTCATCAACAGCTTCTAACATAATCTTTATATATATATATATATATATATATATATATATATATATATATATATATATATATATATTCACTTTGAATCATCGAATGTTCAGAACATCAATGTTCTAATCATCCAGACCAGAACATCAAAGTTCAGAACATCGTAGGTTCAAAATGAACCACACAAAAACAAAAAAAAATTACAAAATTACAAAAATTTGCTGCCCTGCATACACACCCAAAATTCTACAATTTTACTTACCTGACACTTCCACTTTAAATCTTCTATGTTCCGAACATCGATATTCTGGTCTCGATGATCAGAATTTCGATGTTCTGAACATTTGATGATTCAAAGTGGAACTATGTATATATATATATATATATATATATATATATATATATATATATATATATATATATATAAATATTTATGTATGTGTATGTATTATGTGTATATATATATATATATATATATATATATATATATATATATATATATATATATATAATCTTACATGGATTTGGTCGTACTGCCAGTTGTCGAACAGGGTGTTCTCCAAACTTAAATGTCGAAAATTTAGATGTCGAACGATCGGAATGTCATATAAATTTTTCGATTTTTGACATTTCCGCCCACTCTACCACCTAAACATGTGCTACCATGGGTCAAAAAGGGGTGGAGGTTTGACGTTCTGACATAATTAACATACTGGTGTTCTGCAGTTCAACATGGTGCGTTCGACAATTGGCCTTACGAATAAATCCATGTATATATATATATATATATATATATATGTTAGAAGTAGGCCCATGTGTGTATGTATGTGTGTGTGTGTGTGTGTGTGTGTGTATATATATATATATATATATATATATATATATATATATATATATATATATATATATACACACACACACACACACACACACACACACACACACACACACACACACACACACAGGTCTACTTCAAAACACTGAAATCTCATAACATTGAAACTCAAAACACTGAGACCATAACATCGAAAACCCAAAACAATGAAAACTCAGAACACTGAAAGTTTGCATCATAAGACTGAAAACTATAGTGCAAATGTACATAACATTGCCTCCACATATAACACCACCAAACTAACAAACACACTTTTTACTACATTTTTACAGGGGGGCAAGCCATGTAGGGGCCTCTGCCGCACACACCCCCCTGTAAATTAAATATACCAACTCCAAGATCACACTACAGTGGAAAAAAAGTTAATTTCCTAATCTCACTGTATCGCAACCACCATACAGAATGTAAACAGAATGTCTAAATCACTTACCTGTATGGACTAAATGCACGTACAGATTGGTGAAATAAACACTTTTTCCCCTACTCACTTCTCCCAGCACTTCTCAGAACACAAACTTAACTTCCATAAAAGCAACACATCAATATGTTTACATTCTGTACGGGGATCATGTTACAGTGGGGTTAGGAAATTAACTTTTTTCCAATGTAGTGCGATCTAGGAGTTGGTATATTAAATTTACGGGGTCTGTGGGGGGTGCATAGCAAAAAGTGTGTTTCTTACTTTGGTGTTGTTATACGTGGAAGGGATGTTAGTTATATGTGCGTTGTAGTTTTCTGTGTTATGATGGACACTTCCAGTGTTCTGCGTTTTCATTGTTTTAGGTTTTCTATGTTATGATCTCAATGTTTTGAGTTTCAGTATTATGAGATTTCAGTGTTTTGAAGTAGACCCATGCATACACACACACACACACACACACACACACACACACACACACACACACACACACACACACACACACACACACACGTGCGCGCACACACATACACACACACACACACACATACACACACATACACACACACATACACGCGCACACACACACACGTATGTGTATTTATATAATCTATTAACCTGCTTTATACACCACCTCTTAACTGTAATATTAACCTCACATCTATTTTTTTTTAATTTTAAGCACTAATCACATGATCTATTATCTATGACAAATCCACTGAAACAACTTCTCAGCTAGTTAATGTTCAACTTCTACTAATGCATAAGTATATTATAGCAATAACCCACGCCTGGGTGTGGGTAATGCTGGATTTACCCACGGTTGGCGTGGTTTGGTCCCGAGTGCGAAGTCCGAGGGACCAAACAAAGACAACCATGGGTAAATCCAGCATTACCCACACCCAGAAGTGGGTTATTGCTATTATAAAATGACATTATTTAAGAAAAGAAATAATTACTTTTCTTAAATAATGGCATTGTATAATGCCTCTTTGCTGCCCTTCCGCAGCTGTCTGGTGTTCCGCGACAGTTCTGATGTACTGCGCATGCCTACGCAGTACATCAGAGCTGTGGGCAAAAGCAACGGAGAATGCAAGATCTCCGTTGCTTTTTACTGTCTCGCTATGTTAAATGGGTTTAACATAGCGAGACAGTGTTTTATACTAACGGAAAAAGTCCGGGCGACCAGACCTTTTTTCGTTAGTATATTGAGGGATTTACAACGGGCACGCTGGTTGGGCTGGCCAATCAGTGTGCACGTTTTAGAGGAGGAATTGTATAATATAGTGTAATTGTTTGCCTTTATGTCCATAGCCATTCATTTGCTAGTACTCACGAACCCGTCAGCAGAGGTATCTCTAAGATCTCTCACCCTTCCAAGCCCACCCTTTAAGGAAAACTCTAGGGACTTCTGTTGGCACATACAAGAACTCTGCGGCAGCGTTACCTTGCTTTTTCAACTAAGAACTGAAAAGATGCAAGGTAGCTCTAAGGTCTCTCACCCTTCCCAGCCTACCCCTGAAGGAAACCTCTAGTGACTTCTGTTGGTGCATACAAGAACTCCGCAGCAGTGTTACCTTGCTTTTTCAACTAAGAACTGAAAAGATACAGGGTTACACAACTTTATAGTGATATTGACCTTAGTGTGGCCAACATAACTCTATAGCGCTCTGCTTCGGAACCACAGCACTAGCCAAAGCTTCCTTAAGATTACCCCTCATAGAGTATAGCTTACTTTTCCTTGGAAACCAGACTTAAGTAGCTGAATTCTAAATATTGCAAGGAAGCTGGTAACATAGCTAAACAAAGTACCTTGCATTTACCCTTTGTGTTTTACACTGGGCTCACTGATTGACTCCGCAGAATCGTGGTCTGGTGTACACCATGCACTCAATCTCCCAATTACGTATATGAATTAGTCCTCTGTTACCTATAGTTACCTGGCTCATGGAAGCACGGTTTCTTAAACTCTGAATCCCTCTCGCCATTTTCCTCCATAGCCTTTCATTTGTTAGTGCTCGCAAACCCGTCGGCAGAGTTAAGGAAGCTGTTGTTTCACCCAAACTACAAAACTATTGTTTTATTTTATTATAAAACTGATGTTCTTACTCTGTATGTACCTAATGTTTAACTTTGTAGTCCTGTAATGATTTCAGATGTACGCCACTTACTGTATAGATATTCTCACAACTGCTATACTGTCGCTGAATGCTCTGAGGTAGCTCTATAGTTGGGAGAGTGTACAAATACTACCCATTCTATATTTTCACATGGGTAATAGCGTTTCACTAACTGCATACAATGTATGGGCAGGCTAGTGTTGTAGATAGGTGAATGGCCCTATATGCAGGAATATCTCTGGATCTGTTGTGACTCCAAGGGACAGTCATTGACTTCTTTTACTTTTCTTAAGAACCCACTCAAACGTGTGTTTTGAGATGCATGGACTAACGCTATTTGTTGGATGTCATATAACCTCTCCATAATTGTGAAGTCAAGATATTGCCATAATATTGCTATTTTACCTTTTAAAACATGTGTTTTGAGAAGCATGGCTTAACTGTATTAATTGTAATACCCAAGCGACCTAACTGATTTGAGAAAGCGCGGAAGACTGAGCGTAATACATTTGGAAATGCTCTGTCTTACGATAGTGTTGTATGGAACAGTAGGGGTTAGTAAAGTAGTTATTGCTGAGGGTGTGCTTTATTACTATTGAATTTAGTCCCAAAATTGCTATTAGTCCAGATACCAATAGTATAAGGCGTACTTATATTGACCGGTAATGCTAAACAGTTACTAGTGGTTGCTTTGCATGTTATGTATGTATGGATTGCGACTGCTGCATTGATATTGAATAACCTGGTCCCTTACTAGCATAAGAAATGTTCTGCTGTATTTTTTTTATATATTGTGCTCTGTATGTACCTAATGTTTAACTTTGTAGTGCTGTAATAATTTCAGATGTACGCCACTTACTGTGTAGATATTCTCACAAACGCTATACTGTTGCTGAATGCTCTGAGGTATCTATATAGTTGGGAGAGTGTATAAATACTATCCGTTCTTTATTTTCACATGGGTAATAGCATTTCGCTAACTGTATACAATGCATGGACAGGCTAGCATTGTAGATAGGTGAATGGCCCTATATGCAGGAATATCTCTGGATCTGTTGTGACTCCATGGGACAGTCATTGACTTCTTTTCCTTTTCTTAAGCACCCACTCAAACGTGTGTTTTGAGATGCATGGCCTAATGCTATTTGTTGGATGTCATATAACCCCTCCATAATTGTGAATTCAAGATATTGCCATAATATTGCTATTTTACCTTTTAAAACTTTTAATGTGCCATAGTCTATTCTAGTAATCTCACTATTTCTCTCATCACAAATCCAAAGCCATCTTTCTCCCCAGCAGAAATACTTGCAGTTAACCTTAAACTAAACAACTATGCTACAATCACTATAGCAGCCACCTACATTCCACCAGGTGATAATATTCCACTACTGGAAAATATTCTCTACTATATTTCCCTGAATATCCCAAATGAAACAATCCTCCTCGGTGACATGAACATCAATTGGCTAAGCCTTAATAACCCTGCATCCACGCACAATATTAATCTATATGGATTTACCCAGCTAATTACTAAGCCAACACACTCTAACAACACCCACACTACAAATACCCTCATAGACTGGATACTTGTCTCAGCTCCATCCAAATATCACAATCCTGAAACTCTCCCTGATTCCCTGAGTGACCACTCACCTATAAAAGTGCTAAGATATACTAGTCACCTCCTAAAACCACACAAATTTTTTACTAGACATAATCTCTCCAATTTTAACCCGGAAACTTTTAACACTCTAATATCTAGAGTAAACTAGGACGTCCTCACTCAGCTTCCTTTAGATGAGGCTGTCATCGCTTTCAGCTCTACTTTTCTGTATATCGTTAACTCACGTGCCCCACCTCGTAAAATCAGGACAAAAGCTAATATATCTCCTTGGCTAACAAAAAACACAAGAACTCTCATGAAGTCTAGAGAGAATTCCTGGAAAAAATAGCTTCAAACAAAAAATCCCTATGATCTACAAAGATACAAAGAAACCTGGCCGAAAGACTAATCAACAAAGACAAAAAAATAATTCTACTATAACCCCCCTTCAACACTAAAATCAGACCCAAAAAAATTCTGGCACGCAATCAATAAAATGCTCCATCTGAGAAACCCTACCTCACCCAACTCTACCCCAGAAAAGACATCAGTAGACACAGCCAACACCTTCAGCACTTACTTTGTTGAATCAATATCCAATCTCTTTAATTCAAATAGCTCCTACACAAAAAAAAAACACAAACCCAGCTTTCTCTTCAACAACAACTCCTTCTAAAATCTTTTCTCTCAAGCCCATCCCCACAACCCACATCTGTACCTTACTCTCCAAACTTAAACCCTGCTCTGTATCTGCAGATAACATCCCAACTTACTTTCTCCAGTCAGCTACCCACTCACTTGCCTATCCTATCTCGATCCTCATAAACCGCTCCATCTCAGAATCTAAAGTACCTTTCATCTGGAAACACTTCTATACCATGCCTATCCACAAAGGAGGTAACTCCACTGAAATCTCTAACTTTAGGCCTATTGCCTTCCTCTACTCTCTATCTAAAGTTCTTGAAAAGTGCATTCATACTCAAGTCATGGATCATCTCTCACAGGAAAACCTACTTACACCTACTCAACATGGTTTTCAACCAAAGCATAATACCTATACGGCACTCCTATCCTTTCTCAATACTATTTCCCTGGCCAGAGATGACCATAAACTTATCTCCTGTCTCTTCCTTGACCTCTCTAAGGCCTTCGATACCGTCTCTCACTCTCTACTATTAAACTAACTATCCAACCTCAATTTCTCTCCTGATACAGTGGCATGGTTTGAAAGCTATCTTAGAGAGAGATTCCAATCTGCAAAATGGGATACTGCTCTATCAACTCCATTATAAATACAAATGGGAGTCCCTCAAGGATCCATTTTAGGGCCATTACTTTTCAACATCTTCACAAACTTGCTCTATACCTCCTGCCCACACTCCTCTATTATACAATATGCCGATGACTCTACAGTAATAACTACTTTCACTCAGAACTTTTAACAGTTACCCAGTCTTCCTTTCACTCAGTAGAAACATTGCTCTCCAAACAACCAACTCATCCTAAACCCTAAAAAAAACAAAACTCCTACTCTTCCTTCCTAAAACAGCTAACCACATTAAGACCTCCTTCACTATCCAGTCACTCAATAAGACACCAATCATAGCCGAATCAAGCTCAAAACTCCTTGCTATTACAATCGATGACCAACTAAAATTTGATCTCCACATAAATAATTGTATCAGGAAAACCCACCTTAAGGTTGGTCTACTATATAGAAATAACAACTTTCTTACTCAGGAATCCAGGATAGCTATCACTCATGCCTATCTTCTTCCCTGCTTAACATATTGCTCTCAAATTCTTACTAACCTTAACTCCTCTCTCCTTGCTAGACTTCAGACTACTTATCACAAAGTAGCTAGATTTGCAACCCAACAACCCTACAGATCTCACCACTGTCTCTCACTAAGATACTTAAACTGGCTCAAACTGCCCCAACTCCTCCTTCTCTCTCAGCTCCAAATCATACACTCAATCCTATATTAGCCATCTTTCTGTGCAGCCTTACACTCTATCATCTCCCACTATGCTCCTACAAGAAGCCACCGTAGCTCTCCCAAGACCTTCTAAAAATCTACAAACCCAAATCTAAAGCAGGACAAACATATATAGCCACCTCCCCTCTATTGAATGGAACAAACTTCCCCTCGAGATTCGAACACAGGCACATCCCACACAGTTTAAGCTAACACTAAAGGAATATTTCAATAAGAAATGGATCTGCCACTGCTCAAACCCTCCTTGAAAACTTTCCGTTCTCAACTTTCCTCAATCTATGTACTTCTCTCTGTAATACTCACATAACTTCTGGTCTGATTTGGTAAAAAAAAAAAAAAAAAAAAAACACACTTGATTTTTGTACTTTATATTATTTTATGCTTAACTAATATATGTACAAACAATTGTTATCTGTATACAAATTAGCTGTATTCTACTTGTATAAACTCTATACTAACTACTTAATGTTATACTTGTATGTACTGGAGCTTTTCTCCCCTGGCCTCTGCTGAAAAACGGACTTGGCTCAGTTAGATATTCCCGGTCAACAAATGTAAAAAAAATAAATAAATAAAATGTGTGTTTTGAGAAGCATGGCTTAACTGTATTAATTGTAAGACCCAAGCGACCAAACTGATTTGAGAAAGCACAGAAGCCTGAGCATATTACATTTGGAAAAGCTCTGTCTTACAATAGTGTTGTATGGAACAGTAGGGGTTAGTAAAGGAGTCATTGCTGAGGGTGTGCTTTATTACTATTGAATTTAGTCCCAAAGCTGCTATTAGTCCAGATACCAATAGTGTAAGGCATACTTATATTGACCGGTCCTGCTAAACAGTTACTAGTGGTTGTTTTGCATGTTTTGTATGTACGGATTGCGACTGCTGCATTGATATTAAATAACCTGCTCCCTTACTAGCATAAGAAATGGTCTGCTATATTTTTTATATATATTGTTCCTAACTTTGTTGCTGTTGCTATTTACTGCATAAAAGGCTTCAGTAGTTATTTCTCACTATTGTAATCCCTAAACACCCTCTCTCCTTGTTTCTGTCTTCCAGGTATCTCTAAGGTCTCTCACCCTTCTCAGCCCACCCCTTAAGGAAAACTCTAGGGACTTCTGTTGGCAAATACAAAAACTCCACAGCAGTGTTCCTTGCTTTTTCAACTATGAAATAAAAAGATACAAGGTTGTACAACTTTCTAGTGATATTGACCTTAGTGTGACCAACATAACTACAGCACTCCGCTTGGGAACCGCAGCACTAGCCAAAGCTTCCTCTAGATTACCCCCTCATAGAGTATAGCTTTCTTTTCCCTGGAAACCAGAACTTAAGTAGCTGAATTCTAAATATTTCAAGGAAGCTGGTAACATAGCTAAACAAAGTACCTTGCATGTACACTTTGTGTTTTACACTGGGCTCACTGATTGACTCTGCACAATCGCAATCTGGTGTACACCATGCACTCAATCCCCCAATTACGTATACCAATTAGTCCTCTTTTACCCATATTTTCCTGGCTCAAGGAAGCGAGGTTTCTTAAACTTTGAATCCCTCGTGCCATTTTCCTCCATAGCCATTCATTTGCTAGAGCTCACGAACCTGTCGGCAGCGGTAAGGAAGCTGTTGTTTCACCCAAACTACAAAACTGTTGTTTTATTTTATTATAAAACTGATGTTCTTACTCTGTATGTACCTAATGTTTAACTTTGTAGTGCTGTAATGATTTCAGATGTATGCCACTTACTGTGTAGATATTCTCACTACTGCTATACTTTTGCTGAATGCTCTGAGGTAGCTCTATAGTTGGGAGAGTGTATATATACTATCCATTCTTTATTTTTACATGGGTAATAGCATTTCGCTAAATGCATACAACATATGGACAGGCCAGCATTGTAGATAGGTGTATGGCCCTATATGCCTGAATATTTCTGGATCTGTTGTGACTCCAAGGGACAGTCATTAACTTCTTTTACTTTTCTTAAGCACCCACTCAAACGTGTGTTTTGAGACGCATGGCCTAATGCTGTTTGTTGGATGTCACATAACCTCTCCATAATTGTGAATTCAGGATATTGCCGTAATATTGCTATTTTACCTTTTAAAACATGTGTTTTGAGAAGCATGGCTTAACTCTGCATTAATTGTAATACCCAAGTGACCAAACTGATTTGAGAAAGCGTGGAAGACTGAGCAAATTACATTTGGAAATGCTCTGTCTTACAATAGTGTTGTATGGAACAGTAGGGGTTAGTAAAGGAGTTATTGCTGAGGGTGTGCTTTATTACTATTGTATTTAGTCCCAAAGTTGCTATTAGTCCAGATACCAATAGTGTAAGGTGTGCTTATATTGGCCGGTCCTGCAAAACCGTTACTAGTGGTTGCTTTGCATGTTTTGTATGTACGGATTGCGATTGCTGCATTGATATTGAATAACCTGCTCCCTTACTAGCATAAGAAATGTTCTGCTATATTTTTTATATATATTGTGCCTAACTTTGTTACTGTCGCTATTTACTGCATAAAATGTTTCAGTAGCTATTTGTCACTATTGTAATCCTTAAACACCCTCTCTCCTTGTTTCTGTCTTCTAGGTATCTCTAAGGTCTCTCACCCTTCCCAGCCCACCCCTTAAGGTAAACTGTAGTGACTTCTGTTGGTGCATACAATAACTCCGTGGCAGTGTTACCTTGCTTTTTCAACTAAGAACTGAAAAGACATAAGGTTACACAACTTTGTACTGATATTGACCTTAGTGTGACCAACATAACTATATAGCACTCCAATTGGGATCCGCAGTACTTGCCAAAGCTTCCTGTAGATTACCCCCTCATAAGGTATAGCTTTCTTTTCCCTGGAAATCAGAACTTAAGTAGCTGAATTCTAAATATACTGCAAGGAAGCTGGTAAAATAGCTAAACAAAGTACCTTGTATTTACCCTTTGTGTTTTACACTGGGCTCACTGATTGACTCAGCAGAATTGTGGTCTGGTGTAAAACACCGCTCCATTCGCCTACGGCTCACTCCGCTCCCCATACCCTACTCCCAATTCCCACCCACCCCACTGTTCTTACTCTAGTACCTCTACTAGCCACACCCCATCCTTTTAGCCACAACCCATCCTTTTACATCCAATCACATACTATTACTCATTAGAGTACAAAATAATACTCAACCAGTTAGCCTCTACTAATCACAACAGTACTTGCATACCTGTTGAGGCCTCTCTCCTGTCCTTACTCTTTACCAATCTCTACCACCTTTTCAGAAACATAATCCTTATAATACCCACTGTACCTATGGCTAGACACATAAAACTATTATCCTTATATGCACTCCTATCTTTTCTATCTATATCCTATGTCCTAACCAGCTATGAACACCTCATCTATGCTACATATCACCATCCCGTTAAGCAGACTTCATTACCAATTGAATTAACCGCACTAGACCACATAAACATAACACCTACATCCATCTACCTACTACCTTGCTACCATAGACTAGCCCACATAACTCATCTCCAAGCTAGGAAAGCATCTAACACACTCTGTAAATTCCTTCAGTTTGCTCATAGACTTCAACACCCATTGCTAGATGGTGACATTCACTCCAACCCTGGCCCTAACAGCAAAGATGCCACAGTCCCCCTTAAATCAGATCCCTCTATTTCATTCACTGCATAAGAACTCCTAACTCCATCTATATATCCCATCTTAACATAGAGAGCGTAAACAATAACATTTCCAGCCTTCATGCTCTCTTAGAAGTTCATTCTTTCGATATCCTATGCCTAACAGAAACTTGGCTAAAACCTGCAACCCAAGACAATGAAATCACCCCACCAGGATACAATATGTTGAGATTAGACCACAAAACCAAAAAGGGTGGAGGGGTAGCAATACTTTACAAATCAGGGCTACTAGTTACTTTACTAGATAGTAATGCTGAAATACTTATTTCCAAACTTCAGATCAATGCCACAAAGTCCATCTACATAATATGATCCTACCTCACTCCTGCTAATAACATTACCACCCTTGAAAATATCCTTAGCTGGCTTTCTACTTCCTTCCCTCAAGAAACCTTAGTGCTGGGTGACTTTAATATAGATTGGAACAACTGTACTTCAGCCAACCCTAGCACTCACATAAATCTATATGTTTTTTCCCAAACTATTACCACCACTACCAGAATCCTTAAACCTAATAACAAAGGAAGCACCTTAGACTGGATTCTGATAAATAGTCATCCCCATACATACAATGCAGGTACCCTTCCTGATGACATTAGTGACCACTCACTAACCTACATAATTAGACAAAAGATCAATATTCCCAACCCAACCTTATATAGAACTACCCGGACTAACAGAAATTTTAACCTAGAAAGCTTCCAAACTGAACTTAAGGCATGTGACTGGACACCTCTAAAACACCTCCAATTAGAGGAAGCAGTGTTATACTTTAAGACCAAATTCCTACAAATCCTGGACTACCATGCCCCTATTAGCTCTATCAGAATTAGGACTAGAATTGTTCCATGGCTAACAAAAGAGACTAGGTATAAAATCCTACAGAGAAACAAAACCTGTGCCAAATGGAGATCTTCAAAAAAACCAACAGATCATCAAACATTTAGACAGCTGAGAAATGCTACTAAAAATTAATACTTCTTGACAAAAAAAAACTTATACTCTCAACTTCAACTAACTCACCAACATAAACCTCAAAAGTTCTGGACAGGCATTAATAGACTCCTCCATCCAGGCTCTCTAAAACATCAACCCCATCAGGCACCACCCACGACAATCCTAAGCTTATTGCAGAAGCCTTTAATACGTTCTTTACTGAAGCTGTCCAATCTCTTCCTAATTCCCTACCCTCCTGTTAGCACAAACCTGCCTTCCACCATAGCTAGCTTACCTCCCTCATTTCATTTACAACCTGTCCCAACATCCCTCATCTGCACCCTACTTCATAAACTCAAACCGTGCACACCCTCAGCTGACCATCTTCCAGCTGAATATCTGCAACTGGAAGCTAAAGTTATAGCCTATCCCATTTCCATCCTAATAAACAGAACCATTACTGAAGGAGCCATCCCTTACATCTGGAAGATCTCCCATATTATCCCAATACATAAGGGTGGTAACTCAACAGAACTCTCAAACTATCGCCCAATAGCCTTACTCTCTCCTCTAGCAAAAATCATGGAAAAATGCATCCACAGATAACTACTAGATCACCTACTCCAAAATAATTTACTAGCTAACTGTCAACATGGCTTTAGACCATTACATAGCACAACCACAGCCCTCCTATCCTTCTCTGACTGTATTAACAAAAATTGTAATACCAGTACTCTAACCTCAGCACTGTTTATTGACCACTCAAAAGCCTTCAACATGGTCAACCATCACCTACTTTTAAAGTTACTTGAATTCCTCTCCCTAGATATACAACCACTACTATGGTTCAAGTCCTACCAAGAAAATAGGCAACAGGCTGAGCTCTGGGATAACAATCTATCCACATATCCCCCTGTTACCCTTGGTGTCCCTCAAGGATCTATTCTGGGCCCTCTCCTATTCTCAATCTTTATCAATGATCTAAATGAAAACATTCCTCAAGCTACCTGCATACAATATGCAGATGATTCCACATGAATTTGCCCTGCTACTTCCGTATCTGAACTACATTCCCTTACCCAAAAAGTGATTAATATAGTAGAAAACTGGTTCCTACAGCACTGCCTCCTGAAGCCCCCCAAAAACAAAACTATTGCTCTTTACTCCAACGCAAAAGTCGCCCCAATAAACTTCAAAATTTATTCTAATAATGGAACTGTCATCTCCTGAGCCAACCACAACTCTTAGGAGTTACAATTGACCACAACCTTAACTTTGACACACACATTAACTCTACAATAAAAACAATAAATAGAAAACTAGGCTCCCTCTATAGGAATAAGCCCTTCCTTACTCCGACATCTGGAACTACTACTACCCACACCCATCTTATCTCCACCCTCCTCTATGCATCACCCATTTATACCACTCTATCCAAAAATAACCTCAACAAACTGGCTACCTCCTATAATAATATTGCCAGATTTGCCACCAGCTCCCCATATAGAACCCACCATTGTCACAATCTAAAACAGCTAGGTTGGCTGGAACTTCATAATCGGCGTCAATTTCTCCATCTTATTATTGCTTACAAGACCCTTCATCATCCTAGCAATACTCCAATACTCACTAGCCTTATCGCCCCTTATAAAAATCTTACAACCTTATGCTTTGCAACTAAATTACTTGTATCCATTCATAAATCCAACAATAAGGCTGGAGACTTACTGTTTTCCAACACCGTGGGGAAAACATGGAACTTACTTCCCAGAGAACTCTCATCTCTTCCCTCAACACTACTTTTCAAAAAGCAACTTAAAATATACCAGAATTCTCACTGGCTATGCCCGTGCACTAACCCAGACTAATAATCCCCTCCTGCTATGTTCAGCTACTTGCTTATCTCAGTATTGCTGCTTTCTGTCTACCTCCTCCACAAACCTCAGAAAATATGATCTGTAAGCTACTGAAGTCTGTCTTGATTTAGTCTTTACAGGGAACCTCTACAGAGTATAAACTGGCTTAGCAAGCTATCAACTGTAGACATACATCCCTATAATCATGTACTTGTTTCTTTCTTCTTTAATATGTTAGTTACCTCAGTACAATGCTTTACGTAAATATTTGCATTCCTGGTCTTTAGTGGAGCTTATCTCCCCGGGCCTCTACTGAAAATGGACATATATCCAGTTAGACTAGCCCGGTCAACAAATGTAAAATAAATAAATAAAATAAAATAAATGTTATATGAATGTAATCACATTAGCAAATGAATGTGGAATTTTTAACATATATTACTTAATGTCTTCTTATGTATATTAATGAAGGTCTGTTTAAAAATGTTTGTAATATGTAGCAGCTTTACTCCCTGGGACTCTGCTGAAAAGGGATTTTTCAATAAACCCAGTCAGACAAACTTGGTGAACAAAAGCAAAATAAAAATAATAATGAAGGCTGAACAGAGAGAGGCAATAACAACCTTTGACCTGGATGTTATACTCTAGTTTATAAGTTACGTAATATAGAATGTTTCCCTTACAACAGTAGAAACTAGGCACATGATGGTCAAAGGCCAGGTCACTGATGAAATATGTTCCCAAGTCCCTAACTACTGGGTTTACTGGCAGGTTCATAGGCTGCTACTAGGCTAACGCCCTCTGCTACTCTTACAAGCCTTGCTGTGCACACCAAACTCACTTGAATCCAAAGGGTCATGAGTGGCTATATGGATGGCAGGGTATGTTAGTAGGGAGGTAACTAAGAGTTTTATGGGGGGACGGGGTGTTAGAATTATACTTTTCTTATTGATGGTGTCTGTTCATAATGGACATGGGTGCCAGGCTGGGACAATTTACAATTTCCCATCCAATTGTGAAGGTTTAATTTGAACAGGGTTAGGGATGAATTGTGTTTCATATGGATGTGAAGCCTATTCCATAGCATGGGGATCATTTAGGACACATTATATCTTTCTTCAATACATCCTGTTTAAGTTACAAGTGAAGTTCAGATCCCTGGCTCTGGTGCATCTGGTGTTGCTTGTTTTGCACATGGGTAACACATCCATCAGGACTGGGTCTAAGGTAAACCTGTCAGACAGGCAAAGATACCATCTCAGCAACATGTAAGAGTCTGAATACACAAATAGAGCCTTAAGGTGATGTCCTGGTAAGAAACTTTTGTGGGCATCCCAGCTTTTGCACGTGTCTGGTTAGGTACATACCAAAGGCGGATTGTACTCAATAATAGGTCTGATAAGGGCTAAGTAGAGAAGTACTATAACTTTCTTTGACCTTGATGCCATACACTTACCTATAAGTTGTGTGACACATAATGATTTTCTTACTGTCTTAACTAGGTGTTAGTCAAGGCCAGATTACTGAGTACATATGTTCCCAGATCCCTTAGTGCTGGTTGACTCTTAGGGATGTTTTATCAATGAAGTAATTAACTTGGGTTGGCAGTTTCCTTAATGGCATTTTATTACATTTTTTGACATTGGGTTTTTGGCCATATCTTTGGCTTTGGTACCAGTCATTTGTTTGTGTGAAACTCTATTGCAAGATGTTAATGTCTTGAGGGAATCTATAGTAGCTCCTAATTTACAGACATTTGTGAACTTGTTGAGCCAGAGGCCTCAAACATTAGTCTTGACTTCTGAGAAGTAGATGCCAAGCAAGACCGGTTCCAGCACAGAGCCTTGGGGTACTCTACAGGTGACCAGTCTCTTAATGGAGGTGGTCTCATCCAATTTAACTTCTTGAGTCTTGTCTGTGAGATAGCCAGCAATCCAGCTAGTTATGTAGGGATTTATACCTAGTTCGGAGAGCTTTTCAACAATGCCAAAGTGGGGTATTGTATCAAATGCCTTTGCTAGGTCAAGATGTACAGAATGCACTGTTTTACCCAGAATGCACTGTTTTACCCTCACCCATTGCCTTGGTGACCCTTTCAAAGAAGTCTACCAGGTTAAGTAGACATGACCTTCCCTTAACAGAGCCAAACTGGGCTGGGTCCAGTGCCTCTAGGTTGTCGATGCCCTTTTTTATCATTTTCATGATAATTCATTCCATAGCTTTGCATATTAGGCTTATATTAACTGATGGGTCTGTTGTTCTTGGTTAGTTTCTGGAGGGGAATGACTGTTGCAGTCCTCCATTCACCTGGAATGTAGCCTGTTTCGAGACTGTAGTTGAAGAGTACCTCACATGGTTCTAAATAATTGAATTTAAAACTGTTCAGGAGGCAACCGGAGATGTTATCACTACCCTTAGAGGCAGAATAGCTAGCTTTAGGGAGTGCTACAAGGACCTGGTCTTTGCTAATAGTTGAGGGAAATATGTTACAAGGGAGTACACCTGGAAGAGCTGGAGGGGCAGTGGGGAATGAAGTATGAAGTGACTTTATCAGCCAGTAGATTTACTATGTCACCTTGACTGGAGAAGGTTGTGCCATCCACGAGCAGTTCAGCACACTGCTGTGTGTTAAATTCAAGGTTCCGGACATAGCTGAAGAAAGCCTTTTGACATTCCTTAGCCTGTGAGGCTATCCTAACCTTGTAGATGTCCTTGTTGGACTTAAATTAGATGACTTAGTTTCTTGTTTAGTTGTCTAAGAGAGCACTTGTCTTTAAAGGAGTTGGTCTGCATGATTTTGGCCATGAGCTTTTTTTGTTTTATTATATACCCTATTTAGGTGAGGATTCCACCAGTGGGATTTGTTTTTAGTGTATGTTTTGGGTTTACTTCTGCTAGGTACGGCAGCCTCTATTCAGCTATTCACATGTTTGAATAGGCACTATGTGAATAATACTGCATGGGTAGTTCTGGTCTCCGTTCATAGTTTCATAGTTATATATTAGGCTAATGACAACCAGGGGTCTTATAAGCCTAGCCCTGCAATCCATCCCAATTGTGTCCCTTTGTATCATGAGCATTTATTAGGAGTAGGTATGTTAGGATGTTTCTAATGGTTATGGATGGGTATGTTAGTTTGGCTGCCTCTGTCTACATGGTCATCAAACCCAGGGTGAATTTCTGATTTCTCATCCATTGGTCAAGATTATGCTTATGTAGGGTTAGGGATATACTCTGCTTCACATGGATGGGGAGCCAATTCTAGAGCATGGGGATCCCCTGAGACACATATCTGTCTTACTAACATGTCTTATTTATGTCATAAATGTATATCCTTGGATCTAGTGGTTCAGATGCTGTTTATTTTGTGGATGCACTTAAGGTCCATCAGAGTTGGATCCAGGGATGACTTGTATGGCAGGCACAGAGTTCCTCTCACTTACCTATAGGAGACACAGTACAGATATAAGGCTTTAAGGTGATCTATATAAGACAATGAATTTATACCATGGATTGTCCTGGCAAGGAATCTTTGTGGACATTCCAACTGTTGCATATGTCTGGTCAGGTACTTGCTGATTTATTTTCAATAATGGATCTGATAAGGGCCTAACAAAGTGGCACTATGATTTCCTTGGACCAGGATGACATGCCCTTACTTATAAGCTGGACAACATGGAATGATTTTCTTACTACTTTGGTCACATGTTGTTCAAAGGGTGGATTATTGTCACATATATTCCCAGATCTCTAATTACTAGGTCAGCTCTTAGGGGTGTCTTATTAATGAAGCAGTTTTCCTGGATGATATTTTCCCCAAACGTTACTACAGTACATTTCTTGATATTGAGTTTTAGTCAGGGACTTTGGCACCAGTAATTTTCTGTGTTAAACCTTCTTGTAAGATGTTTGTGTCATGGGGGGGATTTATGATAGCTCCTAATTTGCAGTCATCTGCAAACTTGGTCAGCCAAAGGCCCTTAACATACTTTACCCCAAGAAGTAGATGCCAAATAGGAGAGGTCTCAGCAAAGAGTTCTGAATTAGCCCACTAGTGACCAGTCTGTTGGTGGGGGGGTGGTATCACCAACCTTGACTTCCCGGGTCTTGTCTGTGAGCCAGCTAGAAATCCAGTGAGTCATGTAGGGGTTGATGTCCAGTCCGGTGAGATTGTCAACTATACCTGAGAAGGGTATTGTATTGAATGGCTTAGCCTGGTCCAAGTAGGTGGTATGTACTGTTCCCCCCTCATTCACTGCCTTCTTAACCTTCTCAAAGAAGTCCATTGAAATTTGTAGGTATGATCCTCACACCACACAATGTTCTGCAAATTTTCTGCAGCTTGTTGCCTTAGTAAGCCATGAGTTCAAATCCTAAATGATCTAAATATAATGCATGATTATGACTCCATCATCAAAGTGATGACTGCATTATGCAGTGCATGTGTTTGGGTATACACAGCATCATGCAATATTTTTACTGGTTTTCCATTGTTCTTTGTGTCTAACCTTCCCTCCCCCATGAGACATTAAGCTAAAAGTTAGGAAGACCCTTGAATTTTGACAAAATTACACTTGATAGGATGCAGTTTGCCTTAGAATAGTTCCTAACTGCTACTGGTTTAGCTGAGTTTTCTGGGTTGATTTTTACTTCAAAGGAGACATCTTTGTGATCCAACCTCATTAGTGAGGACATGACATGGGAGTGGGGGTTGCTCTCCCATGTTAATGAATACCAGATGCAGTATGTTTGATCCTGTGGTTGCAGCATTGCACTGCCCCAGGGTGTTTGTGTTAATAAAATCAAAGAAACATTGTGCCAGTAAGTGTGAAGCAGTGTATGCTTCCCAGTCTATAGATGGGTAGTTAGTCACCCAGGAATAGGGTGTTTAGTTGAATGATGGTCTTGTCTAGCAGGTTTAAGTAAAAGTCATGAGATTCTAGGGACATAGATGGTGACCTGTAACTAGACATGATATGGTGAGGGACCTTACCTATGGTGACTTGCACATGGATGAACACCATGGTATGTTCTATTTTGTTGTTGGGCTATGAGATTCTGGGTGTGAGCATCTTCTATTCAGGGTTAGAGGAAGGGCTAGGTAACAGGATAGTTTTAGATTTGTGTAACTGTCTTGTGTAATTTGGTGACTTTTTTATTTTGAAAGTAAGGTGCAGGGCTTGGAGTTGGGGGCAGCTGTAGGGTAGGGTTAGCACACATGAGTAATGTGGTGCAGGGTGTTAAAGCTAGTGTCTCTTTTAAGATCATTATGTAAACATACTCTAAGTATTTCTAGGTATCCCATTTCAGGTGTCTGTCTTACAAAAGGCAAGTTCCTATATTCATCGAAAGCGTTCAAACTTTGGGCAGATGAAACATTATGAACAAATATTTCTTTCCTTTAATATATGTCTAAATGCATGTGTCAGTTTCATAGTAATTATTTTAAGTTGCAACACTGAAAAAACACATATCGGTCAAAGCAGTCTTTTTAAAAAAAGATGCAACAGAGTACAGTGAATGGAAATTTCACATGAAAGCATCATATCTAAGATTACAGGTATAATTACATAAATCATCCCTGAGAAGTCTCTCTCTCTCTCTCTCTCTCTCTCTATATATATATATATATATATATATATATATATGTGTGTGTGTGTGTGTGTGTGTGTATAAATATAAGTATCCCAAGCTTCATTAGAAAACGTATGTGAGACAAATCATAAATAATAACTGAGTCTTAAATTTTATTCTACATACAAACTCAATGAATAAACTTGCTCCCATGTTACAGGCTCCCTTCATCTGTTCTAATACTGTTACTATATTTTGTTAAAAATCTCAGTAGGTAGAAGAGTGGTAGGTCTTGCTGAGTTATTAATGTTTATGTACTTTTATACTAGATAATGGTGCTAAAATAGTGCGCTTCTCCAAGATATGCAGAAATCTGTTTTACAGTGGTACCAGTAATGAGTTAGTGCCCAAGTCTCACACTTACTCATCAGTACAGCACGATTGATTTTGTAAAAATCAGTCAAATGCAATGGCTGAGTGAATGCACATTATTTATAATGAATAGTGACAGCTCTACTGCTATTACTCAATATAATTTATAACCCGAAGCCTGAAGCAGTTGCAGTGATTTCAGTTTTGCAAGATGTTCAGTATTTAGCATGGTGCCGAAAAGCTAATATCTTTAATAGACTGTTAAATCGTGTATATGGTAAATACAAATCCTTGGTCTTCGATATAATATAAGATCCATTATATATGTCTTTGGGCAGCGCCAGTTGATATGTGTCATATTTCAATATTTTATCAATCTGAAGTTTTCATGTCATACCAACATACTGCATCAGAAACAATAATGCTGAATTAAACTGTTTTATACAAAATAAAACTACATTTGCATTTTAAATACATCTTATATGATGGAGTCGCATATTATTTTAATGTGATCACAAATTATTTTTTCCACGACAGTTATTCCCTTCTGCTTAGCAAAAATAATTTCAGGTCTTACTTCTCTTCTCTCCTTTCTAGGTTTACTGGCTGTACAGGTAAGTGAAGTAATCATTTCTAATAGAATTTCTGCATATATTCACTTTCAAAATATTTTTCACTTGAGAATGGATTGTTTTAACAAATTTATAACTTTTTTCCTTCACTTAGTTGATACAGTTATGTGACAGTCCCTATCCCTACATTAAGGCCATTTCTGAGTATAGCCATTGCACAGATAATGTTCATAAGGTAATATACTATGAGGTCTCATACTGAATGCAATAACTCAGGAAATAGGTAGGCAATATCTTCTTTTAGATATTGGATATCAACAGCAACAGTTTCAAGTTTATATCTGTATTTTTGTTTTGTCTTTAATTTGAAAGCCATCTATGATGCTTGTGTTGCATGCTTATATCTCCAGACCATCTTTAGACTGATTTGATTTTTCTTTTCTGTGAACTACACCGTTTTCTAATGTTTATATATTATTGCAAAGATCACTTCTTTTCAGGTTTATCCATATACAGAAATTACTAATGTCTGATACTACCAGTTTTGTATTGTCTACAGCTTTCATCCTTTTTAGGAGTTAACTTATTTTAAAATATTGTCCTGGTATGTACTAACCAGAAGATTTCTGCTCACGCTCTTAGAATGACACTGACATATTTGATGCCATCTTCTGTAAATGCTTCAGAACCATTCAAAAGCCTTCTTAGATGAGTTAGTCTAGTCCATCATGAAAAAATACACACACACACACACACACACACACACACACACACACACACACACACACACACACACACCTTGATTCAAGCCATGTAATCCAAGTAAAGTAGAGAATATAGTTTTCCTTTCTCTACTAAAAATCTCTTTTAACATGTAAATCAGTGATATGAGGTTAATTAAAACAAGAGTTTCCGCAATCTTTTATGTTTACTGCTTGTACCTGTAAAGTCTCTGGTAGTCACCAAGGATTGATTCAATAATAGGACCATGACAACGGGACAAGCTCATCCACAGCATCCCTCCAATGAGTGGTGAGATGACAAAGGCACACTCCTTCTCTGTATCCCCACACTACCTCCACTTCTCAAACTCTTGTCACCTGTGTCATAGTCAGGGCCTTATCCTTGTATGTAGAGGAATTCATCTTTTACTTAACATGTACGATTTTACAAAAAAAACAAATAATCTCCCAGCATCAACATGTTTTAGGGTTAATGTTTTTTATTGTATAATTAATATACTGATGAAATAATTAAACAGTTTCTTAAATCTGGTCCCCACATTAATCTGAAAGTGAAATAATGAGCAATACCTCTCTATAAGTTCTTCAACACCTACAGATCATGCTATATTAACAGTGCTGTACTAGGATAACTATGGACTAAACACGATGGCTGGAATTAAAAAAAATGTATACGAGTGTGTGTGTGTGTGTGTGTGTGTGTGTGTGTGTGTGTGTGTGTGTGTGTGTGTGTGTGTGTGTGTGCACGTGCATGTGTGTCTACATGTGTGTGCATGTGTGTCTGTGCACCTGAAAGTAGCTACTGTTGACAGACAATACTAATAAAGCATTTTGGGAGACTGGCGAGGCAATAATTTTACTAGATCACTAATAAACGAACACTTATCTGGCTAGTCAGGGACAGTGAAGTATGCTTATGTTTGTATATGTTGAATACATGTTCACATGTATATGTGCACTTGTATGTGTATGTGTGCATCTGGGTCTTTGTTAGTGTCTGTGTTTATATAAAAATTTACTGTAGAAAATGTAATATTCGCTAATGTGTAAAAGTATATTTCACCTGATCATAGTTAAACAGAATAGGTGCACCCAGTCAGGAAAAGTATCTATTTTAGGAGGTGGCAATTGAGAGGCAGCATGTTCACTTGACACAGTTAAATGATCATCTGGCTTCCAAATGTGTGACAAGCCGATGATGGCCAGACTATGTCCCAGATGACCTAGGATTAAATTCAAATCCAGGAACTGCAGGCGTTAGGCAGAAAATATGGCAGTGAATAGATGATTTTTCTTTTTCGGCCCCTTTAGCCCCTCAACCCTCCTTTTTGTTACATGCATAAAGATGAGCCATTCATTCCTCCTGGGCCCAGTAACCTGCAGCTACTGTGTTTAATGGGACTTGAGGGTCTTTACAGTGGGAAGTGATATCATCATACACAGGAGATTGTGGTTTTCCATGTCAAGCTCTAACATCCCAATATGCATGCCCTCTATATCAATGGAACTAGTAGTGAGTGGATGATACCATATTGTGCATTCTGTGGGGAGGATGGTGGTCAAGTCTACTGCAAAACTGACACCCTTTTAGAGGCTATTTGCAATAACAGGGGAAAAAGAAGGAGTAAAGGCAATTACGCTGACCAAAGCAAAACATTCACAAACTATAGGTCGGATTAGGATAATAGGAGGTTCCTAGGCTATTGGCTCTGAGACCCTTATAAGCCTAGCCAAGAGTTTAGCCCATGTTTAGACAAATCAGCACCCAATGCCCCTGTCCAGCAGGGACATGGGTGGAATCCCAGGGGTATATTTTCTGTTTCCCATCCACGTATCCAGGTTGCACTTAAAAAGGGTTAAAGAGGTACTCTGCTTAATGTGGAGAGGGAGTCTATTCCATAGATGAGGGAGTCTGTGGGACACAAATTCGTCCTGCCAACAAGTTTTGTTGATGTCACAGACCAGGTTGAGGCCATGCATGTGGGTTACTCGAGTGGAGCTTGACTTTTGGATATGCAGCAGTCCCACCAAGGTGGGGTCCATGATCGCCCTGTATGCTAGACAGAGGTCACCTCTGAAGAGTCTGTATGAAACTGAGTAGAGGGAGAGAGCTTTTAGCCTATCTGTGTATGGTAGATGTTTAAGGCCCTGGATTCTGATGGTGAGGAACCTCTGTGGTCTCTCCAGCTGCTGCATGTGCTTTGCAAGGTACATGCCGAAAGGTCCATTGTACTCAATATTGGGCCTTATAAGGGAAGAATACAGGGATGTTGTGACCTCCTTGTTCCTGGATGAGATACCCTTACTTATGAGGTGGGCCATGTAGAAGGCTTTCCATACTATGGAAGCAACATGGTGGTCAAAAGTCAGGTTGCTATCAACCTGGGTGCCCAAATCCCTCATGACTGATTGAGTGCTTAGGGCATTGTTATTAATGTGATAATTTGTGGTGACATCACTCTCCCCAAAGGGAATGATGATGCATTTTTTGGTGTTCAGCTTGTGGCCATGTTTCTTGCACTAGTCATTTGTCTGAGTGAGACCCTCTTGAAAGATGTCCACATCACTAGGGGAATTAATGACAGCACCCAGTTTGCAGTCATGTGAAAACTTGGTCAGCCATAGCCCACTGGTTTTGGCCTGCACCTTAGAAAAGTATATCCCAAATAAAAGAGGCCCCAAAACCAAACTCTGGGGTACTCAGCTTGTTACGTGTCTATTGCTTGAGGTAGTTTTCCCTATTTTGACTACATGGATTCTATCAGTGAGCCAATTTGCTATCCATCTGGTAACATATGGAATGATGCCTAGTTGAGAGAGTTTATATATTATCCCTGAGTGGGGAAGATGGTCAAAGGCTTTGGCCAGGTCAAGGTAGGTGGTGTGCATCATCTTCCCCTCGTCCATGGCTTTGGTGACTGTCTCAAAGAAGTCGACCAAATTTAGCAGGCATGATCTCCACTTGATGAAGCCGAACTGTGTGGGATAAGTGTTTGGAGGTTGCCAGTGTCCTTGTTAATGAGGTCCATGATAATCCATAACATGGCCTTGCATATCAGGTTAGTTAGGCTGATGGGTCTATAATTTCCTGGATTGGTGGATGCTCCACCTTTGTGTAAAGGGATGATGGTGACTGCCCTCCACTCAGCTGGGATGAAGCCAGTACTCTGGCTTTGGTTAAATACGGTGCCTAATGGTGTTGCAAGTTCCTGCCTGAGTTCACGTAGGATGCAGCCTTGGATGTTATCGGGTCCCATGGAGGCTGTATTTTGTGCCTTTGAGAGAGCAGTGATGACCTGTTCCCTAGATATAAGGGTAAGGGGACAGGTACTGGGGATGTCCTGATTTACTGATGGGGAGGACAGAGGGGTAAAGTATTCACTGAATCTGTCAGCTAGCAAGTTTGCAATATCTGCAGCATTTGTATATGTGGTCTCCTTGATGACCAGTTATGAACAGATCTGGGTGCTTCCTTTGAGGTTGCAGGCATATGTGAAGAAGGCCTTATGACTGTCTCTAGTAGATGTGGCCAATTTGGACTTGAAGTTTGCTTTGGAATATTTCACTAGTACACTTATTTGCTTGTTCAGGTTAAGGCAACATTCATTCCAGTTGGGCACCTTCTCCTTCTTGGTCTTTGGTATCAATTTTTCCTTTTGTTATAGAGTTTATTTATTGCAGATGTCCACCAGACAGGTTTACTCTTCCTTGTGGAGGATGACTTAGTCCTGCCAGGTATTCCTGATTCCATGCATCTATATAAATGCTCGTATAGTGCTTTGGTGTAGTTTTGGATACTGAGAGGGCTGTGAAGCTGTTTATACCATCCCTCAGGAGGCTGTAATCAGCTTTGGGGAAGATTTTATGTCTGATCCTAGCCAGAGGAGGGTTGGGGAAGATTGTGACTTTGAAAGTGATCACTTTCAGGTTGGATCTTACCAGGGAGAATAATACTATATGGATGCTGCAGTGGTTACTCATGTTGGTTAATACCAAGTCCAGGATATTATCACCACTTGTGTGGGTATCAACTAGCTGTTCCAAGGTATTTGCATTGACAAAATCAAGGAATCTCTGGGCATTTGTGTTCTGGCATGAGTAGTTCTTCCAGTCTATGTTTGGGAAGTTAAAGTCACCCAGAATCAGGGTAAAGGGTTGAATCTTGATGGATTCAACAGGTCCAAATAAGCAGATCGGGCATCTTGAGTCAGATTTGGGGATGGTAGCTAGCTATGATTTGAATAGGGGTCTTGTCAATTAACTGCACCTGCAGTGTCTCCTCTGTGTCATACTGTTTGACCAGCCTGGGGGTGTGTATGTCTTTAATGTATATTGAAAAGCCACCTCCTTTGGCTTTGGTGCCCACAGTTTGTGGTCTGAATGTATGACAGGGTGAGTAACCAGGTAAGGCTGGGGTGCTCTCCACAGCTTTGAGCCAGGTTTCTGTGATTGCACAGATGTCAGCATTTTCCAGGGTTAGGAATGCTTGCAATGAGTGCAGTTTCATGTTTAGACTCCTAGCATTTAGCAGCATGACCTTTAATTTGTGTTTTGTTGAAATTTTTATGTTGGTAGTTTTAACCTCATCACTTTTCCTAAAAAAAGCATTATAGGGGAAGCAAGAGCCTTTGCCAGAAGCCTGAAGCCTAGGTGAGACAGATGCAGGCCATCTCTGGCAAAGCATTGTGGTCTGTCAGTCATATCTTCCCAGGCTGTCAGGTGCTGGATCCTCATGGAATGACACCAGAAACTAAGCCAATTGTTAAAGTCAGTCATTTTCTGTTTGTATTGGGACATTATTCTGGGTGACGGCAGAATGCTACTTAAGGCTGGGGACGTACCTGCCTGGGACACATATTCAGTGAGCTCAATCATATCTCTCTTCATATAGTCCAGAGAGGTACGTCTCAAGTCATTCATATCGACATGGACTATTACAGAGTCATAACGGCACCTGTTGCTGAGAGACTTGACTGTCTGTGTGATATGGTGGATTGTGGCACCTGACAGACAACTAAACGTGACTTTCCCCTTATCCAGCCTGGTGACAGGCACATCTGCGTGTCTCAGAATGGAGTCTCCTATGACTATTATGTTGGGTTTCTGGTGACTCCTTAGTGGTTGTGAGGCACGGGTGTGTGGACTATGAGTGGTATGTGGTGTGGAGGGCTGTGGAGATCACAAGTGTTTTTGCCTCAGAGTTCTCCTTTGTTTGGGTATGTTTATGTTGAGGACCTCCACATATGTAGGTGTGTGTTGTGTAGGTGTGGGTGGTGTTTGAGGTGTAGTGATTGTGTTGACAGCCTTTTCACTGCCAGATATACTGGCTTAAGGGGGAGAGAGCTTGCACTCTAGGTTCCTATTGTAATTGCATCTCTCACAGAGAGGCATATGCTGTGAATGACTCAACTGATACTGTTGTATGTTCATATTGGGGAAGTTGGGATATAGTAGCAAAACATTGCAAATAATGCTTAGATGATGATGTTATCCTTTACAAAATTGGTCAAAGGGGAAATGAAGAGATAATAGCTTGCAGGTATAAAGGATAAAAAAATTTTAAAAACAGACTGTGTGTGCACTTATATATTTAACGTGAATATTGAAACGTGCATAATTTTGCAAAAAATAGATATAAACAGTGACAGTTTGAGTTATTCATGTGACTCTAGTAGTGTTATCAATAAATCTATATTTTAAACAGGCTTATAAAACTGTCTAAAGATTTCTGAATTACATATGGTATTCAATCATGAAACGCACAGGTATCTGAAAATGCAAATTAATACAACATTATTAATATTACTGACAGCAATATAAGCAGTCAAAAGTTTTCAAAATACCACACATAAATGAAAAACAATACAGACATTGTTTATTTAGTGATTCCATCTCATGTAAATGCAGTCAGGTTAGTTGGTTTTTCAGCAAATGTTTTCAGTGAGGCAACCATGCTAATAAAAGCATGTTTCAATTGATATGAACAGAGTGAGTTAAAACCACCATTAATCATGCAACATTTTGACCCTTTGATATCTTGTGATTTTAAAACTTATTGACTAGTAGACTGCATTCTAACACAGACAATAAATATAATAACATGATATCTCAACTTTGCCGCCATCCATTCATACTACTAGAACCATGTTTATATATCAGTTCCACATGGCCCCATGTTGCCACCCACCTCTCTCTTCTCAAATCAGATTACCAAATATACATGTTGTACATTTGTGTAACAATCACAGCTTCTCCATGTTCAGGCTGTGGCTTCCATTCTTTATCAAGATCAACAACCTCAAGATAATATTTACCATGTTTTCTGCTCTGGTTTGCTCACTGACCTAACAATGCAATAAAAACTTACAAAGTGCCACCACAAAATAATTTCAGGTAAACAGCCATGCATTTGATAGAAAAAAAAAGAAATAGGGTGATTGTGCATACCTAGACATATTACTGAAGGGGTCATTTGGGGAAATGTTTCATTTTGGGGCTTGTGCACACCTGGACATATTACTGAAGGGGTCACGTGGGAAAATCTTTCATTTTGGGGCTTGTGCACACCTGGACATATTACTGAAGGATTCACTTGGGAAAATCTTTCATTTTGGGGCTTGTGCACACCTGGACATATTACTGAAGGGGTCACTTGGGAAAATCTTTCATTTTGGGGCTTGTGCATACTAGGACATATTACTGAAGGAGTTGATTGGGTGAAAGTTTCATTTTGGTTCTTTTGCATACTTGGGCATTTTACTGAAGGGTTCACTTGGGGAAATGTTTTATTTTGGTGCTTATGCATATATGGAAATACCCCTGAAGAGGTTGCTTGGGTAAATAATTCATTGTGTGTCAAAGATGTGCTTGCACATACATGTTAGACTGCTAACATGATTACTGGGCAAAATAACTTATTTTGTGTCATTTTAGTGCTTGTGTATACTTAACACAAACTAATGAAAGGCTTGATGGGGAAATAATTAATTTGTGTGTCAGAGAATTTCTTCTGCATATTTGGACAAATTACTGAAGGGATGGCTTGGGCAAGTTCGCAGATAGTGTGTATATAAATATATGATTGTTTTTGTCATAAGTGATGGTTTAATAAGGATGTTTCTTGTTAAAAAGGGGGAGGAATTGAATAATTTATGTAATGTTGCTTAGGTTATATGATATATATGAATATATGTGAAGTATAATGTCTGTTAATATGTTAATACAATTTGATTACTTTTGTACTAATGTAAATTTGCCTATGTCACAAGTGATAATTCAGTAAAGGTGTGTTAAAAAAAGGCGAAGCATTACTTTTAATAATGGATGTGCGTACTGCAGGGATGTGGGATTATGAATTGTAAAACCACCTCATTAGCATACTACGCTTTACAACATTTCTTATTTGCATCTCATTATTTTTTAAGCCTTGCACATTAGCATACATGGCCTGTATGAATCTCATCTTTGCTACACTCACTTGTAAGCGTCAGGAATACCCCATTGCATTTATGCAAGTGACTAGGAATACTGGCCTGTATCTTATCTATGGCTTAACTCATGCCACTGACACTTTTATTGCAGCTAAGAAATGTATCAATTGCTGCTTGATAGATGCTATGAATCCAGGAATTAAAAACCCTTGTCTTCCCTGCAATAATATCTGCTTACAATGTTTCCACAAATCTGATAAGACTTGCCCATTCTCATACCAAGTCACAAACTGAAACAAAATCACTTTGGAACTATCTTATACTCACTCTCTCATTCTAAAATTCCAAAATGAAACAATTGATTGCAAACCATTGGATTTGTCTATCTCTAATGGTCTCATGGGGAAAATCCATTCCATGTCTTAATCTTGGTTTTCACGAATAAGGAATTCAAAAGCTTCTTCACACCCCCCTTACATATCTATATCTATATATAAATATATACGCAAACACTCATACAAACACACACACACACACATATATATATATATATATATATATATATATATGTATGTATATATATATATATATATATATGTCTATATATATATATATATATATATATATATATATGTATGTATATATATATATATATATATATATATATATATATATATATATATATGTATGTATATATATGTATATATATATATATATATATATGTATATATATATATATATGTATATATATATATATATATATATATATATATATATATATATATATATATATATATATATATATATATATATATATATATATGTGTGTGTATATATATGTATATATATGTATATATATATATATATATATGTATATATATATATATATATATATATATATATATATATATATATATATATATATATATATGTGTGTGTGTGTGTGTGTGTATACATATATATATATATATATATATATATATATATATATATATATATATATATATATGTATGAGTGTGTACATATAGAATCAATGTAATTTTGTTGAGACCACCAAAAACACATTAAAACTCCTGATTGCATTACCTAGAAGTGGGTGCTCATATGTGTTCTTCATAGGTGGTGCAGAAAGGTCTATTAGATTTCCGTTCTAAAAGTAAATAGGTTGCATTTTATGGCTTCAGTTTATTAAGCCACAAGTTTAACAAACAAAACCTTTCAACTCTGCTTAAAATAAACACACACACAGCAAGGCTGCTTTAATGGCTTCAGTTTGTTATGCAATAATTGCTGGACTCCCTTTGAACCATATCAACATATTTAGTGTCATTTAGGAGATAAAGCAGAAAAACACAGCAATAAAGGTATAAAAAATGAATGGCAGCTTATATACAATTATCAATGTCTGTAAACTGATTAGATTAATACTATACATTGTAGTTGAAAATAATAAATGCTGAACATTAACATGTTAAGAAAAGAAAAAATATTAACCAATCTTCTAACAGTGACATTACAAAATAGCATGTGTGAAAACTGAAAAGTCTTAGAAAAATACTGAAGGTTATTTATAAGAACCCAGTGTACATTACATTGTGTAAAGGGGAAGAGGTAGATGGATGGGAGAAGATGGATAGATTACCCTGAGATGATAAAAGAAAAGGAGAAGGAGGATTCAGAAGGAAGTGGTGTGTTTAAGGGAAAATACAATATTTATGTCTAGGTAATTAAATGATAACAGTACTGACAGCACCTGAATGGGTTCATTGCAGTAAGTGTAATGTCAGGGGCAATGCCTTTTATTTTATTTGCTAAGGGACTATACTACTGTCTTTCTTAACTCAAACATTTACAAGTGTCTTTGTTTTGTAGGGGTATTTCTTTCTATTTTCAGCAGAGGACCGGGGAGAAAAGCTGCAAAGTATTTCAAAAATACACTTTTACAATCTTCAAAAATAATACAAAAACATTTATTTGACATAATGTGACAGAATTGTTTAAAACCGATGCAAATTATATGACACATTTTAGCCAGGTTAGTGAAATTAGTTATAATGGTCTAATACAAACAGAATTGCAATATAAATGAGAAAAGAAATCAGGGCTAGGGCATATTTAAGTAGAAAGTCAGAGGAAATAAACTGAATGAAGTTAGGAAGTGAGTAAAGAAGGGGGACTAAGGAGGCGTAAGGTATGCATACGTACTTGTTCATATTTAAGGATACAGTTTATCCTAGAGCTCAAGAAAGAACAGAGAAAGATTGGGGTGAGGAAGCCTTTCAGAATGGTTTTACATGACTCAAGGGAGGATACTGAACTGATGGATATAGGTAAGGACTTTGAGGACTTACCAACATGGTATGACTACAGAACCATGGCCAAAAGATTTGATAGATTTGTGGACAGAGAGAAGTTTTTGGTCACTGGATCATAAAAACCAACTGGGAACATAGTTGTGTAGAATGGTATTTAATGCTGGACATGCAGATAGATTCTGGATAATTTCATAGGAGGTAAGAAGCTGTGTATATGTTAGTTGATTGGGTAGCTCTAAAAATAAATGTAGGCTTTTTTGTGTTTTGTAGTGCTGGGTTCTGAAAGTGGTATTTGCTGCACATTTAGCTACTTTATTATAGCATTGTTCATGTTTTGTTTTTTGTGATGCATGGAGATTAGTAAGGATGGGAGCACCATTTGTAGTGATTGCAGGAGATAAGTTGTGGTAAGTGTAGTTTTAGTTGTGTTGGTGAAACAGTTTTGTATCTATAAAGCATCCCTTGTTTTGGTGAGTTTTTAATGCAATTTTGTATATGCAAGTCAGATTATAAACTACTATCATCCTTGATAATTTGCTATGAGAAGTGACTTCAATTGTTGTACTGTATTATTAAGAGAGAGGATTTCAAATTTTGTTTTTCAAGAGAAAGGAGGGATTTTGGGGAAAATATAAGTAGTTTGTGTTTTTTGGGGGAAGGGGTGCTGAGCATAACTTGTGAGTTACACATTCATGTTTCCTGAGTAATATTTTAGAGATGTGCCTGTTTGTCTTATGAGCATTTGAGTTGTGGAGTCATCTGCATATTGTATTAGGGAGGCCTGTGCTTGGATCTCTAAGGATGTTGTTGAGAATATTAAAGAGGAGACCAAGGATACAGCCTTGCAGTGCACTGATAGTGACTGAGAGGTATGGAGAGAGTGTGGCATGCCAGTTTGTTGATACCTACTGGACAAGTAGCTTTAGAACCATAGAGAGGTGGACTGAGATAAACCTAATGAGGGCATCTGAAGTAGAAGTTTGCTGTGGCAAACTGTATTGAAGGCTTTAGACAAGTTTAAAAATAAGAAGGAGACTAGTTTGCCATTATCACTAGCCTTACTGATATCTATAAATGTTATAAGTACAATGTTAGTACTATGGGAGGGATGGAAGCTGTGTCATGTAAGGGATAAATCTTCCTGCAGGAGAAAGTATAGCAATTATTTTTAAATACATTTTTCATGTATTTTGGAAAAAAGGGAAATACTGCTATTGGTCTAAAGTTAGGGATGTCTGTTGAATTTCATCCTTTGTGTGTAGG